>NC_066245.1:16621737-16930017 GCF_024542735.1 Bombus huntii | reverse complement strand
GAAAATCGAAAAGCAAGGGCGAAAGCTAAAGGCGGAAGAGGAAGCAACACCGAGGGTGTATACTGCCGGTAATTCGGAGTCGTGACTCGATTGGAGAGCATCGAGGCGGATGTATTCGGGACAAACGAGTCGAGCCTCTCGTTATTTCCCTAATGACGCGAATAATACCATCTGGTGACGAATACTGGGGATTGGGACATAGAATAATGTTCTTCAGTCCTCCCCACGCCCTCTATCCTTGTCTGTGTTTGATACGGCTCGGTTATCGTGAGCTGCTTAATGTGTGAAAAGTCGTTTGACGTTTGTTCGTTTACTTTATCCAGTTTATCCGCTGAACCCCCGACATCAGCCCACTTATTCGCTAACGAGCTTATCTTCCCCTAACTCGAGCAGGCAGTCGGCAGTCGAGATTCGAGAGGCAGGTTCTCCAGGTGTTCCTCCGCCGCTTTTGACCGCTTTATGCTCGTTGGCTTGGATAATAACATAATACACCGTGCGGACATGTCCAGCATGCACAATCTGTAATTGCGAAATGCATGCTCGCTCGCGATGTATTAACGGCCTTTGATAGTTCGTCCGCTAATGTAAAGCATTTCGGATGAAATTATCTCTCCCGTTTACCCCGGTCTTGTTCTCGTTGTCTCTCGTTTTCTCCCTGCTTTTGTCGTTTCTTTATTCCCACGAGTCGCACGAAAGAACGTGTGTTGTAGGAAATTCTGGTTAGAGAGAATAGATAAAGGAACTGGGCGAAGATTATCACCTTTTAATGACCATAAATTTAACGTAGCAGCAATGAGAATTAACGAAAGGGTCGTTAACATCTTCCCGCTTAAGCTTAGCGATCGTATTGATAGCGTGATGGATCGAGCGCGTACCGGCAGTGAAGCGATGGAGCTAAACATCATCAAATGCGGTAGAACGGTTTAATTATTTCTGTCTGTAGGGACAGAGAGCATCTATAAGGGGCTCGTTCCATGGCTAAACAACCTGTTTAGCCATGGATTGAGCAGCCAGTTGTATCGATTTAATGAACGATATTGACTAATGGTGTCGCCGGTGTGAATAGTCCGGTATCGTATAAATTAGTGGGGACGATTCTCGTTGCCAACGTGCGCATTAAGCAACGTGGCTAGCTAACACGGACTCTGGGCCTGGTTTACGCGTCCTGGGCGCTAACTCGAGTTAAACGAGATGAATGTCGGTTCGCTAATAGTTGTTACGAATTGCCACTGGAGCTTGCTTAGCCCGCTTACAGAGAGATTTAGTCGAGCAACTAAGATGAGCCTGCCGCCGCCGCTAACGTCCCTCCTCCTTCTCCTCGTCGTTTCTTGTTGCTACCCTTTTCTCCTCTTCCTCCATCCCTCTAGTTTCTCTTTCTACGTTTCTACCTCTCTCTAACGATGCTGTTTCACCGAGATTAGAAGGCTCGACGACCCAACAACGAGCGTCTTCCAGGATCAAAGCTCCACCGCAGACAAACTTTTACGTGGCTTTAGCAGAGGGTCGTCCGTTTAAGCGTTTCGCGGACTTCTTTCTTCGAGATCTTCGCTTTATCTACGTGATCGACCAAGTGCTTTTTTCGCAGAGAGAATGGCTGGCTCCCCGTTAGCTACACGTCAAATCGATTCGCGTGATTAATTGGCGAAAAAAGCGAGGGATTCCCGTTGGATGGTTCGTTACATCCATGTCCCGCGAATCGATTAACCGTGTTGTTTGGACCAAGAGCAATTTCCGTGAAATTCCATCCCCAAGAGGCGTTGCCTGACCGGAAGTCGATTCGCCGCCTCGGCTGTTTGCTCGCTCGTTGCACCTCTGGATACCGAAATCTCAGTAGATTCGCTAAGTAGTAATATAGGATAAATTAGCTCTGTCAGAGCTCACCGAAGTCGGGCCCTGTTGTTTCCTCTCGCGTTGTTTCTCTTTCTCCATCGTTCCTCATCCAAACAGCTCGGTTCCCACGAGATATCGTACCTGTCTCGTGATGCAACGTTACTCCTGCTACCCTTCCCGAGTTCGCCATCACGTCGGCGCTTGATGTATACGTGCACCAGTCCGAAAGCAACGTGAATAAATCCAAAGTACTTCTTAATTCCGAGCAAAGTCTACTTTCTGCAACGTCTACTGATCTGGTATGAAAGTGCGATCTATTAGGGCCCAATAATTTTGCCAATTTCTAACTTTGCTTTATCGGAACTATAATTCATTGGTATTTTGTATCGAAATTTGAATATTCCTAATTTATACTGTGTTTGAATATCCACTTTGTGTAACTAATCGTACAATCTGAATATTTATGACAAATGGCGACAAACATGCATATACAATTATATATAAATAATAAATTAAATTATATGTAAGTAAATATTGCATATGTAATAGCAATAAATTAACAGCAAAATATCCGATAAATCTCTCTTCATGCATGCTATTTTAACGATTTGCTACACTCTCCCTGATGATTCACCACGCACTTTACCTTTCTCCACTCCTGCCATGTAATTTTCTATTCAATCTAAACACCCTATCCTTCCAAGGTTCAAGCACTATCAACCAATAACTTTTCCCAGTAATTTTCCACCCATCAAACTATGCAGTTTCCCTCTGACAACCTTCGCTGAAAATTGCAATACTCTTAATATGAATGGACTTAAAATTTTCAATTTCCGCAAAATGTCAACGTAGTTTCTTATTTTCTTCTTTCTTCGGAAGACTTACAACATTAATGGCCGTAATACGTCGTAGATAAAATTCTGTACGTATCTTCTACAGTCTGGAGTACACTCTCGTGAACGCGAACAATGCGATTCGTCGTGCACGCGTAAATACGTGTTCCGAAAACCGCACGACGGACAACTACGGTTAGGATAGACGAACCTTGCCGGGTTTGAAGATGGAGTCCGGAACTCATCAAGGTAATGCAGCTGGGATTATCCTGAAACTGAGCACGTTCCCAATGCTGAGAGTCGGGAGTAGTGGCGTAGCTTCCGGGAAAGGTAGAGACTCGGTAGATTATTAGTTGATCGTTTGATCGAAATCCCGCAGCGACTGCTAGACACTTCTGACACATGCTGCTTCTGTGTCTATCTTTGTGTCGTGTGTGCGTTCCAGCGGCCGACGGTGGCCTGATAATCGAAATAATTTGACTAATTTCTCGAAAATACATGGACAACTGATACGCTATGTGTTCCATTGCTAATTATATACAAAATTTAAAAAATAAACCAATAGAAAGCAACCATAAATATACTTCTTGAAAAAGATAGGAGGTTTCGTTAATATTAAGAGAACTTTTTTATTAAAAAATTCTTCCCTTTTTTTACACGAAAATTGTTCGAAATTTGCGTTTACTCTAGAGGAATCGATACATTTCTAACTTCATTTTCACGTGCCTTATGAAATTCGTAGTTTCTAATTCGATAGCAAATAAACTTTGGCAGCAAATACCCGAAGGAAGGGGGATAGTTCCTCTAGTCTCGGTAGTTCCTCACTGTCAAGAAAGCAGGTGCGAAGCAAAGAAATAATAGCAAACAGAAGCCCCGTTCGAACCGAGCGACAAGCTCGGACGCAATAGGTTTCCAGTCGAACACTACCGTCGGATATCAGATTAACCGGACACCGGCGAATTTATCTCCAAGTATAACGGCTACATCCAACGTCGTCTGGACGATGGGCACGGATAAATACGTGCGTTTAGCGGATTGATTGGCTACAGGACATTTTGGCGAGGCTCGCTTCGGCCCGATGCACTCTTCCCGTCGTCGCACCGAATATAGATGCGCTCTTGAGTCATGCGCGACGTACGCGGATCGTTCCTTGCCATACGTGGCAAGGTTAAATTTCGCTTTGGCGCCATGTTCAACCGGGCAGTTCCTTGGTAAACCGCTATACACGAAAGTCGTCTTTGAAACAGAGTTTCGAACTGGGAGGTGTTACGCTAGCTGGTTCCTCGATAACGCAGCGGAGCGGCGAGTATTTTTAAAACGCGTCATTATGTTGTACCACGCTTGAACAGGGGTGATTCTTCGTGTAAAAATAAGCGGAGGATGTGGTGTGAAAATTCACCGCGTGAAATCTTGCTTTCAAAGAGGTTCCGATCGAATGGTTCTTAACCTCTTAACGCCTGGATTATAAAAGCGAAATTTTACAATAGCGCTGTAAAAATAGGGCTATATTTATACGAATATATTTGGAACGATTAGACATTTGTGTAATTTCTTGGATGTGATCTATCGATGCGGGGGAGTTTAAGGATAATTATTTTGCGTTCGATATTTTAGAAAAGAAGCGAAAATATTTCTTTCTGTAAAAAATTTACAAATGAATGCAAATTCTTGGCGTCCTTCTTACTATCGTACTAGGATGTTTTACTAAAATAAACAACTGCACCGTTCGCAGCTTATTCCTGCTAAGATCGTTAATGCAATCAAGAGAGCCGTGAAAGCGCCAAGAAAGGTTCGTTCTTACCGGAAGATAGCCGGGTCGAAAAGTTGGAAAGACGCGTTATTGAAACACTCGGTCGTAAAACTGCGAATTCGAGTGCGCCGCGCCGATGAATCGGTTGAAACAGTCGGGAGAAAGGTTCGAGAGCTTGGCAAAGATACTTCCACGGCAAACATCGACTCGTAAATCATTGCCGACTCTTATTTCTTTCCTGCGAGGTTACCGATTTAATTAAAATGTCTATTACGTTGCTTGTTGCAGGTAAGAATCGAGCACAGCGTTTGTCGCCCCGATAAACTTATCTCTCGTCGATTCGGTGAGTGATTCAACGACATTCTAAATCGAACAGCGTTTTCTCGGCTCCTTCACTTTCTAGCGACGATCGAGCCCCGTTCGAAGAGACGACAAGCTCTTAATTACGGATTCCTTGGGTGCAGATGCCGCCGAGATCGCGTAAAACTGATCAGCAGCAACGATCAGGGGTGAACGAACGGTAGAGGGGGCAGAGGGAACACAAGAAAACCGTTGAACGGATCTACTGCTATCAGTGACAACAGTGCTGCGAATGGCGGACTACCGTTCGACCTCCGATGGAGGTTGATACGAGCTGCCAAATGTCACTGGGCCAGACATTTCTATATTTGAATTCGAGTTTCGCATGACGGCGCTTCGACGTAGAGAAACGGCAGGACCGACGTCTCTATCTATCGATCTAACTGCCGGCCAGGCCGCGTGACGTTCAGGCTAGAAATAATGTTTCGTGAGTCTCGTTGGGGTAGTTCGTCCGTTCTTCTTTCCCTCCCTCTACCCGTTGCCACCTCTTGCTTGTAACCCCACCCCTTCGAGCAAAACCCCTTTCTTACCACACGGGTGGGTCTCGTTTTCTACGGCGCCCTGCCCACCGATAACCGGGGGGGGGGGGGATACCGCGACGAAAATACAACGTCAGTCAAATCCTTAATCCTGGAAATAGCGGCGCTTATCTGCGCTGACGTAAGTGGTACAGCCGGACGAGATGTTGTCTATGCTCTCTCTTCGACCACTGTAAAGCATCGTCCTGACTATCGGTACGGTTTGTGCAAGGGGATAGAGGTAGAAAGGGTGACTAGCTCAAAGATAAGAT
The DNA here is from genome assembly GCF_024542735.1 of Bombus huntii. NCBI lineage: Eukaryota > Metazoa > Arthropoda > Insecta > Hymenoptera > Apidae > Bombus > Bombus huntii. Next base: position 16,924,454 of record NC_066245.1, on the reverse strand, counting down.
CAAAGTTCCCGAATTATACAAGATCGATGAAGAAGAGATCAGTTAAGGACGTGTATTATGTTTAACAGTAACTTCCTACACACGTATAACAATTTTGTAGCCGTCTAATATGCTTTACTTGGAAAAATTTGAACAATTTAAATGTACATCGGAAGAATACTCTCGTCCGTGTAATAAGCAATAATTATCAGGTGGGAAATCGACACTCGACGGTCGAAACTCCATGGTGCCTTGGTGCAGGAGCGTTAGCGACGCAGTCCCAAATTCCACAGATTCCGAATTTCAGAAGCGGCACGAAATTCCCTGGAAGCAGCGGCAAACGCTGTAATATCCGAAACGATAAGTTGTGCACGTCGCCGGTGCGGCGCATCCGAATCCCACCGCCTACTACCAGCAGGAATATCCATTTCAAGACATTTAACCCCGGTCGACTGTCGCGGTGAGGTGAGACAGGATGTACACAGCTTCTAAGATTACTAGGCAGTTTCATTACGCTTACGAAAAGATCCCCCTACCACTGGCTGTCTCGGTCTTCTCCCCTCGGTTCCCCCGATCTCGTTCTAGCCCCGGTTCCCCACGCTGTTCCCTTTGTGTCGTGTTAGAAAGGTTTTCGAGAGGCTCCGCGTCAAACCGGAGACGAGAGCACCCACGAGGAACCGAGACGAGACTTCCTCTTCCTTTCTCTTCTAAAGTTTTGTGGAAAGTAGCTCCGACCGAGGAGCGGCGAAAATAAAACTGATTCTCTAAATTAAATAGGCTGACCCTCTCGTTCCTGTCAGGGGCTGCGATAGAGATTGCTTATTATATATATATATGGTTATAGAAGTATATATGCATATATATGGTTATAGAAGTGAGTTCTTTGTTGCTTTAGAGACGCAGACTCTTTTGTGGTATTTTCGTTTAGTATTCTTTTTCTTCCTTTGTTTATTTTTTTATTTGGTTAACTTTGGGGGCATCTATAGAGTTTACAAGGAGTTAAAATCGTTAATTGTTTTCCGTAGGAATGGATGCATTATTGACGTGGATTTACAGTGTGTTCGCTGAAATTGGTTGAACTGGGAAATATGGAGAAAGTTTTTATATTTTATCGTAAAAGGCAGTGTTTAGAAAGTGCTGGCTGGATTTTGAACTATAGTCTTTTGTATTGATTAACTTCTGAATCTTAAATGTTCTCCGGGCATATTTCAAAAATTCAATCTCAAATTTGCATAGTTAGCACTGAATATAGCGCCAAGTAAGTTATGCCGGAAATATTCTTTCAAATTAGACTTTTATTCGAATTGCTCGCTCTTGCAAGTCTTACGGGAGCTACTAATTTCTCTCGTTAATACTTCGAGTTATGGATAATGGTTTTACGGTTATCTTACGTAAGGTATATTTATCAACGAACCGTTCTACCATGGAATATTGAACGCGGTTGAATTTTTGAACTCAATTTATACGACACCATTCATGATCGTCCATTCAAAATATCTCGTTGGTAGAACAAAGTTGTCTTCGCGGAAATATTCTACCTGTACAATTACGAATCAAAAGATCTTGTAACACACGACTTTTAACGTTGGTAGTTAGTCTACGTTAATTATTATCGATACGAGCACGTTGCACAGATAGAAATTCCTAGCACATTTTCAAATAATCCGATCTTTTAATTACGTTTCACTAATTACATTCGTGATTCGCGTAGCCCCTGTTGATTAACGCGAAACGCGTATCGACGATCGTGCGGATAAAAGACTGAGAAGCATAGTACACTTTCGAAGAAGCTGAATACGTGCTTTTTACGTAATTGACGTTCGAATTAAAGGATGGATCGATCGAAATTAATGTACCTGCACGTTCGTTGAATTTCAAAGTATCTAATGCTTTATAGGCGATGAAAGAATTTCAAGACAAAAAAAGAGGGAATTAGAATGTAGTGATTGTAAAAATAATTGTACATAATTATACATAATCGATAAAAATTTTATCACGACGTTGAACATCTGGACAATCCAGCTTTCTGAACAAAATAATAATTCTTCAAAGTGTTCGCAATATCTTAAATATTTTTCAAGTCCACCTCATTTCCCCGTAACTGTTCTCATACTTACACGTAACGACGGCGTACATTTATCGAATGAACGTTGCAAACCTTGTACGTTCCCCGAAATATCCTTTTCAACGTCGTGTACACGGAGAGGCAACGCGAGTCGCTCGATAAATCGAGGAAACAAGATTACGAGTTCGCCTAGCGAGTTCATTCATAAACGTCGAGAAAATCGGCTGCCCGAGTAAATCCCGCCGCAGAAACCGGTCATAATTCCAGAAGTAATATAGAGTACCGCGTACTAATCGGGTACGCGCCATTACATCCTCAAACACATTACGGTGTAAACCAATCTAAACGAGCGACAGTCATTACGGAGTTTCAGTGGAACAGGGTACGTCGCGGACACACACCTGCGTGTACATTTCGCGCACAGTTACCGGGCTCTTCCTCCTCCTTCGCCAGTACAAACACAAATGACGCAGCGCGCGTCGTTGCCAAAGCTACGCATTATATAGCTGCTTGCCGTGCTAGCTTTCATTAATCTCTCGTTCCCGAGGCCACAAACAAACTGGAGTCGTAGATACGCGATGGAATGGAGTTTCCTGATGGTACGTAAACCGACCGAAAGAACGAAAACCGGGTCGAAATTGATGCGTACACCTTAACGAGACGAGGTTGGAATCGAAGTCGACAGATCAAGATTAAAGGCGGCAGTTTATTTAAATCGCCGTAAATACGGATGGGAAATGGTTCTCTGTTGTTCGTTGAAGTCATTAAGCCGTGAGTATTCAAATCGACGCGGTAAGAAAAGAACGACGCGTTTCTCTGAGGCTTCTTGGGACTTCAGCAAAGGAGGTAACCCTCTTATTAATACCATTAATCACTTCATAAAGATTCAACGGGTCGAAGAGGCGTGGATGGGGCGAGGGAAAGAGGAAAAACGAAGGCTTCATAAAAACAAGCGGAGGAAAGGTCCAAGAAATCCACTGAACCCGGCCGCTCCTCCAGGGATAGTTTTTTTAGCGGAGTAAGCGGTAAAAAGGGACCGACTGGAAGCGTATTGTTTCTCACGCAACTTTTCACAGATTTCATTTAGCTTGCGATGCAAGTGCTGGTTACGTTTCCGACGAGACGCGGCTTTTTCTTCAATAAAAATTCATTTCCTTCCTTTGATTTACTTCAAGCACCGAGCCAACTCGTTCTCGACTCTCCTTTTCTTCCGTTTCGTCTTTGCTGGACCAACCGTCTCGGTGAAACATTCGAATGCTCTGAGAAACGCTCGAGTCCATCTCGATCGTGGCCATCTTCCTCCGCACCATCTCCGCCGTAACCTGAAAAATCCTAGCGATCAACGACGCCTGTGACAAATCTTACCGCGGACCGTTTACCTTTATCAGCGATGGTTTCGTCGTTTAATGAATTTCTCCGAGAAGAATCGCACCGAATTACTTTATTGCCTCTTTGAACCGTCCTTCGCCGAAATTCTCGACGAAAAATTGCGCAATGGTGATACATTTCTATTACGTCCACGCGGTCTTACCACACATACTAATTCCACTTATGGGCTGGTGTACCTATCATACTTTTCACGCCATTCTTAATATTTGTTATATTTCTTATTACATTTCCATTTGACGTGCTATTTAAAATGATAGAATTTTGATAAATGTCCTGTGATAAGCTACTATATGTAAAACATAGTATATGTAAAACATATTTCTTCGAAGTACAGGGACTCGGCAATCGCGTTGTCCCATTTTCGTGCACCCTATTAATTACTAGGGTACTGGTTCGCGTGATCCTAACTATTTATCCGTCTACCTCATGCTTTCCTTCACCAGGTATTCCTCTTTTCCAATTGACTTTTTCAAAGTCTAAAGGAAAAATTGGTATCTTACAAGAACGAAGTGGAACATGGAAACGTCGAACAATGGTATCTACGTAGCAAAGAAGACGCACTTCTCTTGAATCCCTGAAATACATGGAGACGGGTCTGCATCTAATATTTTAGGAAAGTTTCGAACTACTGGTTTCGCTCGAAGTTGCACGACACGGATCAGGAAAGGGGGGAAACGCTCACGTGCACAGCGCTATTCGCGCACGTAGAATCGCGGTGGCTGTCGAAAAAAGGGGGCGGGTACGGAGCTTAGAGAACGCTAAAGGGTAGTTTCTTGGCAAAGGTAAAGAGAATAGCAGGAAAGGGCGAGTCTAACGGGGTGAATCGTATCTTGGAGGATAAGTATCGAACCTGAAAATCGCGACCAAAAACCCGACTAGCGTGGCAACGTTATGCGAAAAACGACGAACTAGGTCGACATCGAAGAGTTTCGTTGCAGTTGGCTGGTCCAATCGAGTATCTATCCTCTTCTCCTTCTCCTCGTGTCCTTCTTTCATCTTTTCGTATGCGGGGGATTCGAAACTCCGTCCGACTGTTTTCCTCATCGCCGACGAAAACATGCTGCCCTTGTACTGTCGTCGAGACAAATATCGAAGTGCACCGGAGGCGGCGGCGACGGCGGGGCCAGCAGGGATGGGTATCGTGGAGAAAAGGGAGAGGATGGAAAGTTTTCCACTATTCTTTTCGTTTATAATTTATGTCTCTGTGAGCACACGACTCGAGACACCGTTTTATCGATTCGGTTACGTAAACAGCCAGAACGGAGTTTTTACTCGCGCGCTTTGTGATGCACTTAGTTGTTTAAACTGGCCAGGCTTTTGTTCGATCGCAGGAATCGCGGTTGAAAGGGAATCCTTTTTGGTCGATGCTGGACGGAATGCGATGGATCGTCTGCTTGGCGACGCAGCTTTACGTGGAATCAGTAGTTCGTTCAGGAACGGAAAAACAAATTTTCTGAACGCATATCATTCCTTTAGGCGCAGATGTCGCTTGGTGATTAAATTACAGATTCGAAAGGATCTCGATTTGTTTCATCAGAACGTATCTTCTACGATCGTCTCATTTCAGTCTTTAAATCCTCAGTTTTTACTTCTAACATTTGAAACCTATAGCAGTCGTTTAAAAAATTACTTTTAATTTATCGAAGTTTCCACATTAAATTTCGTTGTATCTTTAGATTTTAAATTAATACTTTGGGATAATCGATATAATTAAAAATCATTCCATGACGATACCAATTCAGATACCATCCATCATAAACATCGAGTGCCAATTAGAGAGCCTGCAGTTCGGCTTATCGTTTTACGTTGTTCGCTATAATTCCAATAGAACGTGGCTCGTGTTGCTACTACGCAAACAGTGTGTTGACATATCCGTGAAGCTTGTGCAACGCATGCTGACCGATCAGGCCTCTAGAGGAAAGGGCTGACCTATCCTGCGCCCTGATAACTCGGTTACGTTCCAATATCATGATTACACGTCATCCTTGGCAGTTGACAATCCCCAGAGTAATGACTATTGTGGAAAGTTCGAAATTGTCACGGGATCGCATTGATCGTTTAAATTCTTCAGTCAAGCGAGAGTGTACTCTCTAGTCGTGTTGGTCCACTAATCGTCACGGCCATGAAAATATATGGGCGCACGTTCCTGCATTAATTTTGTGACGTAACGCTGTTCTTGAAAGAATTCGTGTTTTGGCATGATCATGCCGCGCGTAAAAGTTTTCTCGTTTCCCGCACTCGGCTGTGGCAATAATTTTCCACGACCCAAAATTTCAAAATTGCTGTGGCTAAATTTTATCGCCTTTTCTTTTGTACCACACGCGAGTACCTCGAAAAACTTTCACATGTTTGAGGTTCTGTATGCTCTCTAATTATCGGTATAGATAGGTGGATTTCAGAAATGTTCATGAATTAGGATTCAAGTTCATTATTCGTTCTAAATTACTAAGGCCGACTCTAGTAGATTATTTAACTAACGTTGCTTTTACATTGAATTAACCAAAATTAATTATTTAACTACATTACATCTATCTTTTCACATTGTAATATTGGATTTAAACTTCAGTGTATACGTAATCGGTTAACTACATATTTATCTCTAAACATTTACATATTTAACTGTGTGCTCCCAAGATTCGTTCCCTTTAATTGCTTTAGTTTAACAAATTAATATTCCAAATCAAACTTATCACATAAAAGATACATTTGCTTTCTCAAAGATATTATCATTAACTGAAGCAATTAATAAGAACTCACACGGCGTAAAGACGCATGGTAGAACACTAAGACAGTCTCGAGACCTTAGCAGATCTTCCATTGTACAAAAGGTATTCAACGTCAGTTATAGTTGCGCCATTCGCACGACAGAAGGAAGCACACGCCAGTGTGGTTTTCCCGCCAAGTTCATTCAGCATCTTGCGTTGGATGTAAGCCAAATACTGAATACACCAGCGCCTTCCGCCTCTGCGTTCCTCTTACTCGCCTCGCCTCGCAACCATTATCATCCCGGAATAGCAAGTTGATGTTCCCTGTGTTGCTTACACCTTTGGCGTCGCTTGTTTATAGAACAAGCAACACCGGGCTCTAATAAGGTCGGGTCACGGCCCTATTCCGCAATATTTCGCGACAAATTGTGCGCAACGTTACAGAAAATAAATGCGACAGCCAAATCCGACACGAGTTATTGGTCGCGTTATTCGTCTTGAGCATTTCTTCCGTAAGAGATTCTATATCCTCCGTGGGCGACGTGGGACATTGTGGAACACTTGAGAAAAAGAAGAAGAGAGAAAAAAGGTACAGATTGGCTGTCGTCGAGCGATAGTGAAAGCGAAAGACGAAACGAGCGGGGCTCTCAAGTTTTTTAAACGATTTAATACTTGCCGCCTCTGGCCTGCTGCAACAAGTTATCAGCTCCTCGCAGACTTCCTGCAAACCGCGCTTTAATAGTTCGAAATAAATTCGCTGTAAATCGATGGTGTAGCTGATAAGAGTCGCGATTATGAGAGCAAGTTAAAAAATTAATAAAGTTAACTTCGTTTCGTTACGTCGGAACTTTGGTATAAAAATCGTGTTCTTTTCTCAGTTCTCTCTCGCGAAAATGAAAGAAAACAGCAAAGTATAACAAGAATCGTGCGACATTGACGTTCTGGAAGGAGTCTGACCTTTTTTCTTCTTCTCACGAAACTCTGCCGCGTGCTTGGAAAAGGAGCGGGGATCAAGACACGGGTGTGCGTAGCGTTCATAGTATTGGCAGCGAGCCAAGTCACGTTGCGACTCAATGAAATCTTTCTAGGTTAGGTTAACCCCCTCTTTCCGCGTTAAGCATAGGATACGTTTACATCGACTTGCCAGACGCGCGAAGAGGCTGGCCAAAGGCCAGCCAGAGAGAGAACTCGCCGAAGTGGCTGGTTTTCGGCCCCGACGGAAGTAGTGGTGATCAATATTGGTCAGACCAGGGACTTCTTAAGCGCGAACTCGTATCACTTGGAAACTTCACTTCGTCTTTACCGTTCAGTTGGTCGCGTCAATGAGACGTTACATCGGTGGCCTAGTTATCATCTCTACTGAAAAAGAATTAACGTGTTACCATGTGTGTGTCGTGACTTGCAGCTATATTTCTATTGGTGCAACGAATCGTGAATATCGCGAAATTGGATTTTTCAAGAGTTCACCTGTGCCTCCGATTTTCTCGGCCCGATTGAAGCGGCACTGGTATATGTGTATAGAGGCGGGAACTCGGCACGATATCTCGTCATTCAGACTCGTCCAACAACGACTGGTTGGCCGGATTCGTGGCAAAGAAACACTTTATTCAATATCGCATGATGCGAGAAGTTTAGCTCGCGGACGCGTAACAAGTAGTCATGCACCGAAAATGCATCGTTTCGGCATCGGTGCAACACGATGCTCGCGAGCACAATCCAGCATCGTCCCCCCCTCTGATGTGTTCACTCTACTCGAGCGTTCTCCCCATACCCGCGTTTCTATCCCGCCGTCAAGCGAGCGTGGCGTGGCGAGGAGGAGCAGTCAGGCAGTCAGGCTCTCTGCTGGCATTAAGTATTCCCGTTGGGTCGGCGTGGCGAGGAGGAGTACGGAGTGGCGCGGAGTGGCGCGGAGTGGCGCGGAGTGGCGCGACGCGGCGTGGCGAGCGGCGCTGTCGGTCGATGCTGGGGTGCTCGCGCTACGAAGGAAGGAAGGTGAAACGGGTGAGAAGGAGAAACAGACCGATGCTCTCTCCCTCTTTCACGTCGTCTCTGGTTCGTCCTCTCTCCGTCGGTGTTTCTATCCCCGTCACACCAGCGAACTTTCTCCGGCTAGAATCGAGAGGCGCTATCTCCCTCGAGCGACGGCAGCGCCCCGGGGGCGCCTGCGCGCCTCGGAGGGGTAGCAGTCGCCTGATAGTGGCGAAACCCGTTGGCGAGGGGAAAGGGGCCCCTCCCTATTCTATCCCTCGCTCCTCGAGCGTGCACCCCACCATCGGGTGCCGCGCGGCTCCGCTACCTCCCCTCGCTACGGCTCCACTGCCCGGGCCTCCACGGTCGCCCCATTCCGTTCTCGGCATCACAGCGTACAGCATTGAACTCGACGCACGGCGACAAGGAGCACGACAACGACCACCTGCCTTTCTGTGCTCCACGGATTATATCTGTCTCTCTCTCTTTTTAACGTTCTTGTTGCCTGATCGTTCATTTCCGTCTTCGTGCACGCTGCCGCTCCCGCTACTGCGAGAAGAGGACACAAGAAAGAGGATAACAAGCCATATACAGGACAATAAGCGATTCGATCGGCGCTCATTCAGCCGTTCCGAAGACATACACAAACACTGTGACCGGGAGATTTTCACGCGCAATTGACACCAAGGATAAATAATCAAGTACGTTCGACATTTGATTAGCTGCGGTGTGTGGCTCTTGCAGTGTGTCACTCCGTTTTTTGGGTCCGTTGTTTCACGCGTGTTGCAATCTCGACGGCTCATCTGCTCCGGTTCCAGTGTCCGCGAGTAGCAACCACGACGATTAACGTGACAAGTGTGTACCGCGCGCGAATGTAAACCGTTTGACGAGACGTCGTTCGATCAAGAGGATCGTACGTATCGTTGTTCGATCGCCAGCTGTGAGTTTGATCACCGTGATCGTCGTTCACGTCGTAATCATCGTTAACAGTGGCACCTATCTGCGTAACCTGACGAACGATCGTCAGCTGAATTCGAAACAGATTGACGCACGAGATCTGTTACGAAGCGATCGTGACGTTCACGTCCTCTGGAAGCCGTTGGATACAAGATATACACGCGTGTGCTGAAAAAGCGCGAGCGTCCGACACGAGACACCGTCGGTCTCTCGCTCGTCAGTTTTTCTTCTCGCAAAGGAAGGCCATAGCGTTGATCGCACGGCACTCGGTACTCGCGGTAGTACTGAGTGACCTGCAGCACCCGGCAGTCATCGAAAAGTGTACACGACGGCGGTCACCACGTACATCACGCCGCTCATCACCCCAGAGAAGGTACAGTGGTTGCATTCAAATCTTTGACTATATAGGAACAATCCTATCTATGTATCGGTACGGAGGATGGAATGCAGAGAACGATCATCCCGAAGGAAATCGTGTATATCTGGTGAACGTGTAGGTGTATCGCGTGGATGTTTATACGCTCGTAATTTCTCCTACGCGGCTACCTCTATACGTACGACCATCTATATGTGTGTACATACACGAGTGGGCGCGTATGTGTGGGTATTACGTTGTGTGCTGGCTGCAGGCATGTGTGTGTGGGTGGAGCTTGATCCTGGATGTCATCCGTCGGACAGAGACGGACTAACCCGGCTTGGTGGATCTCTCATCGAGCTTGCTTCTTTTCTCCTGTCCTTCTTATCTCTTGCACCGTTTATTTCTCCAGACAATGTGCAGTGACCGAAAAGTTTCGCGTAAATGACGTTCGAAGGAAGCTTCGCTTCCCCAAGTTTTCGCCGGAAGTTCCGAAACCTTTCACTCGATGCGTCGGACCTTTCATAGCCATGTCGTGCAATCTTTGATTCTTCCATCCGTCTCTCCCTCTATGTCGTTCTCTTTGTCTCCTTGTCTGTAGTTGGTATTTTCTTTTGGTCGCCAGTCGCCAACAAAACTTTAATCCCGCTGACGGGCAAGCCAATTGATAGGATTCGATGACAAGAAAAGTCCGGGTGCCTGAGTTTCTTGCATTGCAACGCGAGGATGAAAACTTCTTTCGATATTCTTCTGGTTTCATTGTGAACGTGAGCTCTTTGAGAATCATGGCTATGCTGTACTTTGGTACGTCAAATCGGATGAATGAATTATTAACGGAATTAATAAGTTGAGTGATTCAACGGAGAGTGGAGAATACTATTTCCTTTTCACCGGAGAGAAATTACTCTAGTTCCTTATTACGTTCTCCTCCTCCCAAACAAACTTATTATCTTAAGTCCTTCGATTCTCCAAGCGAAACGATAACGAGATCGTTACTTCCGAAGTTCCCGCCTCGCGACCACTGCTCGATAATTATTATTTTCTCCTTTCAACGAGTCGGTCGAGCGTTACTTTCAGTGCAGTTTTTCAAGATTTCTTCGAGCAACTCGCGTTCGAACGATGATATATTTCTGAGACGGGGCGATCACGATGCGCGCCTCGCGCCTCTCCTTTGTCTTTCTAGGCCACATCTATCCCGTAGTCACTCTGTATCGAGATTTTAAATACGTTAACCTACTTCCTCTGTACAGATACTCTCTCCCGCCGTTTGATCTCGAACAAAAACGCCTCTTTATCCTCCAAGTAGTTGGACAAGTACGACAAGACTGTTTCTCGAGTCGATTTCAATTTATTCGCCGATGAAAATCGTTTCCCGATTTAAAGTACACAATTCCCTCCGTTGATGGGATTTTTAATTAATTCCTGCCGCGCGTCTGCCGCCGGAGAAAAAGTAACGTTTCCGCTGGCGTATCGAGCCGCGTCGCATACATTAAAATGATCATTAACGAGCTCGCTGATACGTCGAATGATAGGGCGGTGTAACGTGGCCAAAATTTAGGTCACGAACGATTTTTTTCATTCCGCTTTATTACACCGAGCGAATCGCGTTGTCGAGAGTATCGACTCCAATGATTGCGCGGATAATCCGCGGCTCCGAATCTTCCTGCCCTCTCTTCTCGTTCTATCTTCTCCACTCCGCATACGCGTCCATGTGCTATCAAACGAGGATCCGTTCCCATTTCTACTCCCCAATACCTCTTTTTACCCCTTCTCACTTCCATTCCAAGTTCGATTCTATTGCGACCAAGTTAGTTCTCATTCTCACAGACACATGACTGCGTACTCTAGCACGTACACTTTCGAGCGACAGACGCCGACATATTTCTCCAGGTATCGCGAGGAACGGTGGATTTTGCTCGTATATCATGTGTAAACAAAAACCAAGACATCTAGCTGTCGACTGTGGAAGATGGAATTTATGGTTGCACGATCGTCTATCCTTAGGTGATAACGTTTGCCCTTTGCTTCCTACCTTTTTCTTATTTCTTGTCATCTATTTTGTATGTTTGCAGACATGAAAATTGGGTAGAATTATGGGAATTAATTAAAGGGTTGATGATCACGATTAAATTAACAGAGACAAATTCTTTCGTCTATCGAAATCTTCCATACGGGTGAAGTAACACCATTTACACATTTTCTTCCGCTCCCAAATAACCACAGAACGAGAAGTTGCCGTGCAAAGTGACACGTTCCTCTCGCGTTCCGAGTATTATATCTACAAACGCTATATTCTTCCCCAACATACAATAACGTTTTTACCACGAAAGAATTAACACGATTCAACAACCGTATCTGACGCGAGACGCTAGAATCCGTAGTTAAGTAGATCTATCACATACTGATCAGACACACAAACAACAGTTGGACAGCGTATAACTTTCTCTCCCGGAGTATCCCGAATCCCCTCAATTCCACGCTGGCAAAGGTCTCTGTCGTACTTTCATTCCCATCTATCCATCGCGAAGTCCTCGGAAACCAAAGCGTTGTAGACAGAGTTTCCTAGCGAAACGCCAGAACGTCTCGATAAAAGGGTGTAAAGGCAGCTCGAGGATAGGATGAACGTATAAACGTAATAAATATTTTTCATCGGGTCGCGCGAAAAGTTTCCTCAAAGCTAGGCAGCTGGCAGAGGAGTGGCGGGCACGGGTTGTTGATTAAACGTTGCGCCGGCAAAACGTATTATTACTCAGAGAACGACGCTTCTGAACTTGCTCGCTCGAGGGGCGGCGGACTTTTTCTCGAAGCGATACAGTCCAGCGATTGTTGGTCGTTCTTTCCTCCTCGGACAGGATCCTCGAAAGCCTCGACCTTTCCTATACACTTTGGAAAAACGCGAAAGTTTGCTGCAGTGTGACGAGCGCGGCATGCTCTCCTGTTGCACGTAGAGAGACGCGCGCACACATAGACAAGTATCGTTGGATGCGGATTTCTCCGTGGAAAGAAGCTTGGTTTGCTCGTTCTGTGGCCGCTTTGCGCGAGCAAAAGGGAAGTAAGCGGATTTCGCGGTGGTCGGCCGGCTATTCGCAAACTGGAAACGCGACCCGACCGTAGAGATCGTTATTCCGTAAAGGGGGACGAATTAAAACAGCGCATCATGAACAGTCGCGACACCGAGTGTTCCTTGGCAGGAAAAGGAAGATTTGGAGAATCGGAATCTCGCGGTGCGAGTTCAAGCTACTTAGGATTCGCCGTGAGTAGATGAAGCGGAGGAGAAGTTGATCCGCTTTGCGAATAATTATTCTCAGTGACTTTGATGTCGATAATAATCGGATAAAGGAGAAAGGCTGGTGTGAGTTGACGACAACTTTCTGTTTTTCTTCGCTCCATTTTCGGTTCTTGATATTTCGATATAAATGTGGGTGGGTGGTTTTATGAGAAGTTTCGTTATATTTCCCGTGGCCAACTAGCGTGGAAGAAATATATTCAAGGGTTAGGGTTATACAGAGAATAATTTAGTTAATTCTCTCGTTATTGATGGGCATATGCGTTCCGAAGGTTCTTACGGTGAAAGCATTAATTCTAAATAAACATTAAAAGAGAATCTGTGATTGGTATGTAAAAACTCGAAGACCGCAGTAGAATTAAAATAACCATTTTCAACGTCGGCGAAAGAAAAGATCTTATTAAAGGGAGAAGTATGAAACCTCATAAAAACTGCTTGAAGATTACTCATAGACGGTCGAAGAACTTCGTTATGGAAAGTAAAACATTTCTTAAGTTCCTTACGTCTGATCATATATGTCTAAAACTACTTCTTAAAAGTTCCAATATTTTCCTCTTTTGGAAACCTGTCTCTCGTATAATTCTCACAGAAATGATTCCAAAACTCACCCATTTTATTCTCAAATACTAAAGTAATATATATTAAGAACATTGTTTTTCTTGTTACTTTCGATGTTTCAAAAGAGTATGAAAACCAGGTACTTAACGATATTCGATTGGAATGAGACCAATGGAAGCGGATGTAGAGAAATAAAGGGGAGGTACGATCACGCGTCACCGTTTGGAGGAATTAGGTGGCCGAATTCGCGAATAACAGGGCTGTTTACATCGAAACGCTTTTAAACCCCGTCCGGCGTACCGGCCAGCCCCGTTCTGAGAATCCTTGCAGCCCGTCACACTCACTGATACCGTTGATAAACGAGCAGAGATGCAAAAGTAGGTGACTCGGACCGACCACTTTCATTCTTTACGTTCAGCTAGGCGTGTATGCACGGTTCTTCTCCCTTCGCAGCAAATATAGAGAGAAAGAGTGCCTTCAAGTTCCCTCGCCGTTTTCGGCCCACATACTACTATTTGATATTTGTCACGTCTTTCTTACACGCCAGATTGACATGAAATGCGAAATGTAATTCCGTGAGACACCATCGGATTTGTTGAATATGCTCGAGAGATGTCGAGCAGGTTCTCCTTAATCCTTGCACTTTTATAAACCGGACTGCAGATTTTGGAAGGTTTCTTAATAAAACACTCGATATTAGGATTTTAGAATAGCAGGTGGAATATTTCTGTTTTTTGGAACAACAGGGGTATGTTTAGCTAATGGTGATTGGATTTGACAGAATGTTAGTACGGAATATTAATATATGTAATTTTTATAGCATTTAGTATGGCTTGTATAAGAGGTAATCGTTTCTGGTTAAAGGATTTCTAATAAAATTGGTAAAATAAGTATTTAAACGATAAATTTTGAAAACGGCTAAAATTTATCTACGAGATCCAGATTCGGAATTGTGACGTAATCGGCGGCTTGGCCAGTAATATCGGTATAATTATCGCGTTAATCGCTTAATCAATTATAAACGTAGCCAACCGCATTCCCGATTTCATAGAAAATTATTATTCATACCAAATAATACCGCGTCACCGCACAGACACCCCTAATTTTCCGTAAATGTAGAAAGCGTCGGCATTCCCGTTGTATTATTAGCCAAACGATTATCTATTGCATTATTCACGCGGCTTGTTCCTATGTAATCGAATGATAATGATCGATTTTCCAAAGCTTTCTTCTTCATTTTCAACTATCGAATCTTTCCTTTTCTAGATACCAAAAATAGAAGTCAGAATCAATCGAAACGCACGAACGAAAATATAGTCACGGCACACTGTTTCGATTAATGAACTATGGCAATGCGGAACGAAAACCGCCAGACACTCACTTCGCTATTAATTAACGATGGCCGACGACGATACTGCGGGACGATAATTATAAGCAACGTTTTCCAGAAACGATTGCGACGCGATCGGTGAACGTACCGGAGTTACAGAAATTAGAACGTAGAAGGAATGCGATCTCGACACTGTTTTATCATGACGCGAAGCGAGAAACATTTTCCCGATACTCAATACTCGTATTTTCCAAAGCAAGCGACGCTCCTGTGTGCGTATCGTGAGACCAGGGTTGCCGCTGGTATCTTGCTCTCTTCCTTTCTCGCGCTGGGGTTAATCAGCCGGGCTCATCGACGCTCAATGTGCGTGCACGCAATTCCAGCGCGAGTTCGCGTGTTTCACGTACTATGCGATCTGAAGCTTCGACGTTATTAATTAACGTCACCGTTAAATCTCGCATAATAGTTGCGCGACTAGACACAGACTATCATTATATCGGTTAGAGTGATCCGCGTTGTTTCTGAAAATTAACTGTGCGTTTAATAAAGAAGAGACAAGTATGGTTTAAATTGAAAACATTTTGAACATTTTGTAGGATGTCAATAGTTTGGTAAATTAAAATAAATATAGAAAATATTAAAGTCTATCGTTGATATTTAAAATTTTATATTAATATATTATTTGAGTTCGTTCTTTTTATTAATATTATAGATCGCAAGTAATTATTTTGAATGAAATTTAATTAACGATATCAAGTTCTTCCGTGCTTTGCTCCGTCGTAATCTCATTTCCCTCGCAAATGAGATTGATATTTTTCTCTTTCCATTTTGCCTGTAGAATAGTGAATTAAATCGGAGGCAAACATTCATGAATTGTAATACACTTAGCCGCGGTTCAGCTTCGTTTAACGACAACTGATGTTTAATGTTGAAAATTCCATGGCTCGAAGAGAGTTGCGTTTGAAGCTATTTCCGACCTCTTTCGGCAGAATAACGTCAAAGAAAAATTCACCAAATAATAAAGTTTAGGTGGAAATATCACAACGACGCAATTACACATGCTTTTGTCAAACTAGTTTTGCAACAGGTCACTTTTGTCTTTTTTACAAACATTGAGGCAAACAGACGAATGCGGAAACTACTTCCCATTTATTTCTGATACCTATATACATATGTCCAACTTTGCACGAATAAAATCTCTTTATGGAGTATTTCCAAAATTTTACCATATTTCAATGTAATTGTCATTCAAATTCGTTCATCATAAGTCATTGATTTAAACGCTTGCTCTAAATAGCTGTAACTAGTTATCGATTATCATTTCCATTGCAATATGAAATCATGAGATATGTCGTATAATCGAAAATAACCTGATTTCCATCATGTAAAATGAATTTTATCTAGTTCCTTGATAGAGATTATACATATGCTCTGAGTACATGGTCGACAGAGAATTGAGGTTTCTATCTCAGTGAACACAGACATGTCGGTCGACATGCATTGGGCTTCCGTGCTGTACACGAGTCGTTAATTAATCCCTCGTTACCGTGCGTATGCTACACCCCAAGATCTGCGTTAACAGAGGTAACCAGAGGTTTGACCGTCAAATCGCGTTTAAATACGCGTCCTTTTCGTGGCTGTTTAAGCCATGCATACTACAAGAGCCATTGTAAACGTTCTCCGTTGTTTCAAGGCAATTTCAACAGGTTCTCATTGGTAAATCTACTCATACCGTACCCAGAAATAATCATCAAAGGTTTCACTCTGTAAATGTTCCAATATGGTAGAATTTGAAGAATCAATTCGGTGATATTAGGACTGATAACTAATAACTAGTTACGTTGCGAAGTGGTAGTTCTTATGAAGTAATATCTAATCGTTCCTATTCTCAAATCTCATCCTGTACAATTTCGACAAGTTTTATTGAAAACATTATGAATTATAGCATAAATCAAAAAAGAAATTGAAATTCATGTCATAGAAAGGATTTTTAGTGTAGATACATTTTTCAATTTATAATTTCTGTATTACTAATATATATTCGGAATCGCAACTGAATTTTTCTGGTGTGTTCATAATTTACGTATAATAAATTACTAACGTTTTCATTGACAAAATAACCAATGAAATATTTGAAATATTCACAGTAATGCAAATATAATACTCGGAGAACGTCTGCTTGTTTTCAATAATTATAATAAAATATTGCATTATAATAAATATTATATTAAATCGATAATTCAAATATAGATATTTGAAGAACCGTCAGCTATTTGATTCCACCACGTGATGATAATGCATATTCCTTTTTAGTTCGAATTAAAACATTTCTGTCGATGGATTTTTAGACGAACACTTTTTAAACGTGCATGTATGTACAGTACGAGCCTTTAAGATACTTTTCTGATTATAGATGCCACACACCCGTGTGCAACGGAAACGTTTACTTTCGATATTTCTTTCTATTAAATGGCTGAATGTGATTAACACAAAGATCGGCGACACGATGCATTGCGCGGTGATTTATAACCGCGGCATACAGTGGTATCGTGCGTTATCGTTGACCGCCAGTTCTATGTGTTTGCCCGCGCGATCGATGGAAAATGTGTGGAAATGCATATAGCATCAGACCTCGGCGTGTCTCATTTAAGGTAGACACGTACGATTCTAATGTGACGTGTTAATACAACGATAGTATCACGGCATCACAATGTGTCGGTGTTCGTGCTCGCTCCGCTAACGTATCGGACAGATATTTTTCATAAAGATCCACGATGCGCGTTGTCTCGACATACGTAATGGTACATTCGAGGAACTAGACATTTATTTGACATTTGTGGCTTTATAATCTTATTTCTATTATTATATTCCTGGAATGTTGTTTGATTACATTGTTGTTCTTATTTCATTTGGAGGTTACTGTTAATTAGTCGAATTTGATTGTGTAAAATTATTATTTCTATTTTTAATAAATTGCGTAAGATATTGACACGTACGTGGCCATACATTTACTTTCCCAGAAAAACAGAAATTTATTATTTCTATCTAGTCCTAATAAATTCGTTCACGAAGGGATTCAAATTCTTAAAAAGTTAATATATTTTTACTATACGCGACAAGTAGATGGTAGAATAATTTTATCAATTTAATTCGAACAAATTTTCAAGTACGCAACGTTCCGTTTTGAAGGCATCTCGTAAATTCATTTGAAACATCTATTATACACGTTTAAACAGAGATATTCACATTTTAATACAAGAATTTACTAGAATTTATGCGACGATTCCCCTGGAACGATATTACATCTTATCGCTGATTATCCTCCGGAAGCGCACTCGGATTGCTCGAATTAATCAGAAAGAGAGAGAGAGAGGGGGGGGGGGAGGGAGGGAGAGAGCTGGATTAGAATACTCATGACGAAAACGTTCAGACAGGGCTGAATCGGAAATCAGTTTCACGATTCAGTACGTACCGTAGATATCCAACCTAAAATCGATAATTACTCGAAATTCTGTGCGATACAATAGCCATGATTATTTTTGGTCAATTCGGCTGACTCCCCTAATCAGCGGCAATCAAAAGCGGCTAATTGCAATGGCGTTACGTCGAAATCAATGGCATCTCAGTCGCTGGTTTACGTTTTAATTGAAACGGTGCAAACGGTCTTAATGGTGTTTCTGTTGTACACGATTGAATAGGACATTACAATGGTATCCTTACCGTCAATTCACCCCGGCTATCTACCCTTCCCTCCCTGTTCCGTGACGTGGCAAACGGTTGTTGAATGTGCTACCTCCTGCCTGTCGTGATCGAGTTTACGTCGTTATTGAATTTCTACGTGCTCTGCCAGCGTAGATACGTGATTAGAGCTCTCCCATTCTCCTCTTTTTCTCTTCATTCAGTAACATCCTCTATGGAAGTATCCATCTCGAAGCAAAAGAAAATACTTCAGACAAACTTGCTTATTAAATCACAATTGTCGGGCTTCATTACAGTGTTAATGAAATTTCGAAATGTTTCGTATTACACGCAAGGCGTATTCATAAAATTGTTTGTTCAAGTATTTTCATAAAATTACACTGATTATTTTTCATAAAATTGTATTGATTATTATCGATCGTGCTAATCTTAATTTAACGTATCCTTCAGCAGTTATAATATTTTTCTAAATATCCCGTGATATTTAACCATTTACATACAAACATATCCCAATTCCGACAAGATATTAAATCATTATCTTTGCAAATCAATATGCATATAATCCTCGTCAATCTACGAACTCGTCGCAATTGGGCGTATATACACGTGAATTACATAAATACACGTATGCACGCGTATTTTTGTTCAATGACACGCAATCTGAAGCAGATCCCGTAGTTTGTTCCAATTTTAGTTGAACACGGTAGTACAGAAACTTATACGAGAGTCTCCCTAGGATGACTTGGGGAGCCTGCGTTGTACTTGGAGATATTTTGTGAAATAGCTCGACTCCACCGTAGAGGGGATAAGAGTTTAGGGTGGAGTTTTACGAGCGACGCCGAAATCTCAGGCATGCAACTCGATAAAAACCGCTCGGCAGCCCCTCGAGTATCCTCTTTTATTACCTAATACTCGTGAGACTCGGTCACCAGGATATCTTGATTCTATTTTCTTCTCTTCCCGAATTTCGCGGTACCTGCCAAGGCTCAGGCTTCGATTCAATCATCGTTCGCGCGAAAATCGATCAAACGAACATCCGCGCGTAAGTTCGTAATAACAAGCCGCAAAGTGCTCGATGACAATTTTCCACTCTCTGATCGATTTCGTCGCTTGGTTTCGTAATTCATCTATCGATTTCGTTCCCGAAGACTTGACTGCGTGCGAACGACTCATTCTAGAACTCCGCGAGTGTTCCATTTAATTCTGTTACGTCACTGAGAAAACGTACGCACTTTATCCTTAAATGTGCATATAGCTTCTTCGTGAAATGTAATGTTTGTTACGTTTCTTTCTAGAATCTCGTTTGTCAGGATTCGAATATGGAATTAGGGGTTACATAGTCGCGTATTTTTCCTGAAATTTTCATGAAAACAGTGATGAAAGAACGATGGAAGGAAAAAATCAATACCGACGATTTATTTTTTAACAAAGTCGACGAACTATCGACGGTCTCGCTAGGAGGAAAAAATATAAATGTACAATCAAGGCACGACTTCCGCGTAGCGCGCCGTCGGGTTTAAAAGAGCGCCGAGCATTTCGGGCGTCTGAATAAAAGGCGAGTCCTGATAATGTGCATCAAAGGCACACACAGTAAAAATAGAGAAGCGTGCTTAAGCCACGCGTGCACTTGTCGGGCGTCGATGCTTTCATCTTCGCGCTCAAAGAGTGACTCGTAAACGTTTGATGCCACAGGATCAATAAATGTATCATGCCCCGGCCGAAAGCCGACACATCAGCATCGAATTTCCGCCAAAAGAACGGAATTCCTACGTGCAGAGATTTTTTTGTATTTCTCTTTATCTCTTCTTTTTCCTCACCTTTCTTCCCTCTTTGGCTCAAACATTTCAAGGAGCAGACACTGAGAAACATTCTGTCGCTATGAAATGTTCGCTATTAGATGATTTTATATTTACTTGTGCTGGAATTCTGTGGTTATAGCAACTGTAGCATAGTAATCATTTTCGACTTATAGATTTCGTCAAGGATAGCCTTTTGAACGGCAATAAGAAAAAATGTTAAGTACAGATAATTAAAAGATAAGTGCGGTTCTGTAAATAATTATAGAGTCAAACACATTTTCTGCGTTATTTTTTCAATATTTCCAAGAAATCACTGATCTTGGCTGAATACGTTAGGAGAAATTGTTTTCATAAAAGAAACGCTATAGAATGAATATTAGGAGATGTTACACAATGAATTATTACATTTCATCACTGAAATAGAAGACAAAAGGACACTTTTTCAATAAGATAATGCTCCGATTCATACAGCTACTACTACAAAAAAGTGGTTTCATGATTTCGGAATAGAACTATTATCATGGCCAGCTTTGAATTTTAATCTGAACCCGATCGAGAATCTATGGGAAATTCTAGCAAGAAAAGTTTCCAGTCAGAAGTCACCTACAGAAGATATCGTGGAATTTATAAAAAGAATAAAATCTGTGTGGGTGGATATGCAAAACGAAACTTTAAACAAGTTAGTGGGTAATATACTTACCAGATGAATAAAGTAATAAGAAATAAAGGAAAATATTAAACAGAAAGATAACAAAATTAACACTGAATTTATATTTCTTCGCAGCCAAAAACACAACTTTAAGAGAAAATTTAATTTTTTCCAGGCTTCAAAAGAAGAAACTTTTTGTTTGTTGTATCATCTAGTTTTGTTCTACATTATAATACGAAATTATATAAACGGGCTTCACTTTCTCTCTTCTCTCATTGTGTCTAAGGTATAGGTCTGTTAGATGAGCCTTACTGAAGAGTCCATACTAGCAGATCTTGGACGAAACACTCACTTATATAAACGGGCTTCTCAATTCTTGTTTTAATATTATGAAAAATCTAAAAATAGGGTAAAGTTTATAATTATTCACGGCACTGTATAACATTTAATATTGTTACGATCTTTAAAACAACCAGAAAGAATTTTAATCTTTTTAACAATATGCAGATCAATAAAATAACCTTTTTTTTTAATATTATAGACAAGACTTTGACTACTTTTAATACCAAAGATTTAACGTTTTAACTTCAAGTCACTTGCTTTAACTTCCTTCTTCAATTAAGTGTAATTGAATGTATAAAAGAGGACTGATAGAAAGATGAGCTATAAAGAAGGCTTAAGGATTCTCTTCGATTTAATTGAGTCTGTTTTAAAGAAGGTTATCTAAATAACGCAATTTTCCAAGATAATCGTAACACGGATGCGTAAAGATAATTCGGAAATAATCGGAGAGGAGTTTAAACGGTGGTAGTTTGCCGTGCCGGAGAGTTTGGTAAATTCTCTGGTAATCCCCTAAAGTCGCAAGTCCAACAGTTTAAGTTAGTGGAGTAGCTAAGAGCAAGGAGGTAAATCGCAACCGCGCGGTGAATGTAATGGGTTGGATTTAGGGCGATAGAGAAAGGTGTATCGAACTTTTGATTATTAAATCGAAACCGCTGGCTGCACGCCGGTTCATGAAACCTCGAAAATGGAAATTCGGGCATGGAGAATAATTTTGACCCCGGTGAGCTTCCCTTTGACGCATCCAGATTATAATTAGTCGCTCATTCGTGCGTGCGAATCGGTTAAAATGTTTAATTAGCAAATAATCATGGTTACACTCAGCGAATACCATCGTTAATTAAAACCTATTTAAAGAGCAATTTTGATTTACGCTTAAAACGCATCGCCTGAACTAATTCTGAATCGTTGGTCAGACGTTTTTTTGTGACTTTAAATAGGAGAAGAAGAAGAAAAAAATATACAAGACGGCTTGACGATGACGGAAATTCTGTCGTGAGAATGGCGACGGCTTCGATCTAGTTAGCCTTGAACCACTATACCATTCAAAATACTTATTCTTCAAGCTCGTGGAGCTCCTTTTCTTTCGAACTATTCACGTTCTACCGCGCGAGCAGATGTACGATGATTACAATTCAAAGGGAGCACAATGCACGACGGGTGAGTCCTCCATTCAGTTCGAGTAAACCTTCATTGTTTTGGCTCGAAGGATGCGCCGGCTAACGAGGAAAGAGATCTCTGACCATTTAATATAAAGCAACGACATCTATTACATCAGCATCATTTATAGGGAGAAAGTATTTCGCTGCATCCAAGGATTCGTTTTCGCGTGATCGAAGGATCTATCACAGCCGGCTGGCCCTGTTGCAATCAGTCTTTGTCGACGTTAACAATAGGAAAAAGATCCTGCTGACAAAACGTTGAGACTCTTTCGAAAAGCGAAAGAGAAATAATTCTTTCTCCGGAAGAAAAATCTACCATCGGTACGATTTCAGAAATGGAGAGACCCAGGAGAAGGCTTTTAGTAATTGAAGATGTTTTTAAGGCATAAGAATCAGGCTTGAAAAATTGCAGAGATAATTGGTTTTATTACTCCAGTTACTCCCTTCGAGAAAAATACGGACATGGATTCGAAAAAAGTTTCATCTGTTTTATCTTGGTTTTATATTTTGGCTTCAAATACAAGTTTTCATCCGGGAATCTACATTGTTCAAATTCCAAAATACTCCGAAAAAGTTCTCAAATTTCTATCGACACCTCATAATCACAGAAAACCATCGACTTTTCGACTCGAATCGGAACAATCGACTAGAATTTAAATTATCGAATTTCCTTTGCGTTGTATCGTGTATTAACTTGATTGGAGACTAAAATGTTGTGTAAGAAAAAAAGAATTTTTCTGGGTATAGTGGCTGATATGGTGTGTGGGTATAATCTACGGTAGAGACCACGTAGCAACGGTAAATTTGTAGAATCGCAGTATTACGCGGCATGTAAAAACCGGGGTGGGTAAGGTAGGGTCAGGGCTGGACAGTGCGATAGCAATGACCCGAACCACAGACGAATGTTGAGCGCCTTACCGTCCGCTCGCTGATAACCTGCCTTCCACGCTTTAACCTCTTTTCGGTATTTATGACCGGTGACTTAAATTCTGAAACGTCAGACACCCGAGAAATTAGCACTAGTGGCAGTGCCGCGAGCTCGCAAGCTGCAGCTGCATCCGGTAAGATAGACACCAACACGAGGAAAATTTGATATTTGCTGTTTTAATCCCGTGTGCAACTCTGCTGCCACGTTGTCTACCTCTTTTTCGAGCAACGCGGATTTTTCGCGAGCGTCTCGTACCGTTTTGTTCGAGCTGTACCTGAGAACACAAGGTAATAGTTAGCAAGTGCTAGTGAAATATGGGGAGGTGTCGGGGGATAATGTTGTGGCGACGTATGTTCGAGTGTGTTGAGTAACGTATAGTTGAAATAAAACAATAGCAAAATAGTGTCGTGAATAGCTGAGAGTTATGCGTAGGTGATGATGTTTTATAAAAAAAAATGTTTTTTCACGTAGTTCGTGATCTGTTGAAGACAATTTATTTCGAAGACAAATTTGACAAATTTTAGGACATTCTTCTTTTTAGGACATAAATCTACATAATTTTTTAGTAATACTAATAAATTTTCCAGTAAAATTTGTAAATACAGTGCATATAATAAAATGATTGCAATGTTGTTCGAATTACTTGAATGGATAACAAGAGTTTTATCCACTTAAATTGAGTATATATACTAGAATCTCATACATTAGGTATATTATATCTATCAGTTTCAAAATTATTTAACACTGTCAGTTCCAAAATTATCCACAAGGGAACGATACATTCGAACTTCGAACATTATCATCCCAGCATTATCTATATCGAAAGATTATCTTTCCGACACACAAATTAAGGGAAGCTTCGTTCGTAGTAACTACTACAGTTTCTTTGCCGCGAACTTTATTATTCCCTTTGAGTTAAAGTTTCAATTAACATCGCTAACTGTTTCTTCCCCTCAATGGATAGTATACCAAAGAAACGCTTGCTCAGGTAATTTTCACAGATAGAACGAGTCGAAATCGCATGGCACGGGATAATTCTGTTTTGCCCTAAGAGTAGTGGTCGAAAGGGGGACTTAAACGGAGGTAAAGTTAGGGATACGTTGAGATCGAAAAAAATGACAAGCGTGAAAGCAAGAAAAAGAAAGAAAAGGAATCCATGTACTAAGACGAAGGTCGTAACTTTGTGGACGATAACCGGCTCGCCCTATCCATTTCCCGCCCTTTTGCCCTACTTTTCCATGGTAACTTCCCCTTTTCAAGC
The DNA here is from genome assembly GCF_024542735.1 of Bombus huntii. NCBI lineage: Eukaryota > Metazoa > Arthropoda > Insecta > Hymenoptera > Apidae > Bombus > Bombus huntii. The sequence continues at coordinate 16,900,024 of NC_066245.1, read as the reverse complement.
AAATCTTTTCTTCTTTCTTCAACCCTTTACGCCCTCTCGAACGATTCACTGCCGCTTTTTAAACCATCGGGGGGTATTAGTCTTAGACGACCATTCGTATCTTGCTTTCTCCGAAGTAGATCTGGAAAATAGCGCATTTTTATCGTTTGGTCTTAGTTAATGTTGTTACGTTTGCTTAGTTTTAATTTGAGATTGCGAGGATAGTGAGTGAGATTGTCTGAATCAAAATTCTATAATGTTAGGTCTGAATTTTATCCACTTATAATTAATTATCTTGCACAATACTTAGTTTCGTTGGTCGATTAAATATGTATAACACTTTGTAATTTAAAACAGTTTTCTCGCAAGTTTGCATTACTTTGTGTAACTTCCAAGATTAGGATCAATATTACATTTCAAAGTAGAACAGAGTATTAAACTACCATTCTGACATTAAGCAATTCCGTTAATTAAGATAATTGCCAGAAAGAGGAATTACCTACTTATCTCTATGTTGATTTTAATTCTCTTTTCCTTTGTATTGAATAATATGAAATGAATATAGATAGACGAAAAAAATATATCTTCAAAATGCAAAAGAATGAAAAAAGGAAGAAGAGAGATAGAAAAAGATTACCGTGCTCGAGAAGCATATAAATGTGGGAATAAAATCACTGGATGTCATTTTATGCAATTTTCGTTTAAGGTATCGTACTGTTTAAACGGCTCTTTTCTCTGTTTCTCTTTCAGCCGTTACTTTCCGCCACTGTTGCGGGGACAGAGGGACAAAAATTGCGAAACATTTTCTGAACGATATTGTACCAAAAAAGTTTTCGCGATATACCGGACACATATGCATGTATACCCTGCCTCTGCTCTCGTAGTCTCATCAGCGCGGCATATAGCGGCCGATTAAACTTCCACAATAATTGCAAACGAGCAAAGCGTTCTCCTTGCCATTCCACGCGACAATATCCGCGCTCGCTAGGCAGATTTAATGGTTTGGGCCCGTTAAAACTGGCACGCCCACTCGCCGACATTTATTCCAATATTTATTTTACCCATTTCCCTCGTTCCAGCACCTTGCTCTTGTCCTCCCCTTTGTTTCGTTCTCTTCCTCCGTCCATTTTCTGCATTCGAGAATGATTATGAGATTAATAGGAATATATATTCTTGCGTGCGTACTGTTCATCTTTGAACGTTTATCTTTTCATGCGCAACGTTCATCTTTGGAATTGCTAAGTGGATTTTAAATGAAATCGGTAATTCGAAGCTCATTTAGGAGCACTATTTTATTCATTCTTCACTTTCTTTTCTATTATATATTTCATTTTTCGCTTGCGTGAAAAGCTATTTTCGTTTTTTGAGCTTGTGTGAAACATAACAGACACGATAAAGCGAGTGTATGTATTATCGACAATATTTTCGGGATGTTGAAATCTTCGGTATCATCCACGATTCCACCGTAGTTATAGGAAATTCGAAACCATTTGATGGATAGTCTTCCTCGTGGGGTTGAAGTTTCTCGCTCTATCTCTACGAAGTTTCAAGGACGGACGATAAAAAATAACCACACACTAGTCGAGTATAGCCAGTAAAAGGATAGATTAATCGACTGCCAGAAGGAAATTACCTCTCGCTTGAACTTATCGAATACACCAGTTGATATTAGGAACTATGACGTACATGCTGACATACAGTACATACTCGCTTGGATATACATATTTCATTCTTACCAATACGTTTCGTGTTTCTTTTATCATTCGGAATTTTTACGTTGCCTTCGCTAGACCTTCCAATTTATATTCTATACCTTGCGAATCGTTTTACTCGATATAAATAATTTATTCTTTTAAATTCTCTCGTATATATTGCGTAATAAACGGACAGCGAGGGAGCTGGTCGTAAAATATTTATCAAGAAGTCTCCGGGAACCGTGGTATATTCTTTCACAAAGAAACGAGAGCAGCGGATTTTTTTAAAGCTCGAAGGAGGTTTATCCAGCTTCTTTCGCGCGACAATTTCATTTTTGTAACCGTGAAGAGTGGGCGAGTAAACTGGAAAACCAAGATAGAAGGGCGCGCGCGTGTGTATACGCGGCGTAGGTCTTTCAGGTTTAGGTTCTTGCGGCTGCAAAGAAATCGAGAATGGGGGGTGAGAATAGGACCCAGCTTCCGAGCGATGAAACTATAAAGTCGCCGCTAGTAAGTTGTAAAATTATAATAGTCTTCCGGTATTTACATAATGCTACGGTATAATAAGTGTTTCCATTACCATTTCTCCTCTATCCGCTCTTATTTCCGCTAACGATCCGCTCGGTGTTTTCCATTCACCCCCTCAGCCCCTATGGCTTATATTTTTCCATCCCAAGTTGTTCTTCGTTGGACACGCAACTGCCTGTATGCTTGAGTCTTCAATTCACAAAACTTATCGCGTTCCTTCCATCTTCCGAATATAATGAAATATGCTGCGTTCTCTCAAATTCAGGACAAAACGAGTTGGTTAAATTTGGCGAAACTTCGATGTAGCAATTACATGCATGGCCTTTGGCAATTCTTCTTTCGCAACATCGTAGACAATCCAACTTCTTCTCTTATTCCTATCCGTGTAATAAGACGAAAGAATATTCTTCGGTAAAAGAGGGGGTAAGTGGTATGTTTAAGAGTGTCGTCGGGGACACTGGCCTCCAGCTGAAGTGTCTTGTTTGCACGATAATGCGCTCATTAGGGAATGAAACCGAGCGTAGCGTAGCGTAATAAAATTTCAGCAGCTCGGCCGGCTCTTAGGCCGATACCCGTTCAGCAGCGGTAGAAACGGGATATCAGGAAACTTCAATTCCCTCTTTCGGTGTTTCCGGCCAAGCTGCAGCAAGTGAGCTGCCGCTGATGCAACTTCATTCGAATAAGTGGTTCCCCTTTGCCTTCGTGTATCTTCTGTTCCTTTTTTCGTTCTCGCTATTTATCTATGTCTTTCTCTCAGTCCGTTTGCTTCGTCCTCTTTTTTCGACAGCCGTTTAGCTCTTCTCTGCCTGAGGTTTGGCCTTCTACCGATCTCTTCGGGTCTCCCTCCCTTACTTACTTTCTCTCTCTCTCTCTCTCTCTCTCTCTCTCTATCTCTCTCTCTCTCTCCTCTGTATACTTATTCCTCCCCTTTCTCGTCCCTCGTCTGCCAGTAGTTCTTTCACAAGGTACGTTTCCGCCGACGGAATCGAGGCGAGTCATTTATTTAATTTTCGAGATCCAGCCAGTTTTATTTTCATCCATGGGACTTCATACACTTCGCTGATTAGCCAGGCTTCCAAGCAGCCGAGGATCGCGAGCTATCCTCCGCATCCCATGAGATGAGAGGGACACAGGGATGATCGCGAACCAGAGGGTGAGATTAGAAAGAGAGAGAGAGAGAGAGAGAGAGAGAGAGAGAGAAAGAGAGAGAGAGAGAAAAAGAGAGAGAGAGAGAATGGGTTGAGTTTCAGGCACCACGAGGTGGAAGGACTTGCGCCAAGGGGTTTGCGTTACTCACCGGATATAGAGAGGTCTAAGCCCAGCCATCACTGAAATTACCAGAGTTTACCTCTTCTGCCGTTTCCGCTGTATTCAGCTTTCCCATTCTCCCGTCCTACCCGTCGTGCCTCTTCCATCTACACCATCGTTTTGTCTCCTTCTTTCTCTATTCTCCAAACGAAGCCTGACTACTTGCGAGCGCCGTTTTTCCGTTGCGAAATTTTCTCCGTGCAGCTTTATTATATTGCGATCGTGTTATTAAGATGCTCCGTCTAAATGCCATTCTCTCTTGTTCTCTTTTTTCCGCCTCAATCTCTTCGCATTGCCGTTGAAACAACCACTGGTAATTAGTTTCGCCACGATACGATGTTTCTGTTGCCGTGATTTCAACGAAACGCGTTCTCGTTATCATTTATGAGGCGATCCTTGCAGTTCGCTGTATCGTTGCTTATTTTTCACTTTTCTTCTCGTTAAACGATCGCAATTTGTCTCGAATCAAAGCGTCGAAAACGATCGAAGAAAGGCTTCCGTGATGTTTTCGTGCCACTAGAATTCGTCAAACAACTTTTCGAGGAAAAGAAGGAAAACGTATCTCATACAGTTTTCAAAATCTCTTTTATCGAGTGCGGCTCGTATCCTTATTTACCGAACTTTTCAATGTAGGAGCAGTGTGCGAGCTTCCTTATACTTGTATTAGTTTTATTTTTGTCGCATCGCAATAGGAATGAATTGAAGAAAGTACAGATCTCGTTCGGACCTGTGAATTGTAATCCAGTTTTTCGCTTTTTGGCTATTTAACCTTGACAATTTTTAGAAAATTTGTATAAACCATTAGCCGTATGTCCCTTCAGAGGAAAATCAAATCCTTTTAAACGAGTTTAATGTAATTTATATTAATCAAAAGTAGTCTGTATAAAATCCAAGTTCAGTGTTGTAAGAAGCACAAAATTACAACGTTTGAACAATTCACGTGCTTCTGAGCTAATAAACTTGAAAATACGTCGCCTTTATAGCTTCCAACGATAATATTTGTTTCCTAATATTAATATCGTATATAAACAATAGTAAATATTGTGATAACTTGTGATCAGGTTGAAGATATTATACGCAAAGCAAAAAAGAGTACTTTATTCCTATTATCTGCTTAAATTTATTCGTATAAATTTCACGGTTGTTTTATCCTAACGTTTATAAAATTATCACTCTAAAATACCTGCCGGCTTTGTTCGATTCGCATTTCACGGATAATTATGTTGCAACATTACCTCTTTGTTAATGAATTTCAAACTATCGAAAGATGCATCGGTTTAATTTATACACATACAATAGATCTTCCCTCGAATTATTTCGCATGCAATAGTTAGATATAATTCAGTATGTTAATAATTTTATCGTTGTATTAAAAATTGTAATAAACATTTTTGTTCCACTGTTCCATTCAATTGAAATTCTGTAAAATATTCTGGCACAGTGTTGGCGATCGTGAATTGACATTACCGATTTGAACAAATACGAAAAATGTCGCCGCTGAAAGGATCTTTTTCGTAGAAACGGCGTGGCGTGCCCGACGCGGGCCATTCATATTTTATCAGCCTCCTTATCAATTTCTTAACCACAACCGTGCCATTTTTCAGCTGTCTTCCCCATTCCCTCTGTATACCATCCCTTTTCAATTCTTTCGTCCTCAAAACACGCTTTAAAAAGAACATTATTCCCGGCGCATTTTTGTGCTTGTAAGTCTACAAAGTAAACATATTTCAAAGCGTATGGTAAAACGTTTTCAACATCCTCGGTACCTTAAATTTATTAACCATTAGTGTCGTGAAGAAAATGAACAAAAAAAAATACTTACAGATTTGAGCAAGATAAATTGTTTATTACAAGACAACATTTTTTTTCTCCTGTTCAAATTCTTTTTCGAATAAAATTTTGTATATTATTTAAAACTAAGTAGTCTTGAGAAATATTCAAACTGCTTTCTTATTTTTTAAAGAAAAATTGTTTCTTCGACAGTTGATGTGCAATTTTAGCTTTGTGAATACGGGCGTTCGTCATTTTGCACGGTTGCTTTGGAGGAACCTCTTTTAGCGAAATTTATCTTGTCGGTCGGTTAACAAAATTTATTGAAAATATGATAACGAGTTTCAATGCGTTGTCGCAAAGGAAATAAATATCGTTCCTGTTTCCTGTACGTTCCATTTTTCATGCCAAATATGAACACGTACGATTTAACGGTACTGTGTACGACCATGTTGACGTAAATATATGTCTGTCGATCAATAGCTGTTTGTAAAAACCGTCTATACGTGTTCAGAAATTCGGATCGCCCGTTTAGGAAGCGTTGCAGTGCAAAATGTGAAAGACATTCTAATTCTATTGTTCCTCTTCTTTCAAATTCAAGCACCAAAAAATATCCTTAGATACTATAAAAATTATAAACTTACTTGAACTTATAATTAATAGTTACACATTCTATACTTTTCCTGTACAACTGCCATTACTTGTTCAATTTATTTTTAAGCTTGTTAATGGGCCGTCTAAATTACGAGAGTAACAAGCTCTGACATAGTTATTCTATTGAAACAAGTTTACAGAAGTTTCTGAAACCTTTATAGCCGGAATTATATATTGGCATAGTTTTCAGAACACACGAACAATCACGTCTGTATGCAGGATGTTTCGTAACATGTGGAATCCATTTCGCTGATAAATGGGTGATACGAAAGTAATGAAAAAACTTTGTACGAATATTTATATCTTATTGCAAATTGGTAATGTTAAATTAAAACGATGTGTTCTATTGCACTTTACTCCCGAGTTCTATATAGTAATTTTTATATATTTTTGTAAATTAACAAGTTTTAAGGCGTTATAATCGAGAAATAGCCTGGCTTGTATCCTCGATATGATGCGATGCAGTGAATCGTAATATACGAAACAAAATCTAATTTCTTTCTATACATGCTTCATCGTTTTCTCATAATGATTTCTCATATAATTATATAATTACCACTTGTTTCAAACGTTGTTCAAACTTCTCATACCGGTAAGCATTACATGGTGCTTGTTTTACATGATGATTCGTAGTACATGGTAAAAAGTTACGGCATGCAGAGTATAATACAATACTTCAGTTATACGGTTTCGACAAACAATAACATGAAACTTAATTATTACATTTATATGAACTCTAAGTCTCGCATAATATTGTTTTGAATAACTTGAAACGAACTGACTGTATTCCAGGAACTCTTGTATACATGTATAAATATTCTTTCGTATCGCGTAAATATAAAGAAATATAATAATATAATAATATATAATAATTCTGTTATTTTATTTCTTATCACTAAACTCTGGTATTCATATCTCTATAAACATAATTAGAAATAATGTTTAAAGAATGGTAGCCAAATAAAGGAAGAATTTAAATATACTAAATATTATGATGTGTATTATATTTTAGATATTCTACATATTATTGAATGTCACGAGCATTCTGAAAATTCTTGCACTTCAAAATGTTTCGTGAATGAACAAACATCTATAGTATAGTCATTATGTTCTTGCTACTTTAATGATTTCTTAAAGGAACATCGTTCGTGTATTAATACATGCTACATTTTCTTACTATCGCCACAGAGTAATTTCTTAAACATTATTTTCTGATCGCTATATATGTTCTCTAACATTTTCAAGATATCATTAATAACATCGAATAATTTCTTTCTGCTTATAGATGGTGACAAGGACAAAGAAGATATTCGTCGGTGGACTATCGGCACCGACGACGCTGGAGGACGTGAAAAACTACTTCGAACAGTTCGGCCCGGTGAGTACACGCACCGAATGATGTTGATTAATGACAGTACGCGTAAATCACGACGTACGCAGACCACGAAACTCATGGTGACAAACATTCGACACCAAAATCGTATATCACTGACAGTTTGTCGCGTGTCAGAACTCGCTCGCAGGCGAAATCATTGAGCGTGTTGCTTCGCTCGGTTTTCTCGTCACGGTCCAGGCGTGTAGCCTGGGTGATAATCATTGCCGCGAGACCATAGGAATCATCATTTTTGGCGAGCGTGCCAACGCGACCGACACATTGCTTGATTCAGCGTTTTGCTTATTTTACGTGTGTTGCCCTAATCCGACTCGAACGCGATATTTGACAGGGCCAATGACTGTAAAAAGCTCACACCTCCCGTAAATCCCGTGATTCAGGACGTTTATCGTTTCAGTGAATCTGATACGTTCGCGTTTGCTTTATGCGTCTATCATTTGACTCGCATGTTTAGTGAGCAAATATTATTGTACTGAATTCTTAGGATTTCTAAAATTTTTTATTTTTTAAGGATTAGTAATTCTTCAATTAAAATAAAACAAAATGTAGATTTTAAGGTTTAGTATTTATGTAAAACGTTTGTTTTTGTTTGTATTCGATAATATTAGGGGAGAAGTAGTATGTTTTGAATAGTCAAATCGCGACATTTTTGTTTGAGAACATAATAAAATTCTGAAATCTTTACCTAACTTTAGCATAAGAAAATTCCAAATTCTTTCGGGTATTATTGTTTAGCAGATAGTTTCGTAATAGAGAAAGACGAATTCAAGTATAGTCACTGTAATTACAAATTCTAAAATTTTGTTTCTCTTTTATTACCCGTGATGATTCTCTGAGAAGCGTTGATATGACTGAAACGGGCAATCTTAGTATTCGAAGTGGCACGTCTCACGGTTGAATCGTTGGCAAATACGTTGGCAGTCGAGAGCTAATCAGAATTTTGGCAACTGAACGTGGCCCACGTATCACATTGGTCGTGTTAAATCCCTTCTCGTCGCGTTGTACATCCTGGAACGCTCTCGAGACGCCCCCACTCGGCGCCGGTTAAGTGATTAGGAATCGGTAGAAGGACCACCTGAGACGAGAATTTCTGCTAATTAGCCTTTATCGACCTTTGGCGAGACTGCGCGGACCATTACGCGTTATTGTGCGAACTTCTCCGGCTTCTATCGCCTCGATAATAGCCGTCGCGATTCATCGGCCTCGGTGTATGAGACAGATAATGGTACTTGAGCTTGATTTATGAGTTGGTGGCAGTCGGCCGAAATCGTTCCACGTTCTGGCGATAACGTAAATAGAATTAACGGTTTGGTAATTGGTAATAACGACTACGATTTGCCTTTTTCTCTACCCTTCGTCTGTTCCGGGACATAAAATTGACATAGTGGACGAACGTACAGCTGGTTTCGAAAGCATTATACGGGGAAAATAGTTGTCTACCACTCGGGTTTACCGTCTCTTTATTTGCGATTGCTCTTGTAGTTTAAAGCTTAGAACTATTCGTATATCTCGCTTTTGACGATGAATGTCAGATGTTTCGATTGTTTCGTTTTATGTGCCACGTGATTGTTTTCTAATTATTATAATTTCTTTTTCTTTTTGTTAAAATAGTTTGAGCATGTTCATTTAAGTATTTGTCCTAAAATATAATAATTATTATTATTATTGACTAGAAGATTTTATATATGTTCTTATGAGATCGTATGTACGTTTATTTATTTACGAGGGAAGATTTCTTAATATAGAGAGACGTTGCTAGCATTAAATCACACGGAAAATACGACACCATAGCGGTAACAAGATTAATAAAAGAAAGGAAGGCCGTGTACTACTGGAACAATGTAGACTGTCGTAAAAATTGAATAGGTTATCACAGCGAGAATAAAACAGGAAGGACACTAAAACGTAATACACCGCGATTGTCTTTCGTTAATAAAGCAAAGACTTTAAAAACTTTATTTCGCAAATAATTCTGCAAATTTACAGCCTCTACATAATCGCGAATATAAGAATCGATAGCATCTATTCCGAGTCTCACACTCGTCGCAATTTAAATTTAAACCTTAGAAACGATTAAATAATGTGTATTTCCTATAGCTTGTAACACTGTCGATAACTTCGAATAAAAAGAATTGTTCCCGTCAAACATCAGTCAACGCGGAATCTATTCGAAATCATAATTCCGTAAAAGTATACTTTTCTCTGATCGTATTTCATGATGCAAGCGGAAATTCTGGAGCAAAAGTTCACTGGAAACGCGGCGAAGGTTTCGTTTCGCGGTCGACGTTTTTCGAAAGTGTCGTCTGGTTCGCGTGTGAGATGGGAGAGTGGTTAGAAAAGGGAGAAACACGGGGAAAAGGAAAAAAATAGGGAAGATCGTGAAAGTCGACGGTTGTCCACGGTTTGTGGCATGAACCAGGAATGGATTTGAGATATCAGAGCGAGGCACTATCTCCGGCCTCTTGACTCATCCCAACCGCGACGATCTCTCCCTTTTTCAACCTTCTTTTCGCCGTTGAAAGTCTCGTCCGGTTCCGAATGCAGAGTTTCCTGTTAACAATGGTTCGAGCTCGCCTCCCTCGTGAGTCTGACCCACATACGGAAATACGATCGGACACACATCGTGTTCAGATACACGTAGAACTGTACGCGAATTATCCTTCTCGTATATACGATTATGGGATTGCATATAGACAATATCGAAAACGTCTACCCCAGTAAAATGGATAAATTGATCTTTAGAAAAATATTTAAATTCTGTATGAAATATAAAATGTGTCCACTTTGCAATTCACTGTAAAATTGTGGGACATTATTCTTTTGTGATTTTAGTGCAGATCCTTTTCTTCCCGCTTCCTTCCGTAGATCCTCGTTCTTTTAGTCCTGTGTACTTTATTGGAACCATTCGCACAATTTGCCTCTCATTTATGAAATACAGAAAAGGAAAGAAGGTAGTTTCTTTCCGAAACGTAACTCTTGGTTTCAAAAAACTTCATCAAGAATTCCTTGCATGCAAAAAATTAAAAAGGAAGTTAGGAAGATGATATACCGACTCTACGTTTTATATCTTTTCTCGTTTCATAGAATACTGATTTAAATAGATTAGCATTGATCGAACTGGTGGGTTCTTTCTCTAGTTGGCCTATCGGCACTAACGCACGAGTGACGTGCACGTAGTCGCAAATTCACTACGTCGAGCACGTCTGTACAAACAACCTCGTCCATGCTTAACTCGCAAACACACGAACTGCAGACTGAATCCAACCGTATCCTTATATCGTTTGCTGGCCGTTTCAGGTCAGTCTACTTCTCGGCAACCCTGGATATCCCGCGCTGATTAGCGGGATAAAGAAGGGTGAAACGGAGGTCTTCGTCGGTGAAATAGCCACGGCACGAGCCGCCTGATAAAGTTAATGGTATTGCTGGTAATTTCGTTATATTCAGTTTCTTCGCGAAATCTTAGATTGGAACTCGTAAAAGAATTGCGACTATTTCATCCTTTCTTAACGAAGTTAGCTTTTCGTAAGATTTTCTTTTGCGTTTGATAGAAAGTAGAAAAATGTCTACTTTTCGTGAAGCGATGATTTGATACTTATATATTTATAACATTTTCAAATAATGAATACTGTATTTATTACTGTATTAGCGCTTGATATATGTCTCTATTTATTAAAAAAAAACAACAAAATGAAGATAATTACATATTAACAAATTCTCGTGTAAGCTTTCCTTTTCAAAAATTGCTTATTTTAATAATATAATGAAGGTATGCTATAGTAGGGAAAATTTGGCCATTATCACAATAGGTATCAATTTATGAAAATAATTAGATATTTCTATAATATAAGTCGAGAAAAGAATTGTAAACATATTCGACATCGTACACATACATCCAATTGTTACTATTACGAAATTTTATTTCTTAGTAAATTGCGAACCAAGTTCCATCAAACTTTCTATCATATTTATACGTCGTCGCAGTACCTTTCGTCCTTTAACCTCTTTCGTCTTTTATCCATTGAATAAAGTGGTCAAAACGGAGAAAGGAATGACGACGAATGAGAGGAGAAGAACGAGCAGAGGAAATAAATCCTTATCCGCGAAATGGCGAAGCTATGAGTTGTTCGAGCGAGCTGATGATATTTCCAGTAACTGCATTATATTTATTTGTATCGTGGAGTTCCTTCACGCGAAAGGAACAATGTATCGAACCCAGGACTGATAGCAAACACCGATACGATCGAGGACGTAAACCTTATCAAGGATTTGCCCCATAAATCCATCCTGTCGATCGGCGAAAGGAACAAGCACGTTTTTCACGGATTAGTGCCGTCTTATATCGAGCGTAATGTATTTTTCGCGTTTAAATGGGAATTCATTCGACGCGATTGCACAGTTTATTCTTTGAGAAACGAAACGGTAACAGCTCTTTGTATTTCACGCGATAGAAACTTCTTTCACGATAGATAGTCGAGATTATCTCTCGGAATACATTTCCAGAAGTCTTTTCAACCACGTCCCAAATAATCAATAACAATGCTGATAATATTAACATAAGAATAATCGAATATTTGGAATTACGATGTACGAAGATACAATATCGAACCAATGAAATCATCGATTCGTGTAAGAAGGGAAAAAGAAGAAGAAATACGGAGAAAGAAACGCTATTTTGTCCAAGGCTAGTTTCATGAATTTTTATGTGTCGTGGAATCACCAGTACCGTATTGGATACCCAAACCCGTACGTAATTAGCCCGCGAGTAATTCACGGCATCGACACGAATCCCACTTGCCGTAAATCGTAACCTTTTCCATGGATTGTGGTGCCGGTGACTTCGACTCCGTTGCACGCCGAAAGCCGCGCGATTTAAAACTTAGATGAGGGTATTCGACGACGTTACTTGAAAAATGAATGGGGATCCCAAAGAGGCACGGCTTAATTGCGCTCGCTTTCAACTTCCGACATCTTTCGTTCGACAGCCAGGAATGGGTAAAAGAGACGGACAAAGAGGTCCAAAAGACGAAGAGAGAGTCGAAGAGACGGTGCAGGTGGTGCACCAGAGTCGAGACCTCTTTGACGCAGTGCTTAACGGTCGACTTGAAATTAAGAAATTAAGAATTAACGCGTCGTGGGATTGGTTGGCCAGTCCCTTCTTTCCTTTTTGCTTTCTTTCTTTCGTTCCACCCACCTTTTCCTCTATTTTTTTCTTTTCTTCGTACCTTCCATCTCTCTTGGAACTATCGCCTCGACGAGCTCGTTTAATTCCAGGCCGCAAAGCGAACTTTGCTTCCAAGCGATCGCTTATCGATGAAGGGCTCTGCCAGGTCTTGCAAGCCTTCGAGAAGTTTACCCTTCGCTTCCCTAAGCTCGCTGAAAAGACAATTACGTCATCGAGATTGGTCGATTGGAAGCATGAAGATTACTTCGTTTTATCGGTACACCGGTTCCGCTCGAGAGAAACTTAGCTTCAACTTTCACCATCGTGGTGTATTGCGTTTACTCGTCACCATTCGCTTCGTTTAGTTGAACAGTGTCGAGTTTATAACGGCGCGCGTTACACGAAACGCCCCTCCAGAGCCACTGTTTTTTAATGGAGCGAATGTTTGGAAAACAGGAGCACAAGTAGTAATGGACTTCATTGATCAGACAGGAGATTGGAATGGTTCGCGATTCTATTTATCACACCTTGGATTGCTCTTTTATCCTCGTGTTTTTTACTTTACACTTTTTTCTTCTACGTTTGTTACATCGTTTGTCCAGTAAAAAGTAGGGTTCTTTCCAGGTGAATAATTCTTTTAAATAAACTTCCTCTTTTCCTCGACATTTGCCAAGCTTCCACTTAATTATTACCAAGGGCAACGCGCTTCTACTTAGAATTTATGGAGCAATTAACCACGTGGCAGTCTAATCTCAGTAAACAGTTATTTAGTATCTCATGAAACAAATGTAGCGGAAAGCTTTCCTCTTACTTTCCACACAATGTTTTTCTATAAAACGAAGCAATGTTAAATCTAAAAAATATTGTGCAAAGTGCTGACGTCCGTCAGAGAAACTCCTCAACTCTAATAATTGTAGCAACAGAAGCAATTCTTGCAACTCAATGTCACGCTGTATACACAGAAATCACGATAACGTGACAACATAAGGCATAACGTGACAAATCGTACATATGTATATCGTACCGGGCCATTTACATGAATCGCTCATAATCGTTGAACGCGATCCTCTCTCACCTGTAGAGTACCGTCCGGCCGTAGGTAGTTGGAGATAGAGCGGGATTTCTCGAATGTGACAGGCTACGCGCCTGCGTGGATGAATAAATAAATTTAATGGCGCTTGTCACGTAGCAAAACGGGATAAATTCCGGGCGTCTGACAGCCATTTAAAACAATGCCGTCGCGAATACACGCCATTTGTAACCCGGTGCTTTTGTTTCACGTTGCTATTCATTCCGGTGCCCCCACCTCCCCCACTCATACTCTCCGTCCTTCCGCCTCCGCCGCCCCCGCATTCTATATCCGCCGACACCACCATCGTCCGACCAATGCTAACCGAACGAAACCGTGTTGCTAGATAGCTGGTGCCGTTGATAGCGACGCCGTGCACTTTCTGTCCGATTCACGATTCATTTTTTATCGCGATAAAAACGCAATTAAGGCGATTCGATAAGGCGCGAATTGCCAGAGGCGGTGGCGCATTGTGAGCTTCATCCTCCAACGACCTTTCACACCAAGTGACCGGGATATTCATCGGGTTTCGGCCACTGGAAACAATCGGGGGCTGTTATTCGTGGAAAAATTGCCACTTTCGTGGTATGGCGTACAATATAACGAGGGGAATCTGTCGGTTGCCAATGGGTCGCAATAAATCCGCTATTATCGCGGCCGGCTCGCGGTTTAATTGCTCCCCGAGACGTCTACCCCCGCATCGATTTTACCATTAACATTTTTGGATGTTACCTATCTCTCGCCCTCTCTCGTTTTTCTCTTACAATTCCTTCGGACTATGGCGATCCGGTACACTTGAAACGTTACCGCATAAAAAGGGAAACGATTCGTTGTCTGGTTCTTATTCCGTCGTTTTTACGAGTGTACCGATGAGAGAATTTAATTGCGAACTAGAAAGAAAGTAACTGAGGATTTAAACGGTACTCGCGTAAAGTGATTACCCTTTTTTCACGTCGGATTATGTGTTTGTATAGAGTTTCAGATCGTTCTTAGGATACTGCAACTAATTTCACTCTCCCGTCTCTTTCTCCAAATACTCACGCGAGAGAACGTAGACGGGCGAGGATAGATCGCGCGTTTAGGGGACGAGGCGAAAGCATTGCTTCTTCGGGGATGAAGGAAGCCGGCCGAGCGTAGGTGTTGGGGCGCGTGGAATGAAATTTATGAAGGTCTTTTATTCCAGCACTTTAGGGGTCGACTTAAGTTTGGGCAATTTATTAATTTCCTCGTGTTTCGGTACCGTCGCCACGACACGACCTACTCCACCCCTTGAAAAAGAGATCACTCCCACTCTTGCCGAGCGGTTTTCCTCTTAGTCGGTTAAACTCGTCTTTCACTGACGATAAGATATTCGTGTCGGTCCATGGATTTCTTCGAGACCTCGAGGAGAACTTTGCGCGAATTATCTAAAGACATATTTTATGTGGAACGTCGGATCGTTGGATTATAAGTAATCGAGGGAATTTTCCTTCTTTGAGTAGAATGAAACGAGATTATTTATTCATAGCGAACAATATCCCGTACGTGCCGATTAGTTTTCTGAAAATCCTGCTATACTGCTTAATAATTTTTTAATCCTGATTCTTGGACATAATAAGAAAAAATAATTGCAACGCCAAATATTTCTTTGAAAGTAATTTATTTTATTATTTGACTATCGGTTTTTCCGAAAAGGGAAATTTTAATTTCGCAGTACGTTGGATAAGCGATTTAATATCGCGTTTAAACATTTTTTTATTCGACTATTCCCATGTCGACGAGAGAAAAATATTTCGCGTCAATTGCGGCATGAAATCGTCACATAATTGTCACGTTAACTGCAATTTCCAAGGGAAATTTCTATGAAAGAATAATTTAAAAATTAACACAAAGCCGGTAGTAACGTATTCGATAACGATTAAAATCCTATTGTAAAAGAGTCTTTTCATTAAAAATGCTTACGGTCCCAGCGTGTGGCAGGGTGCAAGAAAATTTCCAACCGAAAAATTAAAAACATTATCCTAATTGCGCTCCAGAGTGTCGCAATTAAAATGTTGCCTGTTCAAAATGAAAATGTGTCATGCTCTAAAGCGTCGGCCGTTTTGTTCCGTTTTCCATTCATATTTCCTCTAATTAGTTCATACAATCGAACCACTATTCTATTAATTCCTTCGATTCTATTAATTTAATACGTTAGTAATTCACCCGTTCCTCTTCTTCTGTGTACCCCGGCGAATTATTATTTCGTTGAGATCGGCCGCGAGTTCGCTTCATCCTGTAACGCAATTAACTTTGGCGTTTACTCGTTTCTTAAAATGACCGTTTCACGCTGGGGCGCTCGTCACGACTAGTTTACTTTTGCCATCTACCAGCTCTGTTTTCTGACATAATGCCCGTCACTAGAAACTCATTAAACTTCTTGCAAAATACTTCGGAAATCGACACTTTTGTGCTCTCGATTTCTCAAATTCCAATCGCCATTGTATCGTAGCATCACTGAAAATTTGCCAAAAAATTGAAATATCACGTCAGGTCAAGTACGATTCTCTTATCCTACACAGTGGCGTGGGCGTCGCTTCTGACGTCTCAGAGATTCGACCTCGCGCACTACAACGTCACCACGATGCTGGCTAACCAACGTTAAAAGCTCGTACGAAGGTTTCATCTGTGCGCGAAGTCTCGCGTTTCTTGGACAAAAAGGGGTTTGAGGGATGCGGGAAACGAAGGACAGACGAGAAAAGAGAGAAAGGACGAGAGACGGCGGCTCGCAACTCGTATGCTCGGTTGTCGCAGCTTTTGTCTGGCGATGCAAGCATCATTAGCGTCGGACGTAATGAGCACACTAATCACCAACAGACTGCGTTGCGTCGTAGCTGAAGCACCCCAGCAGCTGAAGGAAAAAAAGCATCGCGTCTTGCCGGAGACGCGACAGCGCGGCGTGATGGCAAGAGAGAAAAGCCGAAGAGGGCAAGTGGCAGAAGTGCGCGCACGAAGGGAGAAGCACGGGGAGCATAGGTGCGCGAAGAAATCCACAGCAGAAGAGTAGTTTCCCCGCGGGGAACGCGGATAAGGGTGGACCAAGGATGGATTGGTTGTTGTTGTGCGAAAATCGGTTGATTGTCGTTGCTGTTAGGAAAACCGACGTTGTTAGCGACATCGTTGACGATGTCTGAGTTTCGAAATCGAGAGAGCTCGTTCTACTCTTGTAGAAATATTTTATGTTGCTTTATATGTGATACGTATATTGCCCAGTTTATTAAAAGTGTGTTTGACAGGATGTCTTGCGATTTTTCTTTATTTTTTGGGGGGGGGGGAGTAAATTTTCGACGAGTTTTAATATAAAATTGTGTTAGATATAGTCAACGATTGTATATAGAAAGAATATTGCATCCAAGATGTAAACAGAATATATTTGTAGTCTACGTTCTCGAAATATTGTAGGAATTTTAAACTAAACTATAACCCTACAATTTGAGCGCAAGATATAGAATTTTATTTCGTATTCTATATTTTATGCGATAAAAAGCATTCATTTTGATGTATTAATTACCAATTGGTTTCAACGTATAAAACATAAAATGCCAAATGAAATATTTTAAATATTCTACAAGAAATAACAGTAACGGATAAAATATCTTCTGAAAATTAGCTCTATGAAGCCTGAATTTTTAAAATGTGATCAGAGTTAATATGTATATTGAAAAAGTCGAATTAACCAGATTAAAGGCAATACGATAAATAAAGAATCAAAAGAACGTGCAAGAGAAATTGTAGCGGGAAATTTAATAGATCGTAGGCCAGGAAGAAAATGAAATTTAATCTGTCAAAATCCCCTTTGTTAATCTCGCGTTCAAAGAGCAAACTGCAAACGCCCCTCTAATTCGCTGTACTTTATTGCATAAAATTTAACAAGCCGGCAGCGTGTACACGGAAAATATACGCCTGATACGTGGTCGCACGTGTTTCACGCGGATGAAATTTTGGACACGACTCCTCGCGGTCTTCCATGCCGTCCTACCGTCAATACGGGGGGTACATGGTTGCTTGATTACAGTAATTATCATGATACAGATTTACGTATTTGTCATGTCCGTTGCGGGAAATACGTTGCATTAGTCATGTTGGCTAGCAGATTCATTACTGTAATAATTACATAAATTCACGTTACGTTACCGCTAATTCGTAATCACGTATTACCATAATTATCTGTTACGACGATTCATAATTACGCCACGTTGACGGTAATATTGCCAAGGACACGTTTCATCCTTTACTAGCCGTGAATTTAATTAATCATCATTTGTTACGTATATATATAATAGCTCCTTCACATTTTTATAGTAAAATCCCGTTTATCCAAACAGGTCGGGAAAGGAGAGGAGAAACAGTTAGGATAACCGAGTAGTTCCGATAAAAGAGATTTACGCTTAACCGTAGTGTGAATAAGACTATAGTTACAGTCGATACGTGTTCTATGAATTGTCATTTTGACATAATAACAAACTATATATACATTTGACTGCTCTTGCGTATCTCTCAGATTCCACATGGTATTGCATGCTAGAGATTTATAGCCTAATGAAAACTCGGCTATGATTTCGTATGTCTAAAACTGCAAATAAACGAAGTTCTGCTGTAATTATTTCTTAAACTTCAGGGTCAAAAATATCTTTGTCTTATCATGTTCTCAGTTATGCTGGTTAAATTAATCCAAGAAATCTACTCGGAATTGATCCGACGCGATACTAATTTCAACCGGTAGGTGGAGTATTGCGTAAACGATGGCCATTTGCATTTCCGGGGAACGGTTTATCGCACAGGTATTTGCACGGTCGTTTTAGGGTGTGCAGGCCATTTACCGCGGAGTGCCGTTTCAGTATAGAACCCGTGCCATTTTAAAGCAACCTCTCCTGGCCCTCGTCTCTTATTCCCTCGTTAATTTTACATCGCGAAATCGTCGCTATGCCGCTGCATATTCGAGAACGACCGTAAATATTGTTACCAGCCAGCATTCCCGGAATTTCGCGCGCGAAGAATCGCCTTCCTCTCTCGACATTCCCGACGACAACGACGGGATGTAATAGCGAGAAATGTTTTGCTAGTTACCTCGCAATTATCCTGGACAATCTTGTCCTTAGGTTTTCGAATATCCTACTCCGTGTCTTGATATTGGATCGTTGAAAACGGTGTACGTTTCCACGGTTATAAGATGGTTCTTTGTACAGCTTCATCTGTTTACGGAATTTCAAAGAGGAAGAGAATGCTAAGCAAAGATCAAGAAGTTTAAACCGGAAATCGAGTGTTATTGGAATGTAACTGGTATTATAATTGTTGATAACGTCAGAGGTGTACTTATTTCGAAACTAGGAAGATGGGGAATAAACTCGTGGAATTCTTATTGTTTCGTGTTTGTGTTTGCCAAATCTTTAAAGTTTACGCTAATAAGAAAGATCGTGAAATTTATTTAAATGAAATTTTATCACTACAAAGGAAACAGAGATACTGGAATTTTTCACTATTTTCTAGCTTGATATTCCTCCGATGATCATATATCAGAAATTCTCTTTTTATAACTTTCGCGGAAAAGAGTATCAAGGTTATAAACCATGTTTATACCGTTCGACCATTTCTGGCAATAAATCTGTGCAACCTTCCATAAATTTCGTTGGACCCAATTCGCGAGCGATCAATTCATCAACCGCTATATCTACAAGAAAAAAGCGAAGACCTAGAATACCTACATAGAAAAACTCGTATAAAATGTACGCTATCTATCAACTGATATGACGCAGGACTATCAACCATGCCAGTTACTGTGGGGAAAAAAGTCGCCCGTATAAAGGTAATTTCCCCAAAATTTTCGTTCTTTATCAACGTCGCCGACGGAGGTTCGTAACATCTCGTAATCGCTCCGAAAGATTCGATTCAGAGAGTATTCGATTGCAGCTTTGGAACGAACTAATCGACGAGAGCGGCAGCTCGTTCACCTGGAGCATGGTCCGAATTGCCAGGGCATTGTGTCAAATAGAATCGGATCACGAAGTAGGTCAGCCAAAGTAAGGACTCTGCAATCTTCCAAATGGCCGTTCACTTAGCGGGGACAGGACGGTCCAGGCACTAAAGTCGAATTTAGACCTCGGTGAATCGGCCGCAGCCGGAAATGGCCCAAACGTCTGACTCGGAGCGGACGAAGGAATGGAAAGATCAAGAATAGGGGAAAGAGGCTAACAGACATGAAGAAAGGAGTAAGGAGGAACTAGAGGAATACAGCAGGCCACGGAAAATGAGAGAGGGAGCGAGAAAAAGCCTGCATTTAACAGTCCCGTTAAACATTAACTGCCGCTCTGCAGTTTTCCCCTATAACTCCGGGTTAACTTTGATTGCAGTTAACGGCCTCTAGGGATACTGCCTTTAAAAGGGAAGAAGAGAGATGGGATGGTAGAGTAGGTTGATGAAGGTGGTAAGGCCGTGAGCGTTATAGACAGAGAAAGAGAAGAAGAGACAGAGAGAGGCTGGAGGAGATGCACGATGGAGAATCAGACTACAGGAGGCATCTTATAACTTCTTATAATTACTCAAGACTCGAGGGTTTAACTGCTGTTTAATTTCATTCGGCAATTAACCGACGCTTTATCGGCGGCCGAAACACCTCGAGCTATCGTCTCGACGGTCATCAAGCGGTGTTTTATTTGCGCGCCCACTTCCACCCCCGTTTCTGGGCTTTCCATGTTGTCGTCGTGTGCAAATCGGAAACGACAATGGGGAAATGTGGTCGTCCGTTGATCGCGCGGCATTTCAATGACGACATTACGTGCCAGGCATGGAATCCGTTAATGCAATTAATGAACGCATTGTGTCTTGCGGTTTACGAGTTACGTGGTTAAGAGACACCTGGGGACACGAATATTTTATACACGCCCCCTCGCAAAACGTTTGCCCGGGCGCGTATTAAACTCTCGCAGAACAGAGATTCTTCGATCAAAACGAACAACGTGAATCGGCTCGAACGTACATTTTGAAATTTCGTTATGGGCGCGCACGTTTTGCGTGGCTCACCAGGCGGAATTCTCATGACGGGCACGTTGATTTACCGCGAACAATCGACGGGGAATAAATACATATCGTGACAAACAAAAACAAGCCGCAGTAACCGTTACATTTACTTAGCTGCGAATATGTGCGAGGTTCAAAGAATTTATCTGTGAATACAATTTGTTTACGCAACAACATGCACTGTTATTATTTGCAATTAATTCGTTTATGCTTAATTGCGTATTCATTCCTAAAGCAAAAATTGATTTCAAGATCGAACTTCTTTGTAAATGCAAGAATTATAAGGAATATACTATCCTATATTACGAAACCTTCGATGTATCGTTAAGTTCCCATTAAAATGCAAACATTGTTGTAAAAGTGTTCCCTCAAATCACAGGATATTCTCTATTTTTAACGATTCAATTTCGATTTGGCATAAAAATATTAAATCATCTGTACTTCCTAATAGATTCGGCATGCAATAATTACGGTCTGCGCTAGTCAGACAGGTTTAATTTCTGACGGAAGTGAACGAGCAAGGAATAGTCGTTTCAATTATTGTTACCGTTGAAAATTGTTAAGGAGACCCAACGCCCACGGACAAGGAGGGGACCAATTACAATGGCTGCGTTGAAATTGCGATCAGCGAGGCCGGCTGTAAATTAAAAGGCAGACAACGAGCGTTTGCAGCTGACAAGTAATGAGGCGTATAATGATTTTATCGGGCAATTGTCGGTGTTTCATGTTGCAATGTCGATTGGACGCGAATAATGGTCCGTCCGCATGAAGCATTCGATCGTTGATTGCCCATTCGACCGTCTGCTCCGGACGCTCGTTGCGTTTGACCGCGTCGACGACGCTTTTTCCTCCCTCTCTACATTGTCCCCGATCCCCTCAAAAAAGAGATACAACCATGGAATCCCCGACCGATTAAACCGAAGTCTCGATACTAAACGAGCAATTTTACGGTACAAGACAGTGCTTCCTCGACTGTGATAATTCGATAGAATAATTCCCCGTCGATCGTGCGGCTCATTTCGTTGCTGTACGTGACGATGATTTGATGAAATCGTCCAATGAGTTTCGTTTCTCTTCTAATCTGAATACATCAACGAAAAATTTTAATGTTTTCTAGGATCGATGCGAATAATCTTTTGGACATTTTCTACGAAATGTTAAAATCATCGAGCAAATTCTAATTAACCGCGAAATCAACTTATATCAAATTTTTCAAAAATTTAGCGTTTTTATTATATAAAAGTGTTTCCAAATATATGGACAATATTTGAAAAATCACGTTCCCTAGAACAGTACTTGAAACTCTATCAAATTCGCGAATAACAACATATTTTTCTTTTCTCGCAAAAGTGCCAATCCTCATATATTGCAAGTGCTATACTGCAAGAATGAAGCTTGCGTATGCGTGAGACTTCTGTGACGTTGTCGAAAAAACATCCCTGTGTGTTCAAATTATTGCGCATAAGTTAACGTAACAAGCCAGAAATCATTATATGCCAGAACGACAAGGGTGACGTTGGAGAAAAGGGGTTAGAGGAGTCACTCTGAACGAGACTGCTCTGCATAGTTGGAACTGCGAAATACTCCTGGCGTGTTGAATTCGTTTCCGTCGAAATTTGTTTATGCAAATAATTCGCAGCAACGACAAAGTTGACGAAGGTGTATCTCCTGTTTTCTCTTTCCGTGTTACCATCGTCCATTTGTATTTCAAATAGGACGGCCGAGATGCAGTCATATTCTTCGACTCATCCGTCTTTCATATTTTTCCACACCCGAAATGAAATTTTCCTTCGGTGTCTCGATGTAACTGAAAAATTAAAAAAAACACACACACACACACACTGAAAAAGAAGAACTCAGGCAGAGTAGAAGAAAGGGGATATAGAAACAGAGGAAACGATTCAAAGTTGAAAAGAATGGGGAACGATGTGCGCCATGGCGTCTCGTTGGAATTTCTTTGGTGGATTTATTCGTGAAGAAAACGTGTACACGCGCGTGTTTCGGTGTCGAGCAACAAATGAAACACGTCGACATTAAGGCTACGCGTTTTCCCGTCTCGAACCGACAGATTTACACTTGCCGTGAATCACATTACGTCGTGAAATATATTTTCCAGGCTTGAATTAAACCTCGGGTGTGCTTGATGCATCGCCTCGCCAGCGATCCATCGTCGTTCGAAATCTCCCAACGTGGTCGTCGAAACCTTTGCGTTTCGTGAATGTTGAATTCCGTTTCTTTATACCTACCATCGATGAAAACTGGGCGTGTCGTATATTACTCAGTCAGCTTCAGTATTCGTTTACATATACATATGTATATCGGTAATGGATTACAGCGTTGAAACCATCAATTTTTATCACGATTTCTAGTTTCTAGAATTATGCAATCGTAAAATAATTTTCTAACTCCTTTATTATTTTCTGGATATTATTATTTTCACCAGAGAATTTATATATAATAATTCCAATGTAATTTTTATATAATTCCTGTATAGTATATTTTTATTTCTGTAATGCAATGTTTCTTATAACTCCTACTATATCTTAATCTATTTTTAAATTCGTAATAAGTAACTACGTATAATTCAAGACCCAGTGACTAAAACACGCTTTTATAAAGACTTACCACACACACACACACACAAATGCATTTCCTATTGCGTTTCTACAACTGCTCTGGTCGATCCAATTGCTTGCCACGGGCCAATATTTCCATGGCTCGTTTTCATCGAGCTGGGATCGATTTTAAATTCTCGACGCAAAAGGGTTCGCACCCCTGGCTCGGTGGAGCGCTATAGATGCACAGGGATCCGGTACTCGGTGGCCTGCAACACCCTCGGGGGAATATTTCACCGTAGGAAACGGCGTCTAGATTACGAGTTTATCTAAATGGCGCTAGAAACGCGGGAGCAGCGTTAGAGTGGCGGCCAGATTATGGAGTGAGCCGGGGCCGGCTAAGGTATGCCCGTGGGCTGGGGATGTTTATGGTTTCACGACAGGGAAAATTGTGTCCCCGGGATAAAGCTACGAGCAGGAAGAGATCACTCTATCATCCACGGGATAACTGTATTCGAACTAAGCCGGTCACAAGTGGCCAAACACGAGAACCAATGGATAGTTATTGCGTAGAACGTTTGTGGCTTCTATGATATATTTTTTAAAACAAAGGTACTCCAAAAATGATCTTTGAAGATGATTGTAAAGGAAAGATTGGTGAAACGTCATTACTGTTTTGGTCAATTTTCTCTTCGCTTCACTTATCCTTACTTTCCATTTTCTTATGACTTATTTATTACGTTTATCGTGAATTTCCTTGTATTTTTTATACGATAAATAAACAATAGGATAAATCGATTTTAGTAATTGCTTGAATAAAAGTAGCTTACGTGGAAAAATATTCCACCGATAGCCGTATTCAGCTTTGAAGAATTTCTTTTTTCCAGGAAATCCCCTCGAAATTCTTTAAAAATTGCTATCTTAATACCAATAACCCGGAAAATTTAATTCTATTTTCGATCAGGGACGACTAAACGATAAAATATCAAATTTCCTAGGACTATAGTCTGAGCAAAAATCTCGTCGTATTCGAAGCAAGCGATCCTATTCCCAGGCTTTAAGCGACGCGCAAAAAAGAATTTTCTTCTGGCAATGCTCATGCTTGATTTAGCTGCAAGCCTACCTCGCCGAAAAATCGTTTCCTCCGGGGATATGACGTTGTGAACGTAATGCTCGTTGAGCGAAATCGAAGTCACCGCCGAAGATGAGGTTAAAATCTAATAGTCTGGCCCTGGTATACTCTTCAGGGGGAGAGAGGGTTAAGTGTGGATGGGGGCGCGTCCCTCGAATTACAACCGGATGACGAAATTTTGATTTTCCTGGAGCAACGCCAGCAGCCCTTATGTTACTCGATTTTACACAGCGATACGAGTTTGACTTCTGTCTGTCGCGAGTTTGTCCACAACCTTCTTGGAACAACGTCTCGTGTTTCAATTGAAAATTCTTTATTCTCTTTGTTTCTCCGTTTCTTGGCTCGCTCTCCACTTTTACCGTCTGCTGGAAAGAGAAAATGCGTTGATAATTGCTTTTTCGGATGATCGACGTGAAATCTTGTTTGTTCCTTTATTTTCAGATCTCTTTGGAGATTTTCAATCATCGTTTCCTTATTTAATCCTGGAATACATGTATATTTATTAAACTGCCTTTCTTTATTTTCATGATCAGAATAGGGCTACACAATAGCTACAAAAGGTAATTAGTTCCAAGTATATTAAATTTCATAGCATGTAGTAATACTTTCACATAACTGTAAATATTAAATACTATAAAAATGAAATGTAGAATCTGATAAAGAAACGCTTCATTAGAAGATAAAAGTATGTGCAAATACCTTTTCTAGCTGCTGTAATTTCTCAATATTTTGTTGACGGTATTAAGAAACGACTTAATATCATATTTAGAATTAGTAAGAAAGCACACTGAGACAGTACCGTTGGAATTCACGAGCGCAGATCAATATTGAGACGAAGGAAAGAGATTTCGAATATAGTGAAATTTCTCGTCGTTAATTAAAGGTTAATTTCCTCGATATTTACATGGGCGCGTATCCGACATGATTTCACGCGAAAAGACGGAACATCTGTTCATGCTGGTGTTCTTTGAATGTGTCTAACCCGCAGCTGAATCTTCTTAAGATTAGTTGCCGGTGGGTAGATTCCGCTTGCAAACAAAGCAGTTTCTCATGTTCATCAGACGTCCCAAATGTTCCAGTTCTCTAGCGTAATAACTGTTGGATGCGTACTTACTCGGATGAGATTATATTATCGCGAATTTACACTGTAAATAACCGGATCACGTAATATTCTGTTTTTTATCTCTCTTCGCTCTCATCTTGAGTATGTGTTTATCATTATAGCAAGGAAATAATATTGCGTTTGAAACGATTCGATAATCTTTATCGTCGCCAACGAGGCGTGGAATAGATCTTTGATACCTTCATTCTGTTGGTAAAGGAACAAAGATAAAAAGTTTTGCAAGTTCTACAACAGCAGAAGAAAGAGTTTCGAACGGTGATTTAACAAAACCTGAATTCTTTCGAGACACTAAAGCCGTAACGATCGAAGTACTTGTTTACTAAGAAGAAATTGCTTCAAATTGGATGTTAAATAGGGCAGTAGAATCTTTACGTGAGATCTTTATAAAATACTTTATTATGATTAATTTGGTGACCTAAAAATTCGTAAAAATCACGAGTCGCGATACCATATCGATGACTTCTCATTTATATCGTAATTGAGCGTGCATTGGATTCGATAGTGTCTGCCAGCGATTACATGTAACAATTTAATAACTGTCTTGATTGGCAAAACAGTGACGAAGCCGTGGAACAATTTATCGCTATTGAAAACCGCTCGCAAAACCGGTGATGATAAGCAGGATACGACAGACCGGGCAAACTGAACCAATACACGTCGTTCGAACAAACTGAACCGATACACGTCGTCTGAACAAATTTGACTAGTCCCTTTGTTTGTTGGAAAATGCGCAATAATACAATAAAATCCGCTATTATCGAGAAACGTCGTGCACGCGTTTCTGGCGTTCCCCTTTTTACCCCTTTGTCTCTCCTCTTCTCTCTCTTTTTTACCCTCGCCACACGCCGAAGCAACGCAGCGTCCTCGTTCTCTCGCGTGGAAAATAATGATGCGTTTGCGTTATTCTGACGCGTTTGTCTTTTCGAATAAAATGAAAACGTAACGAACTTCGTTGTGAAATAAATTGCAAGCCCGCCACGAAGACCAGGAGCGAGGGGAGGAAAGGGGTGAATACTGGAGGAAGGGGTAACGATAAATCTGTAAAAATTGCATTCGCCTAACGATGGGTGCATCGATGCGAAAGTGATAAGAAACAGGAAGCGATAAGTGCGCGCGAAACGTTTTTGCCATCCGCTAAATCTAGCGTGATTAACGCGAGCCAGGAATACTGCAAATTACATCGGGGGTGCTGCAGTATTACCTTAAATCTTTTATTATTTTTTTCCTCTCGCCGCCCACATTCGGTTCCGTGTCTCTTTTCTTCGCACATCGTTGACCCAGAAACTTTGAAGCCCGACGAAAAAGCTCGTGAAACCTTGACAAATTAAAGCGGAGACGGTCATTAAGTAATAGCTCTCCGGTATAGTCCCGGGGATTCCTCTCGATGGAACAAAATTCCGTCTGATAGTTGAGAGATGGCTTAATTTGGGGAATCGAGCACATTATTAATGAAATTACTTCGAGAAACGTTGAGAGAGTATGATAAACGCGCGGCAAACGTGTGATCAGTGTTTCCACTTGTGGAATTTAAATGTGCCATTCGTTTACGTGCAAGTTTTTAGATTGTTGGCAAGATAGCCTTGTCAAAAATCTGAGTTGGAGAGAAAGAGAAAGGGAAAATATATTATTTAGGATTTGGTTCGGATATAACAGACAGTGACAAATCGAGAACGCGGTTACATAATGCGATATAATAAATAGAACCGTCTGTCATGTACTTATTGATGTCTGACAATGATACATGCGTGAAACATTAATGCTTTTGTGACACGATAATGCATGAATTAAATTCTATCGATGAAGTATTTAACGGATTATTGATTCTTTGAAACCTATGCAACGTTAACATCTCCTTCTACAATCAGTGAAAACGTTACAATCCATCTGCATAAATCTTACAAATTACACTTTGCATTCGGTTCTCTTGACAAAAACACAAAAGAACGTTAAATCCTCCCGTCACATGGCAATGACGACGATGGTAAAACCAATCGCTCACCGAATCTCGGTATCGAATCCCCTTTAAAAAATCGCCAGAAAACGAGGGGGGAAAAATCGTCATTGAAAAACAACGCGACGATATAATCGTCGTGTATCAATAGCACCCGGCGATCCGGTAGCAATATAAAAGGTCTCTGCCGCGATCGTTCCGCGTTTCTCAATTGCGTTCGATCTTTAAAAATCGTGGAATTGCGTATGCGGGAACTGTTACTGTCGGGTTTGCCGGTGCACGCTCGAAATCCCGGCAGCAGCTGCATAAATATAGTTTCGCGCCAATGTTTTTCATCGGCAGGCGTCGGGGCGGCGCGCGGCGAGAACACAGATTATTCCTTCTCTGTTTATCCACGCTTCATAGTCCCGTGATTTTTCCGCAACGGCGCTTTGTCGCGGCACATCCGGCCGCTTCCGGCGCACCCGGGCCCGGAAGCAAGATGGCCGCTGCTGCCACGCCACTGTGGCTACGATGAAATATTAGCAGAAAAGCCGGAACGCTGTGAGAGAACGAACCATGGTAGCATAGAGAAGAAAGGGAGACGAGAGAGAGAGAGAGAGAGAGAGAGAGAGAGTGAGAGAAGGACAGAATGTCGCGCAGACACAGGACCCCCGGGAAATTTCGGAAATTTTTTTGGCCACGACATCGTGGAGTGACACTAGTCACGAGGCAACGCCTTATATTCTCACTTTTGCTTGGTTTTTGACGGAAACGGTTGCCTTCGGTCATGTATATTTGGCAAGACCCGTGTCTCCCACGAACGGAATGCACGACCACCAGGAAACTATGAAAATTGTATAAAGAGGGGGAATGTTAGAGAATAGGGAGACGAGAGCGTACAGGGAAAAGTATAAAGTTGTTCCCTTGACAGATGAAAGACCTGTTGAGGGAATAAGAGTAGTTTCTGGTTGAAATACATTCGCTTTAAGATTACTTGTTTCGTTCCCCGTTCCTGTTCTATCCGTCGCGTCTTCTCTGATGTATTTGCTAAGTACAACTCAAGCGACTTATTGTTAATCTTTTAATGGGAATCGATGTTGTTTCGTGGTCTTCTAAGAACGTCTACGGCTCTTGTATACAAAGTGAACAATAAGAACATAAATTTACGTTCTATAAATTCTATAGTGAATGCAGATTATTTTAAAAATAATTCGCAGCATTGCCGTTCCACATTATGCGACCACAATACTTCAGATATTTCATAAATCGTTCCGTAGCTTCCCTCACACCAAATTGAGTCAATACGTGGAGGAGATGCTTGACGACGAGACGTTTTCAGGTCAGGTAGGTAACCTGAGGTCACTGGTCCACAAGAGTTCATTTATAGTCGAACTCTGTTTGAAAGGTCACTGCGCTGTTGCATTCTGAGAACGATGCAATTGTCTTCGCGAGTTTCTCGCCACTCGGAACAACCGAATAATTCTATTTAAATTCCATTCACGATTCATATTTCCAGCATCGGTCTTCATCGAACTACTACCACGTATCATGCAATATTATAAAAAAAACAAAAACTGAATTTCAATCATTTAGAGAGTCTCGATGGACTTGGATGTAGATGTCACGAGTTTTGTTCAGTTTCTACTAGATGGAAACTACTTACTTTGAAGCACCAGTAATACTGTGGAAAGAAATCGTCTCTAGAGGAAGAGATAATAGGGGATTCATGGATCGAAGGATCGCGCTAGTGCATTTATAGCGCGATCCGATAGCTGTGTGGAAATCGGCGTCTCTATCCTGACGTTTATTTAGTTTCGACTTTCTCCTCGATAAATAATTCGGTCCTGCTACTATTTTCTTTCGTCCCGATATCGTTCCGCTTCTCTATTCCTCCGTTTCCTCGTTACCTTCCTCCTTCGTTTCTCTCTGCCTCTCATTCTCTCATACACCCTTTTTGGTTTCCCTCGGCATCTCTCTTTGTCTTTCTGTCCATCCTTCTCTTCGACGAATCGAGCAGGCTCACGCGAGCGCTTCTCTTATCAAACGGGTGTCCATTATTCACGCGTTTGCGAAACTCCCTCTGTCTTTACAATGGCTGCCTAACCCGCTGGGTCGTGTTTGCGATCGATCGATCAAGCCCGGCGCAAACCAGGCATCGTATATCTATTGTTTTTCAAAGAATAACTAGGCTGCCGCATGCGTTCGATCGTGACTCGCCTGAATTTCTTTTGTCCCATCCATTCCGCTTCTTTGGCCTCTTTGTCCCGTCATTAACGAGACCTTATTAAGAGGCACCGAGCAGCACGAACGATTTTAAATGAACGCACTAGTTCGTTAGCCTGTCTTCCAATTCGGCGTCGGTTATTATTATTTGACTCCCTGCTTTCTTGTACGTCTTTCCACACGCTGGTCTCCTTTATCTGGCTTGACATCGTCGCTGTTTTCAGAATACCTTGTTCGATGTTCCACTCCAGGATCGTATTTCTATTGATTTCTGGTCAATACAATATACAGTCTCCGATTTATGGGAAAACATTCTGTTTGTAGTTAGATTTTCCTACAAAAAATGTCAAACCTTAACCAAGAGACAAATTAAGTTGATTAAACACGTGCAAATTACATTATCTTCCTTGGAAAGACGAAATCTAATTGGGTAATTCACAATATTAGAATAAATCAATTTATAAACTTAGCAACAAGTACGTAAGTATATTTCATTCTTAACTTCCATTTTTCTTCGTGCTTCAAGAGGAGCATATTGTCCCGATAAATCCAATCTTCGAATTGCTTAACCAGTCTCAAGGAACTCGAAGCCGAATCGATAAAATTGTTATTTAGACGAAAAACAACTCCGATCAGCAATCACCGGGTAAATCCAACGAGTTAGTTAGAATTTCAAATCCGAAAAATCCCGACAAACAAATATTTGTATCTACCTCCTGGCGGCGGGTGGTTCGCGGTCTTCCTTCGAATATCGAAGAAGAAACGAAATCCACTTGATGCTGTTTCGTCGATCGTGCCCGCAACGAATAGAGGGTTAAAAGAGAAGAGGCGGGCAGGGTTCGATGTAAAACCGCAACATATCCGCATGCATATCTCCGTAGGAATCCTGCCACCGACGACGAGTTGGTCCACGGATGAAAAGCAAGCATCGACTCGATTCGCCCTCCGCCAACCCAGCTGCTGATTCAATATTCGTTTTTCTGCAGTATAACTTTCCATTTGCATGGCCTCTACTCCCTTCTCGCCGTGTTGCCTCCATTCCTCTATTTCCTTCGACCCGGCTCCTCGCTCCTCTCTCGTCGAGCTCCTTCCGACGTAAACCAGCTTTTCTAAGTCAGGCAGTCTTCGTACTCTTGGTATGCGTCGACATGTGTTGCATAATATTGAAATATTTTGATACTCGCAAGAGAAACGCCTCTGGCGATGAGCTCCGGCTCTGCTATTGCGGGCTACTACGTTTAAAGTGCCTGGGTCACCGAAAAGCACCGCTTAGACTCGACCAAGAGCAAGACTAGACTGGACTAACGCAAAAATTCAATGCGCCCTTTTGCCTTGCTCGCGAATTTTGCGGTGTATCTGCAGGCTCTTTATGGCTCGTGTATGGGAATCTTTTGGAGGATGTATAACGCCTTATGAATGGTACGGTGGTTATTTTTAACGTTTAAAGCGTAATGTTAATTTTTGTAAAAGACTGTATGGAGAATTTATGAAACTCACGACGGCTGGCAGCGTCTATTTCGAAATTAATTATCTCGTGAGTTTCGCTGAAGCAGCGTAGCCTCATAAGGAGCGCAGGGACATCAAACTTTGTTGAAATCAATTTCCGAGTTTCCATACGACTTATACTTCCAAGTACGATTATCGATAGAGCCGCTAGTCCCCGATATTTCATAACCATAGAGCATCTATCTCTCTACATCATTTTCAGTTTCTGTTAGCTTCGTGTGATATACATAGAATGTGATAACGTATAGCAAGTAATTGATTCTCTGTTACAGTAGGTTTTAGTAGTTGCGTATTTTAAAGTTAATACATAATTTCATTAATAATATAGACTTGGCAAATTTCAAACATAATCTTCATTTTAGTTTAATGCTGTGTTATTGCATGCATTTCCATCCAGAAGCTGTTTAGGTTCAGCACCACGGTACGGTGAAATATTTTCAATCTTCGTGAATTTTTTTCCCAGCATTTTTTTCCCATGTTACAGCAGATCGCAAACGTAAAATATCGGATAAAGAAACTGTTTTTCTTAACGGAATAAACTGAGCAGTCGTCACAGCCTGACAAATTTCCCACCTTGTTTTTTCGTTTGTGCAGTCAGCTATTGTGCTATTAGCTACTTTCCTAATGTAAGCGATCCTCCTTGTTTTTCTTTTATCGTTCGTGCATCTACTTTAAAATTTAGTTGGACGATAATCAAATACACAGATTCTTAGACAACAAAAAGATTGGGGCTATTCTTTCCATTATAGATTTCAAAAGTTCTATTGATACTAGATATTTCTTATAAAATATCGATTCACGCAAATTCTCACGTACTTAAACACGAACGCAGCATCTACCGGATTCCTGATTTATTATCATGGCTGGTCAAACAACCTCTGTCGCATAATTCCCGGATAGAACACCGTGTACAAGGGGAGCGTACGAAACGACGCAACGGGACGGGGGCACGGAAAGCGTAACGAAAAGCTTGCCGGGAATACTTTTCCACGAAAACCGTCTCCGTGGAATGAGGGTGGGAACATCGGAAAGGGTCGGTCCGCGAACAAGTCCAATTTGCGATTTTGCAATTCCAATTGGCGCAGTAGCTACCCTTAGCCAAATATGCAGATTTAGAGGACGCGACGTCCTTCTTCGTTCCTTTCCCCGCGACATCCCCGTTCTAACCCGAACACGACAAACAGGGATAAATTTCCGGTGCCCCCGGGTCCTGGCATCCTTAACGCACAAGGGAAAACGCGTAGATCCCCCTGAATCCTAAATCGCCATGGCAAACGAAGGAACGTAGCGTTTAGACGACCGAGACGGTTGCGGTCGCGTTTGTTCGATGGACTTGGTCGAGCCAGAACCATCGTAATTTGTACTGTCGAACAGAGGTAACTACCGTATGTGTTGCCGGCGGCAGACTGTGTACTCCATGTAACGGAAGTTCAAGTTGGCTCCCAGCCGACCAACGTAGGCATCGTAACTTTTCGAATCCTCTTTTTGCGTTATCATAGCCGCTCTACACGCCGAATCGTATAACTCTCGACTCTAAATGGTTGAGCTTTCCTACCCCCTTTCTCTCTCTCTATGCCTGTCCATGTCTCTGTTTCCGTTCGAGTCTCTGTCGCGCTAGCCGAATTGACCGGTCGACTCGTCCTCT
Source organism: Bombus huntii (assembly GCF_024542735.1). Classification (NCBI taxonomy): domain Eukaryota; kingdom Metazoa; phylum Arthropoda; class Insecta; order Hymenoptera; family Apidae; genus Bombus; species Bombus huntii. Next base: position 16,867,319 of record NC_066245.1, on the reverse strand, counting down.
GAAACCCTCTCTCTGTGTCGGCTCGAAATGTTTGCTTCGGTTCCCAACTGACGTCTGTAATAATGGGATGGAAGGGATGGGCAACGTGAATTCGCCTCGTACGCGGTTGCGACTCGTTACGGGCCATTATTATTGCAGCCCGTGGTAGCACTGCGGCCTAGTGTTTGTAAATATGCAAGGGAAGGCCCAGTATGCATAGGCTATCTGCATGTGTTACGCGATCAATATGGCGTGAACATTTTGATCACGTTGCGCGATCGAGGTGAAGCTGTGGCCGACGGAACGAACTGCACTCGATTCCAACGGAATGCGCCAGCCCCGCGACCAAATTACTGCAAATTCGATAAGTGAAACGTCGACGGTTCAATAGTGGCCGGCCGACCATAATTGCCGAGATATTGAAACGTTAACGCGCCCGTCAATTATCGTACCCCGTTTTTGCACCAAAGCTTCTCGCGTGAACTAATTCCAGGGCAAGATTTGTATTTAGCTTGGCTATAGATACAGCCACAGATTTTGTGCTGATATTATATAGGAATTTGCAATATTACATTGTGGTTTACTAATTTATGGTTTCATCTTTTGAATATTTCATAGCCGGATTTTTATATCAATTTCTTATTGTAAATCCACAAACAAAAATTTTTCGATATATTTTTGTGCGCATTTACATAATAAACTAGCGAAATGGAAACCCCCAAAAAGATCCTATCGAATTAATTAGCGTACTAACCGCTCACGCGGCTTCCAAAGCCCCAAACTTTAAAACTCGCAACAACAAACAGCCACCCTCGCAAATACGAGATGTTCATCGAAAGTTGAAGCGTTGGCTCTCAAAACTCTGAAACACACACGTTTCCGTGGTAGAAAGTCTGGTATCGTGAATCGAAATATTTTTCGCAAAAATGCGACAAAGCGAAAAGCCGTGGGTTTTGAGGCACGGTCTCCGGAGAAAACGGAAAATAGAGGCGACGCGTGTTCCAGTTGGCATCGTGGCGATTAAGGTCTCGCGTCGGTGGGTACGAACGAATATTACAGGTCGCGGGCAGGATTAAAAGCAGCGGACACGCGGCCTGAAATGAAGAGCGCAGCGTGCGCGTGACGCTAGATTCAGTTAGAAAGGTTATAAATTGCGACAGAGAGAGAGAGAGAGAGAGAGAGAAGAGAGAGAGTGAGAGAGAGAGAGAGCCCTCGAACCGAAGTCCCTCGGGCGAGGGTGGGGAAAAGTTTTCTGCTGGCGCTCGCGTAACTTGAAACTCGTGCAGCCGGAAAACGGAAAAGAGCTCCCTCGTACATCACTCTACCTCCTTCTAGCTGAGCCGCCGCCACCGCCGCCGACGTTGCCTCCTTTACCCGCGTCGCTTTTTCTCTGATTAAGGTGATGCACGGAGCGCTCGCGCTCGAGCCGACCTCGATTTCCAACGGTTCGGCTCATCCGGACCCGATAACACCGTTCCTCGATGCCTGGATTCTTCCTCTTTCGAGGGCTTTAAAATTTCTCCAATGGAAGTGCTGAATTGTTACATAATGGAGGTCATACTGGTTTAATCTCGGCGTGATTTCTGGGATCGTTCGGGGTTTTCGTTAATTTAGATTTTATCGTGGGTTGAATTAGATGGATGTATGGTGTCCGGGGGATAACTGACGAAACAAATGACGCTATTTGTGTGAAAAATGTTTGTGTTTTAGGGGAATGGTGATACATAGTTGGAATATTTGTAGAAAGTAGACGTGATATAGAGGAAACGATATATTTTGCGAGAATGTGGTATCTTCTATCTGTTAGAAATATTTATATCAATCGAATCGGATATGCTATATATGTGTATCGGATATATTTTAATTAAATTTAGATAAATTGCGTTTTGACCATCCAAAAATATAACTATTTAATTTTTGCAATTAATATCTACATCACAAGGATGTCTTTTAGCTTTCAAGGTAGGTTTATTAAACATTTTGCATCGTGTGACGTCCACAATACCAAGTACCTAATAGACATAAAATATCTAAAATCATTTGACTTTGCACCATGTTGTTTCGTTAAAGATATATCTTCGCGTTAAATAATCTAGAAGTGAAGTTAATTTAACTCGTTTGTCTCGCGTCTGAAAATATCGCAAGAACGATTACTACCTACGCAGACATATTCCAAAACTTTGGAATTTATCTTCCGATTTTGGTATATTAATAACAACTGCCAAGACAGTCACTATGCATCATTTTTGTTCCCATTATTATGAACAGACTGAATTTCCCATCGTATACATTATAATACATTATGGGGGTGGCAGGCAGCGGCGCGGCGTCCCGGCATTTCTCCCTTGCCAGTTTTTACACTATAATCGTGCAGTTAAGGAGATAAATATGACGTCAGTGGCAGCAGCCAACGACGTGGTGCACGTGTTAAGAAAAAGTATATCTTTCGGCCTGGCTAAGTTGCCGTTAACTTCGAAATCATGAATGCTCGCCATTATAGAAAGCATAAAAGAAAAAAAGTAAGTGAAGTTTGAAGAATGAGTTCCGAATGATATATAACAAACGAAAGGACCGACTGGGATAGTAGAGGATAAAACGTATGACTTAAAAGCTTCTTTTATTTCTAAGCTTTTCCCCTTTTACTATGATCTTAATCGCTTTAAAGTCTTACGGTGAATATTTAAAAAATCTTTTGAAATCGATCGATCGAATGACGTTTGCTAATGGTATTTAATCTTATCCCTCAGAGCAAAAAAATTATGCGAATCATTTATCTATATATGTCAAACATGTAAAATTGAAAAATACCTATACAATACCTAAGAAGTGTGAGTGTATAAGATTTGTTTAGTCTTATTTGCGTAAGATTTTACCAAGAATCGAAGTAAGTTGAAATAAAATCGGAGAACCGTTTGTAAAACTTTTCAAAAAAATGCTGACATCGAAGAGATTACGTAGCCAGCCCGACAATATTTCTCCTCTATCGTATCGGCACGACTTTTGGAAATATTGCTGCTATCTATCCACCATGATTATCCTCCTCCTCTGCAACCGGTTGACGCGTTTATCCTCGCCTAAAACGCATCTGAAGCTAGTCGCCATAAAATTACCGCCGGAAAATTCATTCACGATACCCTTGAAGATCCTGCAAGAAGGGATTCGAAGGATCCACGAGTCAGACGGGCGAGAAGGGTGGCTGAATGATGGAGATGGAACTCGAAGGATTACCAGAGCCTGGTCCTTTCTTCCGCCTTCGTTGCATTAAGGTCGTTTGCTAATTGGATCGGTCTCAACGTCCTTTTTCCTCTCATTTTTCCCTTGAATTCTTGTCGTTGGGGGTATTTTTCTTCGATGTATTGTAAGTTCACCGTAAAACCGACAAGATACGACGAAATTTCTCCAAAGAGCTGACTCTTTTTTTCGTTGAAACGATAGATACCTACGGCACAAGTATCGTTGGTTGAAATATTGTACCGTTGTATATACGGTCTAATCGGGTTTAGTTTATCTCGCGAGGACACGCGCTATACAAGTATTAGGTATCTATTCGCTGCGTCGTCTACTCTGTTCGCTTCTCCAGCTCGACCCATCTTGGCTCATCATCTTCTGGAACCAGTTGGCTGGGTAGCTCGCCGTCGCTCTCTAGGTAGCTAACTCATAACTACGTCACATCCTGCAGGTAATTGAAAACGTTATCTCGCACCCGGGAGTCTCCATCCTTTCCTAGTGGCGGCGGGCCTGGTGAGTGTCTCGCCACTCCGTCCTCGCCGCTTCCATAGCTTAAGGCTGCTTCTCTCCGCCAATCTCTCGCTGCCTCGCTCTCCTCGCACACCGCCGGTCTAGAACGGCCTGGTAATTAACACCCTTGGTTGGGGCTGTCCGGATAACTCGTAGAAAACTCGGGTAGAACTCGCGATAGCGCGCGTGCCTCCACCTTCTCCGTCTGCTTTCTTATTTTCCCGAACAGAGCTCCGTACACAAGCAGCCGCGTGTTGCCGCGTTTCGTTTCAATTTCGTCCGGTCCATCTTTTGTTCACCGAGCGTATACCATCGTTTCCCTGGGCTCGTTTTCAATTCGTATTTCACCCTTTCCCTCCTCCTGCCTCCATCCTCCTGCCTCCATCCTCCTGCCTCCATCCTCCTGCCTCCCTCCTCCTGCCTCCATCCTCCTGCCTCCATCCTCCTGCCTCCCTCCTCCCTTTGCATCCCTCCCTCCAATCCTTTGCACCGTATTTCCTGGCGGCGCGTCGGCTAGCTGATCGAGAGCTCGTAACCGCAACTTGTATACCCGTCCCGTACATCCCGCGAGTTTTTCGCGTTTTGGAAGATGACTGCGTACGAGGAGAAGGAGGAAAATAAAGGAAGAGAAAGAGAGAAAAGACAAGGGAGAAACGTGACCGGCTGTTGCCTATAGTGTATGAGAAACTGCAATGAGAAGCGGGTTGAACTTGCTCGCAGCCTTGAAGAATGGAAGTTCATTGTGTGGGCCATATTGCTGTTGGTGGGTATTACAGCAATCTCAGTTGGATACTAGCAAAGCTACCGCAGATCGAAGCGATTTTTGTGTTAGAGTGGATCCACTACGCTGAAAGCGGCGCTGTCAATAACAGGGAGGATCGTTGTTAATTGTTCGTCGAGTACCAGGCTTTTAATTTAATCTAACTTCTTTCTACTTGATAGTAGACCGTTGCTGAATCCCCAGTGAAATTCTTCAGATTTTAGCAAAGAAATTGGCTGATTGATTATTTTGCAAATATAGAGGGTAGCGAGAAATATTGAATAAAAAACAGATCAAATATAAAACGTTTCACGAGATTTACCAGTAGTAAAAGAACCAGACATGTTTTCCAACTCTTTCCCGAATAAAATTATGATCAGCTGATATTCTCTGTTTACGCATCGCTATAGCTAACTATAAGACGACGTCAGGGATATTCAAATAAGATGCTTGACAGGGATAAGCAGAATGTGGAATACCTGAAGTTTCGGAATGATAATACATGCACGTGCTACTGGCATAGAGGAATGCACGGTCATTGAATTGACGGAATATTTATTGACCGGCGTAATTATCATAAAACATATATAAAATAAGTTTCGCGAAGACGAAGGCGTTAGAAGGAGAAAGAGAGAGGCTTACGTATGCGGAAGCGGGTTCCGTTCTTCTTTGGTGAAACCGAGTGGAAAGGAGAGAAGGATGACACGTAAGGGATCGATTTTCCTCCCGTCTACTTCTGTCCTAGACAGTGATAAATGAAGGCCACCTTTCAGCAAACTCTCGAACCGTACTACCCTTTTCCTTTCTTACGTGTCCTCCGATGTCGTTCCATTAATTAACGAAGAATTAGAATCGTCCCCGATCCGCGAGGGAGGCAATAAGCCAAAGAAGACGTAGTTTCGGAAGGAAGCTCGAAATCTCCGCCCCGTAATGAATTATCGGCATTAAAAAAAAGCCACAGATAGATTTTCCTCGTAGAAATCAAGCAATATAAAAACCGTGCACAAAACACGCACAGCAATTCCAACGCGCGCTTGTTCACGATACACACAGATGATAATTCTTTCCGAGAATGTTCTTATGTATCGAGTTATTATTACGTAAGAAGTTAGTTCTTTGGTATTATACTTGCTTCAACTTTCTGGTATTTTAGTTAGCGGTTTTGCGTTGTTAAGAAGATTCATGAATTTTTCAACCATCCCCTCCTACGATTTCCATATGAGTTTACTCAAGTTTGTCTTACTTCTAATATTCGAATGGTATGAATATTAAAATATCGCTGATTCTACGAGGTTTACTTTACCTTCTGTCAGATGATTTTAAATTACTTTTTGTTCAAATATGATTTGCTTCATAATTCTTTTATTCGTGCATGGCGTGATGTGACTTGGAAGCTACGTATATTTATAAACTTTTATCGTTAAGTACTATTATCGTGGTGTTTTCTTATCAAGCAAAACTGTTTGTGCTAGTTACCGTAGTTTGTATTCCTAGAACTAGAATAAAAAATTACAGCCAATTCTAATTTATTTTCTCGTGACCAAAGAAAAATCCGTTTACTATTGTTTCCTACATTTGTCAAAGTTGTATTAATATATTTTGCAAATTACGTTGTGCGTAATTTACTCACAGTGTACGACTACTTCATTAAATTCACATCTAAACATTTCAACATCTCTAATTAACGCGATCAGATTTGAACGAACCAGTATCCCCAACCACAGAATTCCGTCTCCCCCATTACTTATCCTCGCGTAAGCACGTTCCGTATCTAAACAATATTGAACATCCTGCCGGTGCATTATATCTGTCCTCGCTTGGCCTATATCGAATCGATCCTAATATTTGCCGACGTACAAGGGACAGGACGATAATTCACGTCACGGCTTCTTAGCTCGACGATGTCTCAGCGGTTTCACCACTTGGATATGAATACCCAAGCGGGGCGAGAGAGTGGGACGATAGCAAGAGAGGTTGGGAGCCGAGAGACATAGAAAGACAGAGCGACAGAAATGACAAACCGGAAGCCTACGGGGGACCATCATAGACACCATTCATCAAAAGTGTCCAGGGCCGACCTCATCTTCCCCGTTTTCCTCCGTGCTCAATCCGTCTAGGTAGTAGTCACTTCACTCCTGGCATCCTCGAGCTCTCGCGTCACCTCCTTCAGCGTCACCTTTGCCTAGCACCTCTCCAAAATGCCATTCTCATTGATTAATCGAAGCGAAGCATGTCGGGACTTGGCAACACCCTCCATTTCCTCCCTTAACCGCCGCTACTAATACAAGCTGCCCCGGTTTCCAACGTCGACCGACTACTTGCTTGCTAGCACCCATCGCCCGTTGCTTGTCACCCCATCAATGTCAATAGAGGCGCAAGGGCCAGGATTCGGCATCGTGTATACATATCCAGAGCTAGACAGCCTCCAGATATATCGACTATCCCCTCGGGAGGGCGCCGTTGTTGACTCGACGTATCGCGACGTACAACCGATTTTTACAGTGTCGTTAAAACGACTTCGTCTTGTGTGCGAGTTTATGAGCGGATTCGTCCAACTTGAACGATTATTCGAGCTTCGTTTTACGAGTCGCAATGAATGCTTACCGATCTTCATTGTTCAAGATTCGTCGACTTCGGAAACGTTTCTTCAACACCGTCGTAAAACCGTTGAAATAGCGCCTAATACAGAAAGCAAGATCGAGGAATTTTGCTTCATTTATTACGACAAACCGTGCAGATTCTGGAGCGATGCAGTTTTCCCCCCGAAGTCTGATTCGTTTTACGCTCGGATAAGCCTCGTACGTGCATCGATAACGAAGGTAGCGCAACGAGGGTCGACAGGCAAGGAAGAAAAATGCGGAGGAATAAAATTTACTGTCGGTCCCGGCAACCGGCGGTTTGCTAAGCCTTAATGCAAACGCGTTATACCGGCTGCTGCCAGCAACGCGTGCTGGATTTACTGTAAATCGCGGTTTATAGGCGATGCTGGAACACAGCCCGACCGAGAATGGAAGCGCGCGTTAATCACAGCCACGTTCCTGGGTGGCTATGAAACGCGGCTGCCAGATCGCGTAAATTTCATTCTCGTTCATCGAGCTGTTTCTTTGAACTCCACTATTTTCTTGCTCTCAGTGTTGTGTATGTATTACACGATACCACACTGCGAGTACTCGCGTGGAAACAATAGTGATATAAGATAATCGTTTTCAGACGTGATGCGTAGATCTCTAGCAAAATACACGATGTCGGTATTGATGATGTTGCAGTACAATGGGTTTGAAATTTACGGTGAATTTAGTTATTAGTCGTGGTAGTAGTTTGGCTTAAAATATATTTATGCGTTTAGTACCATATCAAATTATGTAGCTACTGAAATTCTATAAGTGAAAGTGCAAGTAAGAAATGGGGATGAGATTGGTTTAGTTAGAACCTATTGTAGTTGTACCAAACCAATTGTTGCTCTAAACATTTTTCTTCCCACATAGTACAATGCTATAGATTATCGATCAAAATGCTCTTATATAAAATTAAAACAACCAAAGCGATTCATCTACATCTTTGTTATTTAATAAAAAACAATTTCTTTCACAACATCTAATTCCAAATCCTAGCCCGTAGACCCATCAACCAGCTGTTCGATCCGTCTAAAAGTGAAACACAGAGGGCACATACCAAAAATTTGCGTAAAATCTGAGAAACCGAAGAATCCCAAGTCATAACACTCGTCGACAAGCAGTTTAGCTGCGGCGCCCACGCGAAAATACGAATAATCTCGACCCAAAAAAAGAAACAAAGAGGGGAAAGAGGCAAGAAAACAGAAAAAGGGACATGACCCCTCGTTTGCATGATCTTACGGTGGTCGAGCACGTTCGCGTGGAGGTGAATGCCAAGCGATGCTCACGAGGGTCGTTCAGCTTGTTCGCCTGTGATAGGAATATTCTGGCAGGATCAGCTCGAAGGAGCTCGCTATTACCGAGCTTGACCAACAATGCGACGCGGCGCGCAAGGCGGGAAGTAAAGCGGCGTGCACGGACCGCGATGATGCGGCGGCCCGACCAGCATAATGATTGAATTCCACCGCGACGCCTTCAGCGTATTTACCGGATGCATGGAATTTCAGTATGGCGCAAAGGAATCCGCCGCCGTAGGGGACAGTTTCGTTCGCAGACGTTCCGCACAGCCGCAGCTTTGTCGACGTACAGCAGCCAAGTACCGGAAGCAGGGGCCCCTTTTGCCACTGGACTATTTACAAGCTCAGCGATTGTTTTCCGGCGATGCATCGACTGATAGCCATTGTTTAGATTTTTCGCGCGTTTTATTTTTTTGATCGCTGCTGGAAGGTGGCTACGTGCAACCGATCGATTCGCTACGCGTAACCGGTTGAAATTTTCTCCAAAATGTCATGCATACGAAACGGTAGTTTAGTATGCTCGCGCGGTATTTTGGATTGTTTATTTTGTACAGAAAAGATAGACAATCGAGCAATTGGAAACAGAGGATATTTTCGAGAATTTATTTAGTTCTGGGTGATCGTTTAGAAGTTGATAGTGGTTTGTTGTTGCATAAATTGAATAGTTTAGAGATTTAGAATTGGATATGAATAGTTGTGTTTAAAAAATAGAGCTGTTCTCAATAGAAGATACTGAAGTTTAGGCAAATGTGTACAATGTCTAGAATACATTCATTAATGTTGCGAATATTAATAATTTCATGGTGTACAAAGCGAAAAATTATTTGAAATTGCTGGATTTTTGTGTAATACAAACACAGTGAATTACGTTTACCTAAAATATCGTTACATCAATCCTATGAACATTTCAAGAATATCTTCCGGAAAACTGAATTTTATACGAGAGAAATCCCCGTGGAATATCGAAAAGGACCAACGATGCTAGTAAGGTATTATCATCGATCTTCACGATAGACCGTTTAAGTAATCCAAATGACAGACCGCGATCCACGATAGTCGTTCCGCTTGCAACATGTTCCTGGCGATTCTCCGTTTTACGTGTTCGCATTATTCAGTCAGTGTCAAGTTTCGGCTTTTGTCCTGCATATAGCAGACTTAGACGTTACTTTATGGAATCAAATGGTTGCAAGTAGTCGTAACATTGCCATCGTTTCAACAGCTGGGTTTTAGAATCAGTTACTGTTCCTCAAAAGTGCTTTTAATCCCCTTAGAAACCTGCATTAAGTTAGCTATGTCTTTTATCACATAGCATTACCTGCCGCTCTTTTCTTTTCAAAATATATACAAATAGTACTTCTTCCGTTTTATTTTATTCATTCATAATTTTATAGGCACAAAAATTTATCAAAATCACTTATTATTATTAATTTAAAATAGTAATAAAAATTCTCGGTTCTCCTTAGAAACACTGATAATTCTTTTATAATTATGAAATTTTCTGAAAAGGGGACCTGAAAGTAAGTTGCAAAGTTTTAGTTTTAGTTCTTAGATATTAACTACATTTAAATTGATAATTTTTCTGATTCTTAAAGATTTTTATTCTTTTTTTATTCATTCGAGATAAATAAAAATTCCATAATAACTTCAGCACTGAATATTTACCATAAACTTACAGATCCTTCCCCGAAAACCTCCTCCGTTGACCTACTTAGTCATATTTTGGTCCTAAGAAAAATGTAATATTACGTCAGTAGCTGTTACGTTAGCAACTATTAACGTGCTAAAATTTTCCGTCGTGTCATCGTTGAATGGAAAATTTGTCGAAAGAACGTATATCACCTTATCATAGCTATATCTAAACGCGTGCTTCTTTCTCGCCTCGCGTCGATAATGTCGTTAATTTCGTGAGCGACACGCGATGATGACAGGCTTAAACCATTTTCTCGTTGCCGGGCATCCAGGCTTTCCACGCGATCGTGATTTCGCTTCCGACGGACAAGGGAATCGCGTGATTGCGTGCCCCTGTGTCGCAACGTATGAAAAGCACGGTAAACGAGTAGACGCGATTCTCCGCAATAGGGGATGAACGGTAAAAACGTCATGGCACGCGTATCGAGTTCACTCCTTGGGAAATATGTTTTTATTCCACTCTACTTATAATCGTAACGGTGCGTGTTTTCAACGAGAAACAAGCAACATTAATATTAATGATGTCTTATTATTATCGTATTAATGATCTCGTAAAGTTGATTTCTTTCACTAAATGGAATTCCATTGATTAGATTATCCTTGTAGCCTACTCATCTATTCTGCATAGTTTATTACTCGTGAAACATACGTATAAAAAGTTCTAGTAATCTTCATTTTCTCTGTTGATATATCAGTTTATTATTGGGTTAGTGTAATGAACCGTTCCTTTGGAGCCTGAATGTGACGGGTTGATACTACTTATTATATTTGATTTTATCATTATCAACTACATTAAAAAAGAAATTTACTACAGTACACTAAATGACCTATTATTTATTATCCATTTAGAAGAAGTAACGTACGATTAAAGTTTCCCTCGAGAAAACGACGTCCGACATGCACCAGCTTAATAACACGATGGTTCATTCAATCCAGAAAAATTACTCAAATTTCCAAATCGACTTCATGTATAAAAATAGTCGCGTTATCTTACATTCTATTTTCCGTCATCTGAATAAAAGTGTGTACGTATCCTGGGATATATCAGGACAGAAATCGATTTCTCTCCCTTTTCCGTAAAATATTCCGGCTTCGGCAACGGGAACAAAGGGATAGAAGGCGAAGATAAGAAATGTCCACGCTGGGTATTTCCGACGCCCTGAAGATCCACTTGTTGTAAGCGCGCCACTACAATTATACGAAGTTTCTGGCCTCCGTGTGGATAGCCCTTCTGGGGTGCTTCTTCTTGGCTGACCCAGCAACAACAGCAACAACGCCAACAAAGTCAATGATGGCGCGCACTTATAGCAACGGCTTGTTAGTCCTCGAGATCCGCATATTTCCGGACGTCTTATTTAATTAGACACCTTTCGACGACATTGTTAGGCATCATCTAGGCGACTCGCTTGGTACTCTTTCACGCCATGGCATCCCCGATGTGGCCTGTACGTGTTCAAGTTGGCCCATGGCCAATGGGCGGACCGGATTACGCTTCTTTTTAACATTCCTTGCCGCCTAATACCCCCTATCGTCCTCTCGTTTGTTTCATTTTAGTACACCTGTGATTCAGTATCATCGAAAATCTAGCGTTATTTTAAAGTTATACTCTTCAGCTACCAGATTTCTTATAGAAATAGGATGATACTTGTTATTCGAGGTGTTCCGTTCTTAGAAAATTACTTTTTTTTTCTAATTATTAAGAATTATTAGTTCCAAATTTCAGAATATGCCATAAATAGTATCTAATAAATCTGGTTGACGAGATTTGGGATTCTGTCTTTTAGAGTTATTGTACATGCCTTATGGATATATTTTCGTAATTGGGCGTACATATTGATATTTACTTCAAAGGTTATTTCAAGAAGCTATTATTGAATTGCGCCCGTAATACTGAAGAATTTAATTTTACATTTGCATTCAAATGATGATAACTCTCGAACATAATACATAAAAAAAAGACTCGATGTCCATTTATATTTTTATTATTAAAGAAAAAGTTCTTAAATCATTATTAAAAGGAATTCTGGTGCAAAATCCATACTGTGCGTATTTTGAAAACGAATTGGTCGAAACGAAGTGAGAATCGGGATCATCTTTCAAAGTCATGGAGGCTAACCGGCGGTCTCTCCGTTGCACGAACTCGACATCGCCTTATTGTAATCACGGCTGAGCGAACGTTGATCTTACTTCCTCGACCGGCCGGAAACGAAACGTAGTTTCTAGCACGAGAAGACTCTTGACCCCGGAAGAGTCGATTCAAATCCCATAATCCCGGTCTTCGTCGTGGAAATTCTAGCTTCTAGAGGTGTACACCGCGATATACACGCGCCTCGTTCTATTAGTGCTCAAGCACTTTCTCAAGTAGAACGGCGAAGTCAATTTTGGAGTTGTCTAATGAAGATTTCCCGGTAACGAGTAGGAGGTACTCGTTACTTGTTCCTGTTTATGCCATTCGCGGCTGAAACTTCGAGCGCTATCATGAAAAACAGTCCACGAAACACGACATTTTTCCTTGCTTTGGAAAGCAAATGGAAAATTTAATCTCAGAATTTGAAATGTACTTAAATCTTAGGGTAGCTTCGTTTCGAAAAACTTAATAAGATTTAACTTAAACAGAAAGCTAATTCTTTACCTACATACATACACATGTAGAATGCTCAGGCTGGATTGTTTAATATATATACGAAATTTCAAATTTCAAAGTTTAGATTCAAATATTCAAATTTCAAATGCAGACGTTCAAATTTCAAGTTTTAAAATTACAAATTCAAATATTCAAATGCAAAATGTCAAATTGCAATTCATATTTTCTGCAATATTATTAGTCGCTGTCAATTTAAATTCGTATGATTCACTAAATTATCATCTAAATTAAAAAATCTATATCTCCCTTTCAAAATTATTTTGCTGTATCATGAAAGACATATTCACATTTGTATTGTGTTCGATGTTTATATAGCCCGAACTAGTAGAGGAAAGCGAATTAATCGAGGAAATTAGATGATAGCGAGGAAGGATGAAAAGGACGAAGAAACTGGTCTAATCAGCCGGATAAATCACACAGCGCACTGTTATCCCATTGCGTTGATTACGGGTAGCGCGCGAGTAACATTCACAGCGCAAGAATCGAGACCTAAAGCGACCTCTGAAAGGGAATTATGCTCGTAACCTGCACGTATATGTTGAGTGGCACAGAAATGCGGGTCATGCTGGGAGAAACGCAAAGCAACTTTATAAGCCCGAACTTTCACCGCGAGAATTGTGGTGGATCATCTGTTAAGAATGCGTCGGAAAGCACTTTGTGAGCCGTGTCTTGTTTCACGGACTGTAATATCTGGGAATTTCGCTGTAGTCATCATCGACGATAGGAATTTCCACGGAGCAGTTTCTAAGCGGCTCGAAACTCGCCTATCTGTTTTAATATGATGTTCGTTTTGCCGCCGCCGACTGCCTCGTTTCAACAACGATAAACACTGCAAATTACGTTTCCCTCTTCCTCTCTGTTCTCTGGTATATCATGTATGTGAACAAGCAGGAAGATAAGGAAAAATCACAAGTTGTCCGCGAACTCTGTTTCGATGCTTCGAGATATCGAAGTTGAAATGGAAATTGGTCGCATAGAATTTCTATTTTTTGGTGGATTTTGTGCTTTTTAAGGTTGCTGATAAAGAGAATATGATTGTAATAGATACATTAAAATTGTAAGACAAAGTTGTGAGTTGCAACTTATCTTATGATAGTAAAAGAAAATGAAGACTTAATTGAAAACTAAGAGATGGTAGCAAATTTTTATATACTATTTATTTTTCAATCTTTCGTGTAGAAACGGATTGATCCAATACCAATTTGATTAATAAAATTTCCAACTGGTAACAAGTAATATAGATATGGAGATTAGAAAATCGACAAAATTAATATTATCTTTTGCAAGGTTTTCATTCTTAACGTAACTCTTAAAAACGATACAATATAAACGTTACGGCAGGCGAGGTGTAGTCGAATGCTAAAAAATTACCCGGTTCTCTACGAAGTTCCCTCGCTTATCCCTTCCGGCTCATTTATTCTGTCTTTCTCTCTCTTCGAAAAGAGAACGGCAGACTTACTCACGGCTAAACCCTCGGAAGCTTCGCAACGGAAGCATGCACGCGCATATCATTCATTAGGATCACACACTAAGCCGTTGGAGGGTGCGCGGGGTGCGCCACTTGACGCGTCACAGTAACGAAGTAGTGACGCGCATGCCATGGCACTTAATTAATTTTGATTAACCCGTAATCACGTAGTCGTTTCGCGATGCTGCAGGCCCCCGTTCAATTTGTGTCGTTGGCTATTAATTCTCAGCCCCTGCACAACCCGCCCTTCCGCCACCTTTACCTTCGATGCCCATGATATTTTAGGACACTTTGTGGCTCCATGATACTCATCGAGTGCTGTGCCACGTGTCGTTGCCTCGAAGGTCGCTTACTTAAAGAGCAAAACCAAACGATATCTCGCATCAAGTAAAAATATCACCATGAGGTTACTCTGTGTAGACTGAATCTGTTTCAGCGATACGGCTAGTTACGAGAGAATTTCTAATTGAAATTATTGTTGCGACCTCCCCACTAGTTGGCGATCAGTTAAATTGTAACTGCTTGGTGAGGTCGTGAACATCGGACGATGTTAACGCTCAAGGTGGAGATTGATTAAGTTGATTGATTTTGTTGAATGTTTATTTTGAAATGTCTTATTCTCTAAGTGCATAGTGCTTATATTCTAAGTGTCAGTCTAAAAGGTGTGTTTCCATCAACGTTTTCTGTGAGATGGGAATCTATGCCTGTCCAATCATGCGACTGTCGAAATGTCGTGGGCGTCTGGCAAGTTGTACGTCATGTGCGTACTTGGTCGAGGGTGCGTAGTTAGTGACATCGTCCTCTGGTCTATTGTAGAGTTTTCAACTGGTGTCAAAGTTTACGACACGTCGTTTGCTATCGAGCGAACTCTTCGTGCGCTTAAAATGCTAATTAAGTTGCCGATGTTGTTAACTTTATAATGTGCAGTGTGAACAAATTTTAACTTCTCAAAAATAGCAGATGTGCTGTCCGTATTGTATACTTTGAATAATCTTATAATCTAAACAGTTACTGTAGCTACCTATTATTTAACGATACTAGTTGAGAATTAAATATTAGTAAGATAAAGTTCTCGTTTCCAATAAAATAATGAGATTATAATGAAAGGTTTTTTTTAACTCTCACAGACCATTTGTATCGGATTTGGTTTGGAAGGAAGATTTTATTCTTCGTTCAATCTTGAGCGACTCGTTAGGTGAAGATTCGCTCATTAAAGTCACGCGGAGAAGTTTTATAGGGAATGGGGGATGGGTGAAAAATAACGGTAATTCATTCTTGTCCGATAATTGACAATGTTAGATTGTACAGAAGAGGAAGAAGAAAGAAACGATGAAGAAGGAAGAGGCAGAGGAAGACAACGACGACGAAGTTTTCTTCATTATTAATCTATAACTTTAGCTTTATTGGTTCACAAAGTAAAGGAGAGCTCCGGGAAATTAAAACTGGAGTTGGAACCACATTTTTTCCACTATAAAGTTTGCTCTTAACGGCGAATTTTCCGAAAAAGGAAACAGGCGAAAAATAACGGAAAGACTTGTACTATTCGAAAGTTTCTAGTTAAATTAGTTTTAACGAAGTTACTTTTATTATCGTCATTTTCGCCCTCGGCTTTTTGTTTTTTCATTAGATCTATGAAACACGTTATTTCGAGAGCGAAAGAGCGTGAGCGCGAAAGTGAATGAGTAGGAGAGAAAGAGCAGGCTGTAGTTAATTCTTATTTATCTGGCAATCGATACGTTACATTTTTTGAGTTGGCACATGCGAATGAAATTAGTTCTTGTTATCGCAAACCCTTCGTGCGTGAAACTTTAAAACGCTTATTACAGCGCATAAACTTTATTAAGAATGATTTTATGGAATCGATTCGAATATTAATCCTATAACGTGGGTATTATATAAAAGAGAGACGTGCTCGATTAAAATTACTTGAATTCGACATACCGACAAACAATTTTATTACTCGCGAAATTTTTGTCATTATCTATAATTGAATTAACGTTTGAAATAAATGAAAAATATTCATTACCTTTCCTTCGATTGTATCTTTCGCGAGTTTATCGTTCAGAATAAAAGAAACATGAGGCGCAAAAAATGTTCATGCATATTAATATAGTTCTTTTGAATTGAACCAGAGAATATATTCGCGATTCGTTTCCAATGTTTTCGCTTTGAATGCGAGCTGGAATGAGTAGCGAATAGCACCAGGCTTCTCTACCTTTTTGTGACTCAATCTCTTCTCCTCCTCCTTTGCCGCTCCGACATTAGCGTCATAGTAAAAGCTCCTACACATTCAAACGTTTTTATTAAGCGTTTTTCACCACAACTCGCGGGTCCTCCGGTGCGTTGTAATTAAATTTCAAGCAGTATGCACCTCCCAGGAGATCGATATCATTGTTGCATAAGCGTGTACTCTGAACGAAAATATTCAATAATTACATTTCGAAAACAACGTATCTAATTACAGGCGGGAGCTGTGTCTAAAAAAATTAATCAAAATTCTTTCGAGCTTACAGACCAGATAAACTAATTTCACTTGCAATAAATATTCTTAACATTTAAAGTTTAAAAGACACAACTTCTTTGTGGGTCTAAGGTGTAGTTGCTGTCAAGTGCCGCCACAGGTCTTAGATTGCTTTCAAAGATTCATTTAATTTCGAAATCTTATTGTTATTCTTTTATAACATCACGTAGCTGCAAAGGTATATAATAATCTAATATGTATTTCTTTTTACTAATTTACGACAAAATCAAGGCACGAACAAACAAATAATTTCGTTTCTATAACCAAATAAAGTTCTAGTTTGTAGAGGAGGGTTCCAAGGGTTCTAAAATTAAAGATATATTGTATCATAATTTTCTAATTTCAAATTATTTATATTTACTTGCAATTATTCAGAAACCCATAATAATTCGTCATCATTTTCGAATAAATGTGTTTGAAAGATACGCTGCTTTCGGATAAAGGATATCCCTCGTGTTAATCTCGCGGCGAACGTACGTAACGGATTCATTGTTTGACTTTAACGAAGGAAACGCCGGTTAATCCCGGGAATTGTGCAACGGGGCGGCATTTTGGTCTGGGCGCTCATCGATCTTCATCAGAAACATGGCCGCAATAATCGAGCCGCGAGTTTATTAAGTTTCGAAGCGTGGAGGCAGAGAATCAGTGGCAGTGGCACTTGGCTCGCGCTGAGTGCGCGTTTCTCGCACCAGCTGCTGCATTTCACATTCCGTGCAACTTAAAATTGGATCGCCTTAACCGGCCGAAATAGCTTATCGAAATAGCTTCCTGAACCGGCCGCCGTAATTATGTACGAGCATAGACGACTCTATAGATGCTCTTCAGTATCCGCAGACGGTTCAATTACGTTCCTGTCTGCGAGAATAGCTACCTAACGGGAATAATAAGTCGAAGTAAGTAGCGTCGGATTTTGGTTGGAGTGTAAACGGAGGATTTTAAGCGGCTTGATATTAAAGTTTTGAAGGTAAAACTCGCTGGAAAATAGAGAACGAACCGGCATACTATGGGTTAGATACTGCGCACAGCTTCGCAAATGGCCCGCGATAAGATTGTTTTTATGAACAACGCTGGAGGTGCTTGGTCGCTTAGTTAAAATGCTAATGGCCACAAGGTTTGTTCAACTGTTTCGAATGATCGTAAGGGAGGAAGAGTAACTTTTATAGTACACGGCGAAAGGATTTTCGTATTAAGAATTTATAAAACACCAAGGAAAATTGCTTCGTACTTTACTTGAATAAACATCCTGTTGTATGCGATTCGATGGAGCTTCCAAAATTTTCCTAAAAGGCAAATGTTTGTAGTTATCTCTGTTATCCGTGAAAATCGAGCGGAAGAAATTCACCAAGTTTACAGATTGCTGGTAGAGTCCAAGATCGATACGTATAATCAAACTTTCCATCGGCAATAGCGAAGGCTGTCCGTGAAAAATAATAGAAACGAACAAGTTTGTTCGCGCGGTTGCGTATAATTTCTCGGTAATTACACTTTTTAATATCCGCGACGCCGCGGAAACGTCAATCTTCGACGCGAACGAACAACTGAACTTTTTAAATTGAACCACGGTAGTTAAAGTTAAAATAGTTAAAGTGGCGATAGTTACTACCGTTTTCCGAGATGGAAACTACTGTTTCTGCCCATAGCTACCCAGTAAAGTATGAAAATTGGCCCATGTTTCGAATAGTTCGCGCTCCCTCGATCCACAAAATATGTAACGACGCAACACAAAAATAAAAGGAAAAAAGGAGAAGTAAAAAGGGAATAACAGAGAAAGAAAAGGCGAAGGGAGATGGCGAAGTTTGGTGAAAGAATAGAGAGAAAACGAGTGGTAAAAACAAACGCGACCAGAGGGTGCGCCGCGCTGGCAGCGCTTCCGGTTGCAACAGCAGGACAGTGTCGAGGATTCCCGGGGGATAACTGGTGCTCATTCGGTCTGACCCGGTGCGGTTGTTACCGAAATTAGTTCAGCTTGTACCGCTGACATAAATTGAAGGTAACGCGGCCAGGTGCATATTCATGCAGGTACAAATAAAATGCCGTCTCGCGTCACGAAGGCATAAAGCCTTTTTTGTCTCGTTTTAATATAAACACTAGCGTGTCCGTTAATTTTATCGGTAGAAACATCTCCTGTGGCCAGCACTCTGGCTTCCACTACTCCCTCGTTTTTCCTTATGGCAACTTCCTTTTTATATTTCGGATAGATTCTTCCTTGTTTTTTACGTTCGCTGAAGGGCACGGTTCGTGTTTATCGTACGAGGGGCACAGAATTCAGGTTGTGGAGCTTCCACTCGATAGGGATTTCTAGGTTTCCGTGAAAGTATGCCGCGAGTAGCGGCCCGCGATTAAATTTAACGTTCAATCGAATCGATCGCTGGTAATTTTAGCGCGAGGCCGGGGCAGGCTAAGCTGTGGATTTGGTTTTGCCAGGTGTTGAGTTCTTGAGTTGTCTTTCGTTGTATGGAGTGTGTAGTCGAATTGAAATGGATTTTTAAATAAAGCATACAGCGGTTAACTGGTGCAGTTGAAAAATCTAGTTTTAGCACTTTCACTTGAAAATTACAAAATACTGGATCAGGAATTTTCAATTTTGCCATTCTTACAACAAAATTAGCAACTGTTTTCTACATCACGTATACCTAATCCTTGCAACGAACAGTATTATACATTTTTAACAACAATAAATTTCTTTTTACTTAAGAATTGCTCCACATAAATCGTCTCATCGACTATACCTTCTTTAAGTGTGTGTCACATTCTTTTCCACTCCAACCTAGGTGTCTGCCATCTATCGGAAAGTGAAGGTCGCTACGCGTGAATGGTCAGCGGTTTTATAAGAGAAAAGAAGCAGGAAGATTACGCAAATGCACGGAGAGTTAAAGAGGATGGCGAGCGTAACTGGGCAATGACAAAAATGGGACGATTTCGCGGAGGGGGAACACCGGCGTATAATGAGTCCGGTGATCGTAATCGCCATTGTGCTGAATCCCCCGTCCTCGTTATTATCGGTGGACCAGTGTCGTCATGATAGAAAAATGGCCCACGCATTTTCGAAGTACTTCGAGCCCACCATCCTTTCCCTTTTTCTACGACCGATCGATCGGCGTTCTCATCGCTGGAAACTCACCACCCTTTTTCTATCTACCCTATCAGTCTTTTTCCACTTTTGCTATCTCCCTTTGTATTCTTCACAAATGTACGAACTGCCAAGCAACTCATCTCTCATTCGTTGAATGGACGTTGACAGAAAATATCGTATGTTTCGTATATTTCTATATACAAGATTTTTTTATATTTCCTTTGACTTATGATTTCTAATGACCAATTAATGACATAATATCGTAGAGGGTAAAAATTTATATTTCAGGAAGGTATAAAGATGGTACAAGTTTTAATTCCGTACCTTTCGTTTCTAAATTTTTAATTTAAGATTAATTTGGAAAATACAAATTTGGAAATTTCGAATTTTTAACTTCAAATTTACAGATCTGTGTAAAATCCACCTGTTTTTCGTTTATGAAATATCATAGTTCCAACGGCCGCGCTCGTTCACTTTATCGACGTATCATAAAAATACCAATTTCCCTCTGGCGCATACAGTCGAATTTCCTCGCAACTGCGGTCCCCCGTTCCATAGCTCGCATTTTTTTTTACTTCCGTCGTTCATTGTTCATAGCACGCTGGAAAAAAATATTAATTACGAAAATTCCGTGACGTTACATCCTTTGGTGCGTCGCCGAATCGCATTCTTCTTTTGGTATTATAGTTTCTCCTTTTTTTTCGCGCGACCGCGGAAACGATACGGTAATGCCGATTTACCCTCGTTATTGATATAACGACGAGTCGACCGCTTGAACGCCATCGAACGTTACCCTCCCAACCCCATCGACTCGTCGATAAAAATCGATGCTTGACTAAAGCTGTTCGACCGCGTACTGGATTTATACATATTAATTAAAGCATCGACGATTATTGGAAGCAGAAACGGCGTATTCGCCGGCTTGTACGACAGATATAACAGTTAACGAAATGTCCATTAATAAACGGAGTGGCTGAACGCGCAGTCGTGCCGTTCGATAAGATTTTCCACGTGCAAAATTAACAAAACAAATGCAGCTGATGTTTGAGTGTGTTGAAATAACTCAAATATGGTGAAAGGTTTAGCGCAGATATTTGAAGAACAGAAATAAAAAGAAAATTGATTTTTGGAGATTTTATCTTCTATGATTCAATTGAGAAATCTAAGATATATTTGATATGTTATTTTTATGTTTTCTGTTGTTTGGAGGCCAGTGAAAAGGTGGTTCAAAGATGGTTTAATGATTCGGGATATGATTGAAATGTGGAATTCTGAACGAAATCTGGAAATCAAACAGAAGGTATGTCAATGAGATTCGATCGTGCTCTAGTTGACAAACCGGAAACCAATAATAGAACAAAGGGTAGACGTTAAATGCGTTCGTGTAATTCGAGATGCATCAAAAGCCAAAATTCCAACGAATACGCATAATCCACAGGCAGCATGATGGCATTAGGTGTTTAGCTTCTTGGATTAGTTCAAAACTCCTTCGCATCAATTCACATCAAATACATATAAGCATTACTAAAACATATCATCTCAATTATAATTCTATTGTTCGTTACGTTGGCATTATTTAAAATTAACTAATTAAGTACTAAAATACATTGTTAGGACTTCGGGTATTTTGTGCTTCAAATCGACAGATTTTTCAAACTCGTAATGCTTAATAATGTTTAAATATATCCAAGTACTGAATGATTTTTGAAAGAAAAAGCGGGAAAATATCAACGTCAATATTTCTGCTTGACTCCATTTTTTCCTCTTACACTTTTTCGCCGACGGTCTGCTTTTTACGGATTACGAGAGGCGTGCAAATTTTTGCAACGTTTAGTTACTGTTTCGGTTCACTTGTCTATTGACATCGCGCAAACGAGGCCCTTTTAGTTTCATCGATACGTAGCCAGCACGGAAGTTCAACTTCGGTGTAATTCGATACTCGAAAACGAGCGTTAAACGGGGGAAACTTTTTCAACGACTCTCGTTTGATCACACGAACGCGTCGCTCTAATTGATTTGACTGACAATCTACGTAAGCACCTCTCCGTTCGCTTCATTCTCCATTTGTTGACTGTTTTCACTGCTTTCGTTCGCTTCGACCAAAATTTATATTAAGAACGAACCCCGTTGTAAAAAGTTTTAAAAATAATGTGAACATATAGCTTAATTATTAAGACAGGCTTCACAGGGAGTACGCGATACGCTTATGAATTTTATGATAGGCACCTACTATATATGTATAAAATGGAGGCATTCACACGACAATTCTCGTGAGACGCAATATCGCAATGCTCGTTTCGTGTATCTTAGCAACGATACTTTTCGTATAAAAGCGACAGACAAAACGTTAAAACAAATGGTGACATTCACACGATGCGCAGCTCGCGATACGAGTACCACGATAATGAACGAAAATATTTGTAGAATATGTAAAATTAATTTAAATCTTATAACGTTCCATTGTAAAGTCTATTTAGTTTCTTATTCAACCGAACTTTTCCCCTCTTTGCATTGTTCACAGAAAGACATGTCTTCGCGTCTTTACATAGCCTTTACAATACGTTCTGTTTATCGTATCAAACATTAATATCCTTACCTGATCAAGGAAAACGGCAGTCGCTAAACTTTTACGCAACTATCATTTATAGGTACGTACGAGGCTTAACATTCTGTTTAAGTGTACAGAATTCATCGATAATCTTCATAAATCAAGATTCTTTTTTCTCTTATAGAAATTGTATTGTTATATGCCTAGACTCTTAATATATCGCGTACACCATCATCGTCATCAATCGTATTCGTAAATCTCCCCCATGGGGTTGCAGGTGCCATTACTGGTTTATCTTGGCGTTCTCGTTTACGCGGCTTGGAGACTATCCTTGGTAATCTCTCTAACGAAACCCTTTATCTCCTCATTACCATAAATCCTAATTAATTGAACCTTAACTCGAAGCAGTCTAGCGACTAACTCTAGCTGTTTAGATGAAGTCTCTAGTGTCTTGAATTTCTCCCCATTTTTGGCATGATGTCTTCCCAGTTTGAGCCTGGTCGTCACAAGTCTCGAGAGCTGTACACCTCGACAACTTCCGCTCCGGAAAAGGCTTACGGCCGTGCCACGATTAATAGTTGGCTCGGTTCTCGAAGCCAGGCCAGACCAGCCAACCGGGCAATCCTGGGAGTTCAGTGTATTCGACATGGGATAAGGGGATGCTCGGGGGTGACACGGTAGCTGCAGTGCAAGCCAACTGGCAGGGGGTCAGAGGGAAAGGAGATGGGGTCCGACTGGAACCATGCTGCCATAACACTGCCGCTAATTAAACGATTAATCATGCAACGAATGACAAGTACCTAACCGGTTCGCGGGGAATCGCTCCCGCCAGACTCCACATACGTCGAGCGGCGAAGGTTACGCTTGTTATTCCCTGCATAACCTGTGCCAACGTTGTGTAGCATCTGCATATTTTGATGTGCATCGAGTGCAGCGCGCGAGTCCTCCCGGTCGATGGTTTAGCTTTTTTTCTGTATTTATCGATGACATCAGAACATTTAACCGCCTGAGTTCTAGACTCATTGGTCGAGGAATTTTATTTGTAAGTTTAGGGAATTTTCGACTGAGTGGGTTTACAGTATTACAGTAGATGGAAATTCTAATATTGGATATGCAATTCCTGCGCATGACGTTTACAAATGTTTGCTATTATGAATTTACGTCTGTCGAGACACGAAGACGGACGGATGGCAAATAATGGTTAACGATTACAAACATTTACGAATGTTCAACACAATATAGGTATATCAAAGAAATTTTGCTGTTTCTTTTTCTTCACGTATGTTTAATGAACATAAGTGACTATGAATCAATGACAGGTACTCGTGAACACATTTTTGTATTTATGGAAATATTCAGTTTCGTGGATATAGCGTGGCTGTCTCTAAACTTTGTAATGGAAATGTATACGGTGTATAAAAGAATATTATATATTTTATGAAATGTATGTTTTATGTAATTATATGAAAGTTTAGAAAACGGAGAAATAACAATTATAAAGCAAATGCAAAGTTTTAAGATATTTAATATATTCAAAGAAAAAGCGTTCTATCATTAGTCCCTTGATTAAAACTTCACTACTCTTAATCACCTCTTGACGAACAGTAAGGGTTTCTAAAAATGCCTTCCACGTTATGATATCGCTATGATCATCATCACAAGTCCATTACAAGTTAACGACTTGAGTGATTAACGATATGCGTACGGGATATATTACGAACCTATTTATGTAACCGTATTTTTTTTTAACGTCATTCTAGATTACATCGAGCCTGACCTATTTTCTATTTATTTTTTGTTTCAGGTAAGCACTTGTTATTTGTTTCGTTCAAGCCTGGTGGATACCTTCTTGTGAGTAATGGTTTGATATTAACTAAGAAGATTGGAAGTTATTAAACGATCAAGTCGCTTAGTCACTCCGCTAGCACAAAGTAGGTTGTTCGAAAAACGTTTAAGCCGCGAGTGTGCCTTTCGTTCAAACCAATGGATCATTTGTTTTCATTCCCTCGCCAGTATTTTCACTGATAATACTTAATAAAAATACGGTATCTTAAATAACAATGGCAAAGAATTTTTTAATCTAGAATTGCTATCAACTTTTTGTACTCCACTGCCGCCGCTATAGTGACTTTTATAATGTGGAGATCATAATTTGGCTTTACTGTCACAGTTAAAAAATGATAAATATAAACACGATAATGGAACCTTTGAATTTAGGATTTCATTATGAATACGAACGCTATTTATCTTCTCAAATTTTGCAAAAATGAATATTAATTACTAACAAGTATCGTTAACTTATCATTTATTCTATCTTCATTTAAAATACTTAGAACTACATTTTTCCTAAGAACAAATGGCAACGAAACTACGAAAAAATATGCGAAATACTCGAACAGAACAGACATGGAGAATGCGTAATTGAAGATAAACGTAAGGTAACCGAACGTACATTGTGAAGCAATCAGAGCGAATTTTAATTCAAAGATATCGCAGCACGGTGGAATTGAAACGCGAAGGAAGAAAAATTCAACGCGAAAGAAAGAGAGAAAGCGAAACACTGTAGGAGATAGTTACTAACCGATAGAGAAGGGCGTGGATATCGTTTCGTAATCGAATCGCGTTCCACGTGAGTTGGGGACATAGAAGAGAGATTTCCCGAGTCTGTTTTCTGTTCAGCAGGGGAATGGTCAATGCCGCCCTTCGTTTCGATTGTTCGACGTATCGATACTCGACATCAACCATGCCCGTCTATTATTCGTCACGGCCAATGGTCACCGGTATACCCGGCTGTATGATTTGTTACCCTGTTTTCGACGTGTGTTGTTATGATCGACGAACTTTGGGATTATCCTCCTTCTCAAACTTCCTGTTTCGAGCTTCTCTTCACACCTATTAAACTTTATACTCATTTCACCGTGATGAGAGACGTGCCATTTATTTTTGGCACAGGGGTAATCACGCGAAATAGCCAATTTTATGTGATAAATCTTGTTTTCTAGAAAAAGGTCGCTCAGACCTTTCCTCGAACTTTCCTTTCTTTCGAAAGAAACGACGAACAAGATTCGGGTAGAACTATAACAAGGATCCTGTCGTCTTTGATGTCGGTAATTTGAAATAAAAAATCTTCCGACATTATCTTGAGTAATCGACTGGCACTAAAAGAATAGAGGTAGAATTGTTCAAGGAAAAAGGTTTATTTGGTAGATCTTCCGTGTAATTTATACTGTAAAGATGTAACTTGTATATAGAGACGTATTTTGAAGAAAGAAATCAATCGGGAAAATTTCATATCATTTTTGAAGTGTGTCACATGCAAATTTGTATTTTCCATTTCGATAGATAGTAGAACGACGTGTAACTTTAGCCTTCTTTTCCAACGTGCGTGCACATCTTCAGGAACTTGTAGTTAACAGTGAAATTACGCGAGATTTTCTGCCCGCTTATTCCATTAGACGTTTAATTTCCTCGCATAGCATCCAAATCATGAAGCGTTGAAGGGCATCAGAACGGTCTCGTTCTCTCGTTCGTGTGCATATAGTCACGGCGCACGATCTTCAGCGTCTTTCCGTGTTAATTCAGTTCGAATAATTCGGCGCGAAGGTTTCATCCGTCGTTGTTCATTAACTCGCTGGGACGACGAGAGATACAGCGTCATCGCATCTAATTATATTGAAACTCTGATTAACGAGTCCCTTCCGCGATCTCTTTCTCAAGCTGGTGTACGCGCGTCGTTGAATGCTATCCATGCTCAACCTACTTAGATACGCGAATTTAGTCGCGGCGTTGTAAACCGGATGCCGCTCTGCCTTCGGTCTGAAATCCGACGGAGAAATGGTTGCAATCGAAAAAATGGGATTGCGTGGGTATAACGTGCGGCTATAAAAAATATGAGATCGAAAAAAAAAGAAGGTATAACAATGACCTTTTCGCGCCACCCCTTGATATACCATATAATCTTCCGATTCTCTCATTATCCTGTTGTTTCTACGCCTCTGGTCGCAATTTATTATATTCTCTTTACTTCTTTCCGCTCGTTTCCTCTCGCTCCCTCGTTCATTCGTTCGCTTCGCCTTCCGTGGTAACTCGTACTCGTTTCTACCCTCGCGGTCGAGAAGAGGGCGCGGAACGAAGAGAACGGAAGGAAGATAGAAAGCGGGAGACGGGAGGGATCGTTGTCAGGGTGCGCTACAGGTGTCGACGAGATACAGGTGTTGTTAGGATAGCTGTTACCGCTACAGCAGGAGGGGGGGGGGGTGAAAACAGTCTCCTCTCCCGCGTACCGTGACCCTTCGCTCAACCACCCTTCGTATTGCGAAGGCCGCCATTGTCAAGACCACCCTTCAACCCGCCTGCCTTGCTCTTTGTAGATACCACCGACAGGAAACTCGCGACCGAATGTTTCGGGAGATTGCAGGGCTTCGGAAAGACTGCGGGGCACATTCAATACCCCAACCCGACGAGGTAAACTGAATTAACGACGACGTTGTGACGTCGATTCGTTTCGGTGCTTGTGTTTATTATCCATGGACGGGGTGTGCCCGCCAACGGCGCGAGAAACTTTCGCCATGGGAATTCTGCGTGGTTGTCGAACTCCAATGGAAACGTTACCTGTTTCAGAGTAATTATTTTTGATTAATCCAAAGGAAATTCTGGTAACGACGTAGTAAGAAATTTTGTGTTTTTAGAGCGTGGAACAAGAGTAGGATTTTATATTTCTCGGGTTAGATAAGCTGCGTTGAATTATGAATCTTTATAAGACTATAAAACAACTTGGATTTGCAACTTCTAGAGACCTTGTGAACTAATCATACCGATTAATTATTCTCTTCTCCGTTAACACATTTCTTGAGTTTCTTTATATCTCTGCAGTTCCTTAAACTGCTTTAAAACTTCAGTTTCTCCCCCTCGAATCTCATTTTAATATTCATCCGCCGTTTTCATTTTCAATTCTATTTCTCTACTTCCTCTCTATCCAACCAATCATTTAGTAGACATACCTATATTTTATATTAGAACTCAGAATTTAGAATCAAGAGATCAAATTCTGTGACGTATACCTATACCGTAAGAGGCACGAAACGAGAGATTTTTATATTGATTATTGGAAGAAACTTTGAATTGGCACGTACGGAATTAACAAAAGTTTCACTGCCGTATTTATAGTTTAGAATTAACAAATAATTTTCTTCGTGTCTCGGACGTCGTAATCGATTATGGGAGTAGTCAATGAGCAATATTGAGAATAAATTGCCTCGGCATTATCGGCGCTGACATCGCAGACGAATTCCCTATGAAATCGAGCCTTTGGCGCGAGATTTTCACGAGCTGATAAATTGGACGACGGAATTGGCAGCAGGGGTGATGGTTGCTTGATGGGGCAGAATCGAGTCACAGGAAAGCGAACGTGTAAAGGACGAAATGTCGCTAGGGCTGACACTATAATTGCCACGTGATGTATTGCCGAAGGTGTTGTAAGCCCTGCGAAAGTCTCGGATTTCGTTCTTTTTTCGTCCTTTCTGAATTTATCCAAGGCGCGTTAGCATATAATTTTTATCGCATAAAAAGTTCGCATTTCTACATCATGTTTTTCTCGCAAAACGCACTTTTATTCTGTATTCTTCGTTCTTTATTTTCACGATAAAAAGAAAGATATATTGTGTTCTGGTGTTAGGTATGTTAGATATATTACATTAGATCGAAGTTTTCAAGGGTACGTTCCTAATTTTCGTAACTACACATTTATTCGGAACGAAATATCTCGGCGCATACGGAAATAGAGGAACAAGACGAGTGTCAAGAATGTCAGAGGAAATTCCGGGAACGCTGTTCGACTTTTAGATCGCGGCATCGCAACGAGGAACTTTCACAGAATTTCGCGAACCAATTAAATCCTGAATTCAGACAGGCTCAAGGCTCCTCGACACGCTCGTTAGAACTTTAAACGAAACCAGGATTTCGCTTCGGGAATTTTTTTAATTTCACTCAAATACTCCGGATACACGGGAAGGAAATACTGAATTCCTCCTCGCGATTCATTCAATGTATCAACATCCAATTTAAAGAGAGATTTTTAAATCTCCGTCAACAATAGGAACGCTGAACGTCCCACTGTTCAATTACCGGAATCATCGCGAAACCGTTCAACAAAAAATTCTTTCAACGTGAGCGGCTTGATGAGAAAGAGAGAAGAAACGTCTAAACCAATTTCGATGGTTGTTAACCGGAAGTGTACAAAACGCGATAGATAAGCCACGCAGCAAGAAAGACGATGCGAAATGAAACCGTTGAATAAGATTCGCGTCGTTTGCTATCTTGACAAAGGGGAATACACCGTCGATCGCTATCCTCGAGATACTCATCCTATGAAACAGCGCGGTAGCCTCGCATCCCGCGAGATTGGATTCTCAGTCTATTCCTCCCTTATCTCGTTCTTGTGCCGAGCGACAAGAGTAAGTAGCGCGACGACACATTCTGTACTACCGTACTTGACGTTAACGAAGCTCATCCAATAATAAAAATCTTCATAAAACAGTCAAGAGCTAGCCGCGAGCGAAAAGTTGTCATCTAGAAACGGGAACAACGAAGCGAGGAGCTGAGTCTATGTATCTTGCTATATGCGACTTCATAACTTTCCAACAAACTTTAACGTCGGATCCAATCAAATCTCGTTGTACGATGTTACTCAGAAAATTAACGGGACATTTTTTCCTACCTGTATCCTGGTTTGCTCGTGTTTGGTCTATCCAGATAAGCAGGAGAAAGTAGCGGGCAAAAAGAAGAACTGAAAATGCACGACTGTAGGATGGGAAAAAGTGTGTACTCTGGTTTGAAAAGAAGAGAAAGAGAGATAGAGAAAGAAGTGAGAGAAGAAAAGAGGGAAAATATATCGGAGATTCCTTCTGAACGGACGGCCAGACGAGAAGAAACTTTTCTATCACCGGCTCTCACCGGCAATACAATTAAAAAGATTGCGAAAGTTCGCACTACGCGAGAGGCCGGTCTTCAGGTCGTGCGAGCCTAACTTCGTGCTTCCGAAGCCTTCTCTTAGTTTGTTGACGCCGACTTTGTTTGTCTTCCAATCGACGGACAGGATACCCGGATACGCTCGCGTCGAAGGGATTTTACCGAAGCCGAGTGCCTTCTTACGCTTCTAACCTCGTAATACTTTCTCAACCGTTTGTTCGGCTCGCCACTTGCCTCAAAACTTTCGTTTCGTTCCATTCGAAGGTGATTCACTGCGAATCGAACAGTCTCTATACCTTTTCTTGAGGAGGTTTTTAGACAATTCACCCCTTTCACGCGTGTGGATGGTACTGAGAAATTCGCTTCGACGAAACAGTTTAATTACAAGGAAGGTATTGTATATCCTTCTTTTAAAAAGTTAGGTATTTCTAAAATGATATCATCAGTGAGTTTGACACTTTTTCTTATGTTAACAAGGTCGTTAGGTGTTAGACGTTGGAACGAATCATCTTTCCGAGAGACGTGTATTTTAAGAAGTAGTATCGAAGGTAGGAAGAAGAACATAAAGTTGTTGGTCGTATATGAATTATTTACACGTAGAATTGAAGAGGAGAACGTACCTAAAATTTAAGCAGGTAGGTATTTTTGTGCTCCTCTTTCAAAATTCATGCGCCTCGAACAGTTCATACCTTTACGTAAAGTCAACATCAATTTTAACTAGCAAAGAAAGGAAACCAAATGTCGTCAGACTTCAAAATGTTTAGATTCATTTGGATTCATTTCCGATTCCAAATATACTTTGAATTTTTAAGAGATATTCCTTTCCTTATAGATAGTAAAAAAAGAGAAAAGATAGTAAATACTGAAAGAAGTATTAACGCGACTTTCAAACATATCTCTTAAAATTCGAAAAGTTCAAAGTATTTTCATTAAATAACAATCTGAATTCTAACTAATAATAGAAAGATATAGAGGATGCGTTCATTCTGGAATATTCGAAATTCTCTAGTGGTCACGAGATATTTTAATTGAAGGAACGCGGTATTGAAGAAGCGAATTTTTCGCGAAATATTTTTCAGCATGCTCGCGATTTCCATTGACCAATATTTTGCGGAACATTTCGTTGGCAACGTCACGATTCCTGGAATGGATTCTAAATTTTCAAGAAACTCTCTTTCATATTTAAATGTGCGCCTCCCGTGGAATCACCCGGCCCGTCGAACACGTGACAGCTGCGACATATTTCAGAATGAAACTACGCTCCCGATGTATGCGAAAAGCTGGCTTATTCATCTTCCTTAGACATTTCACGATAACAACACGGAGACGAATGCACTGAGCCTGCTTTTTATAAACGAATCGCGAACTTGTTTATCGTACAAATTGTTAATAATTGTTAACAATTATGAAACGTTTATTAAAGGTTTTATAAAGTGTTGATATTTTATTGTTGGGAAATAAATAAATGGAAATATCATACGAATAAAGTAGACTAAGTTATTGTTGAAATATGTTTTGGAAATAATTTATCGAGCTTTATATTATTTTTACTTTTTATTTTACAATATTTACAACACGTATATCTTGTATGGAATTATTTTCATACGCGTTATTTATTTACTGCTTCATTTTAATCCAATATGAAAATGAACCTATATCTCTTACAATTATATATCTTGTAAAACCAATGTATTGTATTATAAAATCAAGATTCCAATAGATGCTGAAATTGACATGACTTGTAACAATTGCATGTTCACCGCAAACTCAGATCATTGTTCTCAATATAAGTACGTTCAAATTACAATAATACCTATCGTTAAGAAAATAAATAATACGTTATAAAACTCAAAGTGGAAGAGTAATCCAAAAAATACTGAGTAAAATATTTGTATCGTTTCGTTTTGCTACTTTCGAAGGATTTCCTCATGGACGGTCGAATTGAAATGAAAGCTAGCGACGATTTTATTCATCCTTGTTACCCAGCTGGCCACATGTAATATTCGTCTTCCGTGGGAACGACGTTCATGAGCCGATAATACAGGGACGTTTTGGCGTGGAAAGCCACAAAGTAAAATATCGGGCGTATCATTGCTAATATTTTTCTCGATGGAAACGGTTCACGGTCTCGCGGCACGGTCGGAGGAGGAGAGCCACGGACCGGAGGCGATAACTCACTTCCTGGAGAATCCTTAAGGGCGCCTAGGCGAAGTCGGAACGGAAAGAGAGAAAGGAAGGAGGAGGGTCGAAGAGAATAACTCAAATTTATGAGGTGCAGAGCCAGACTGAATTCCCGTTCGTAGCGTTCACCCCTCGAGTCCACTTATACTCAACCGTTCCCGAATGGTTCAGCCCTGTATTCGTGCCCGTCGTTCGTCGATAGCTTATACATCGCGTTAATCTATCGCCTCCATAACCTCCGATGTTCCTCTGTACCTCGTTCGTTAGAAATTCACCAACGATCGTTGTTTTATTTCCAACTTAACACCTCGTTTGTCGAATTCCAGAATTTATTTTAAATCCAGCAATAATAATTACGCATTATATGACAATAACAATCTAGCATAATAATCTTCTCGTGTTATATGATAGAAACGTAAGATATAGAAACGTAAGCTTCTGCTTTAATTGTGATTCTGAACTAATTCTTAATAAGTGGGTTGCAGATATTTATTACGCCAAATGTCTGAACAATTCGCTTCTATTCCAGAGGTTCGGTGCTCTAGTCCGATTACTTCTAAAAATTTCACGCCGACGCTGCACGTTGCAACTGCCAGCAGCTATAAATTCTCAAGTCTCATACTTCTTGGAAATTTGGTTTGAAAAGTATTAGGGAAGCCAGGTCTAGGAGTATCATACATAAATCACCATACTTTTGCTCTTCCCTTATCATCCAAGGATTTTACGACGTAGTAAAAATTAATCCCTCGCAGGGATATTTTCCACGACGATGCTGCGTCATCTTTCCAAACTTTTCCCCCTATTTCAATAATTATCTATTATCCATACAATCTATCGTGAGATCTTAGTCTCCGATTATCCGAATGATCGCGAAACGATCTCCCGCCATCTTAAAATCTAACATTTGTCAAATCAAACTATTGTAATATTGAGGATCTGTGTTCCATCACAATTCCATCATCGATAATAATAATATTTCTACACGGAAAATGAGAGCTGTTATGTCAGAAGAAACGAAAAAGGAATATCACAGAATATAAATATTACGGAGTGAATTATTTCCGTTTAATCAATACGAAACCGATGTTTCGATTAAAACTTAACATTCATTTATCAGTGCAGAAATACTGATACAAGCGATTCATGACTCAGTTTCCCATCCATTCTAATATTCTTTCTTTGATTTAATTTGTAGAGACGTCTCTTAATAAAAAATTGAAAGAGGTTTCAATGCTCGTTACTAAAAGGGTTTAAAATCTTCTCAAGAAGTGAAATGTTAAATAACAAACCTATATTTAAAATAGCAATTTAATGAACATAATTATATCCTATATTCGAAATAGTTATACCTATCGGACATTCTATATTCATTCCATATCGAAGATATTCCATACCAAAATCATGGATAACTTACACTCTTCACTCATCTCTTC
Source organism: Bombus huntii (assembly GCF_024542735.1). Classification (NCBI taxonomy): domain Eukaryota; kingdom Metazoa; phylum Arthropoda; class Insecta; order Hymenoptera; family Apidae; genus Bombus; species Bombus huntii. The sequence continues at coordinate 16,834,409 of NC_066245.1, read as the reverse complement.
ACACTTCTTTACTCTTTCGATTCTCCAAAATTTGAGACATTTGTATTTTTCATCATTCTACTTCACACACTCTTCGCTCGATCTACAAAAATTCTAGCATTATCGTCCACTATATCGTCCGCAATACATCCGCGCAAATTACTCGCAGACCCAGCGTTCGATAACGCTAATGCCAGGTAAACGCCGAGTCTGAAATAAATAGACGGCGAGTAAAAAATTCGTTAGAAGATCCGGCGCGCGTAATGAACTCGTTAGAGGCAATTCTTACGTGGTGTCCCCGGTGCGCACCGGCGAATCCCAATTTGCTTTCGCTGACGCCGTATCCTGGCTCGCAAATAAACGCACCCTCCTAAACGCAGACGATTCGCGTGACACGCTCGGATCGGCCGCAACGCGTACACACACACACACACACACACACACGCACGCACGCACGCACGCACGCACACACACGCACGCATGCATGTATGTATGCACGGGTACGCATACACAGATATGTTCAGACTGGTGCTATCAGTGTCATTATTAGCACGGCTTGATTTCCGGCTGGCTGGTGGTCGAAACTCGCCGTTCGATGCGAAGTCACGCGTGGACATGATCGTTCACGTACCCACGCGCACACGTTTATACACGTGTACGCCTATAGATATACATGGTGTCCCTTGATTCAAAAGCCAAACTTTATCAGTGTGTTCTATGTATACATAAAAGCAGAAAGTGTTACTACAAATATAAATCATTTAAGAATTTATTAAAAAATATTTATAAAATACTAAAAAATAAGAAATATAGAAAAGACGATATCATCCCATTGGATTTTTATATGCGGTTAACTTTAAAAAGAAAAGGAAGGTGTGCATAAAATAAGATGTGGTAGAATATGACTGACCAAGAATAGAATATAGTGGCAAAGTTCGAGTATCGGATATTATATGTATCTGACCACCCTGTATATATATACGCACACGTACGTAACGCGTATATAACTGGAATACGTGCGCATATAAAGCCCACAAAGTGTGTAGACATAGCGGATAAACGTGCACCTATGCACACCACGAGTTATCGATCGGCCGTGACTTTAGACAGCGGCTTTACGAGCGATTCACTCAGAAGGCAGAAACGATATTAGCGTGACATGCCGAAAGCGTGTTTACGGTTTTAGGATAAGGGTTGCAGAGGGATGAAGCAGGGTATGCTGACGGTAAACGACGAAAGAATCAGCCGTTTCACGATGTACCCGTAATACTCTGCTTAAGTGATGCCCTGCTTCGACAGACGGCATCATCGCACACTGAATATTTCAGGCATTCGAGTCCAGTGCAGAACGGGAACGCATGTGTTCGCTGCAATCCAGTCAAGTATACGATTATCCTGTTACCGGGTCGAGAAATAAGGTTGACGTATGTTGAATAAACCATTCGTTGGACAAAGAAAATGAAAACGGGGAAAGAACGACCAAACTCGGTTTGCATTTTCGACGATCAATCGACGAAGCTCGACCAACATGCCCGGAGATTGGAGCCACAAATTTACCGAAAATTCCGCTCGCTTCGATGGAGAATTGGGTTTTCGTAGCAACAATAACGCATTTTAGAGCAACGCGTGCATAATACTTTCATGGGTCGACGTACATATATTTAATACCAAAATCAAATAAAAGGAGAGAAATTGGTAACATAAAATTGATTGAAAACGTATTGAATTTTAAGATCATTTCTCTGTGAAGCATGAAAGATGTGACTTACAATGAACTTTTTATGTGATTTTCAAGTAAATGTATTATAATAAATGACTAGATAAATTCACCATGTATCGGTACCCATGAAATACATTTATATAGTATCTCATTGATATAACGAGAGTAAAAAGGAGGGTTTTGTTACCCCATTGTTAATTAATTCGGCGAGCTCGAATTGACATTTCAACAATTTCCAGCGACCCGCTTCCAAACAATCGGCGCGTTCGTGTCTCGATTCGCGCGGTCGAATTGCTCAGCCAGCCGAACATGTGTATCTGATATCTGCGCATTTAAATGCCCATTTCTTTACAATATTTAGTCGAACGAAATGAATGCGTTATGTGCGGCAGTAAATTTCGCAGCAGACTGTTTCGGAACGTATTGACAATTCGCGGCTCAACGGACGCGGTGAATGATATATTCCGCGCGGGCCGATAATTGATATAAATGTTAAGTTATTAGCGAATAATAATAGCAGTGGTAATAGAGTGAGAATCGACAGCATTTCATGACGACAAATCACCGAAGCCAAAAACACACAATACGGGCCCCGATCGATTGCTGCGCAGATAAATCCTCGGTACGTAAAGCGTCTGACGTTTATCGCAAAATTTACGCGGCAGAACCAATAGGAATTTAAATAGATACGGATACTCTGTCCCCTTTTTGGTCACAGAAACGCAAGTTTATAATGTCGAAATTCATGTGCCATTATTGGAAAGTACGACCATTGCCATTGAATTGTGTTTAGAAAGTTATATATGATTATATAAAGTTATGTATGGCACGTATCTTGGATTGTCTCTGCAGTCAACGAAAGCATAAAAAAGTATATATTTTGTCGATTATGTGAAATCGGCTTTTTCAAAAATCAATTCTTGTATGAGTAATTTAATTTGATATCGTTAATAGAGTCTCCGAGAATCCATTTCTACCCTCTAGCACTAGTGCACTTTACAGAATCAAAAAGAAAAGTCTTTTTACAAAAACTTTCTCAGAGAACTTCCTCCGCGCGAAGCTCTCCAGCGTAGAGTACATCAACGAAGTTGGCCACTTCTCGCGAAGAAAAAGTGTGAAACTCGCCAATATTTACACCAATCTCTCGTTAGTATTGTAGAGGGAAGTTGTAATCGAATCCCGAGACAAGAGACACGCGTTCCTAGTAGCACGTAACTGGTTTATCGATGGTGTATTCTCCTGGCTAACGTGTTGAACGAGGAAAGAGAATGCAAGCTGGCTATCGGAAACTCTTGCTCTCCGGCAGTTCATGGTATGGTCTCAACGGACGAAACCAGAAATAATGGCATTAAGAAGCCCCTGAGGGATAGAGACTGCAGCCTCCTAACTGTTAGCCACCCCTTTCTGTCCCCTGTTCGACTCACAGCCCCTTTAGACCAGTCAGATCACCGTGACTGCGACAATGTACGACAATGATGACTTTGCTAACGTAGAACCGTTGTGTCCACGACGCTCTAACCAGATCCAACTTCCTGTTCGCTTCGAGACAGCGCGTATCAGCTGGTAAGACGATCTTATAAGGGTTGAGAATCGAATTCTTTCCGATCAAATTCTACATGTCGAGAGAACCATCGGGACAAGGCGCCGATGTCGAGGCTGGATAATCACCTGGTAGCATCTAGCCTCGAATGAGTGACACCATTAAATTTAACGAACGAACTTGCTCGATGGGCTGAAGACTTTTTTTTACTTCTATTTTTTCCCCTTTTTCCTTTCTTTGAAAACGTGCGTAGGATAAGGGTGCAAAGATAGCGTGGTGTGTGTGTGTTTTTAAAGGGAGCAAAGGGAAAAGAGACTGCCGACGTGTGAAATGTTCTGGAACTCGTAAGGAGGTCGTATTGAATGAAGTTCTTTTCAGGGTTTACTGGTTTAGAAAATATGGGTTTCGTTATATAGGAAGGTAAAATGTATGAGTCGGGATCCCAGTATATTGAATTTTATGATAAAAATCTAGCGTACAGTTGGCGAAGTTATGTGCTCCAAGCATTTTTCACAATTCTAGATTATCTACTCTTTAGTTGATCTCATAGTTCATAGTTCGATTTTCAAATTAAAATCCTGATTATGTAATTAAGAAATAACGAAATAACTGTTATTTTGACTTAAGTATTTTCTTTTAATATTCAGCAGAATCTTTTAATTTCGTAATCACCTACAATTTTAAACTTTTCGTTACTTTACTAAAGATACCTAAACATAGTTGCCAATTACCCTCGTCCGATCTAATTATATTAGTCGAGAAACTTCACAAGCGCCATCGAGACAACGATAAGATTTTTCGCGCGCAAGGTGGTCCGGATTCGTACGCAGGCACATACTACGGCACAGTTTACGAGCACTTTGTGCAAATTGGTGGTAAAGTTAGCGTCTTAATATACATTGGTTAAACTGTTCAACGAAGTTTGCGAACAGACGAAGCGCGATGCTCGGTCGGTCCACTTTGCGAAGCCATTTCGAAGTCCATAATTAATCTCATCTTATAAAATCATAGCGAAACGATTAGTACGGCAAATTAACACGATACGACAAATTTCTTTCGAATCTATCGCACAGTCATTCTGGAAACTTCATTGGAATCGTTACAAGACAAAAAGACAACATTGACGATCGTTGAGATAAGAACGAATGCTTTCACATTCGAACACAGCTACGTGCTTCTCTTTTGTTTTCATTTTCGACGTACGCTTCTTTTCTGATTTTCTTATATTACACCGGGAAATCGTTCAAATCACCGCAAAAACTGAACACTGTAAACTGTATATCGAGTGTTTATCGAACTGCGATATTAAAAGAGAAATTCACGTGCTCGCAGCCATTACCGCGTTCGTAATTGGATCCAGAAGTATTGGTAATACGTGCACCAAAGTGGCGGAACCAGGTGTTAATAGAACTGAAACGAATGATGCGTTTTATATCGCTTTATCACATTATTTCAATGAATTCTCTCAATATTATGATTTCTTGTTACTCTTCCCTCTTTTTTCTTTTCTTTGCTTTGCAATAAAAGTAACGACAAGAAAGATAGAACGAAGCAATGAATGGTTAATCGTCGAAAATTTTCTGGAGATCGCGTGGAGAAGCCGGGAGAGTTACGAGGAACATTCAAATGACGATGCTTCCAACTGACAAACTTTCATTACTTCTCGTTGGAAGTTAAGCCGAAAGCCAATCGGAAAACGATATCCGATAACGTAAATCTTCCGGTGCACGCCACCCGGCATAGCGTGTGTGCACGGGGACGAGCATCGAAAGACACGCGAATTCGACCAACTCTTTGAATATTCTGCGACCGTACGAGGAAAAGATAGGGCTGTTACGGGGCGGTGCACGAAATCAAACGTTCTGTAGAACTTCTGGACATCACGTGATGCCGATATCGCGCGTACAATACCGTAAAAATTCGTGGAAGACAGAACAAGGTTTATGGAAATGTAAACACGCTTTCGATTAGTTCGAACGACTAGGTTGGATCATAGGTAGCTGGGAAAATGCGATTTAGTTATCTTTTACTCGATTTATCCATATTTTTGAAGTACCTACAATCTTGGCTGATTGAAAAATTTATTATTTGTCCTTTCACTGTAATTGATGCGACATGAATGGCATGCCAAATCGTTTCAATTATATTATTCTTCACCGTTCAGTGATATAAGTCACGAGACTGTCAGTGATAGTATCTTACTGATGAATAGAAATCATTCGCAAAATTGCTCCATTTCGTAATGAACGTTTAAAACCTTCGTTCAAATTAACACCACGTAATCTCCATCAATTATAAATACCAATTAATTCCAATATTCGTTCCATATCTAATAAGGATAAGCGCTGGAGAATAAGGATAATAATTACAGTTGCGCGAGATAATAGTTGCAGTATTAATTAATAAGGTTACCGTTAATTGCGTTTTGGATTTTCTACATGTATTATAATTGGGTAATGTACAATCGCGTAATCTTCACATCAACCTACACAACGTTGACTCGCGTAAATTTCAAAGAAGTTTGTGCTGTCATTGCTCTACCATTTCGAAACACCCAAAAAACTGAAATTTTATTATTTGTTCGCACTGTCTCTCTTTTCATTAACTTCGAAACTAAATTTTGAAGCTTCAATGTTTTAACATGTCCTTAAAAATAGATATGCGCTAGCCAAGCAGCAAAAACTTTTATTTAACTTTTATTTAAGGAGGATAGTATACCAGTCTTTTTATATTCGAAAGCAAAAATAAAAATAAGAGAAAAGACAGTGCAGAACCTTCGTGAACGAGTTTAGCGAAATTCCAGGGCACATCATTAGGTTAGGATGGAGCGCAATACATAAGACAGCAGGCTGATGCCGCGTGTTGGCGATGGTTGTGCTCGTGCCTGGCACGTCGTGGGTCACGAACTTGCTATCTAGCCGTATAAAACGGCCTCGACAGAGAAAGGGTAGAGAAGAACGTGGCGTTTCAGGAGAGGTCGCGTTTCTCAAATGGGTCTTTGTCAATAAATAAACCATTCTTCGTACTCCGTGAGCAACCGGTCCCATTTTTATTTATGCGCACGCGAGCAACAAGATATTGGTCGGAAACGCGGAAATTACGCGAAACGCCTGGAGATCTCGCACGGAACTAAAAGGCTGATTAATATACGGACGACGAAGGGTATCATATATCTTTTCGTTGTGCTTTTCTTTTCTCCTTTCAGTCACGAGGCTGGTGGATGATTGTTCTACGCTCTGCACAATCGTAAAAATTCTCGCGTTTTGTTCAAACTACGATTATTCATTGGTAAATTCTTTCTAACGCTTCCAATCCTTGTTTCTGCGTGATTTTTGGTTCTTTGGATATATTTTAATTATTTATTTAAAATTTGTTACTTTTAATAGAAATATTGAATATACGCAGGAATATTTTGGTTAAAAGTGTTTGCTTCGAAGTAACAGTTGGTCGTTCGTGATAAATGGTTAATATTAATGGATTTGGTGTGTTGGTTATCTATTAAAATTACAACGATCGATCGCTTACGTTAAAAGGAATACTCTGGTCTTGTAGCAATTGCCGTCAGAGAATATGGTAATGCGGATGACTAGGTGTCAGCTGTGCGACAGAGACACCGCTGGCTCGTTACACAATTCTGTATCTAATGTATCAAGTCCTGAAATACGAGCAAGGCTACCCTCGTTTTCTGAAGAATCCGTCTGGCTACGATATTAAATCTCTGCGTTCTGGTTGACAATCTTCCTGTCACCTAATCACGCAACGTCGCGTTCCCCTTGCTTACATTAAGTCGTTTCTTTAACGATGGATTCGAGATGGAAAATCTAACTTCCGAAAATATACGATTCACTGTGCATTCTTAACAATCGAAGAATTTCTAAATAGAAAGAAACGAAATCTGTGATCAAATGTTTTGTTTCTGTCCAATTAAATTGGTCGAGTACTCTTTTCGATCTAATCAGACAATTTCAACACGAGTGTTCTTTAATCACCTATCCCCTGTGCATAACACAGGTACCACGAGAAATCCATTTTGCAGGTTGAAGAAAACGAAGTAAGCGGAGATACGTTTATTCAGCAGTAACTCGTACGACTATGGTTTCAAGCGCTCGTATAAACTTTCAGAATTGCGTTAGAATAATTAGTCAAGGCTTGATTACCCTCTGGAACGTTGGTGCGCCGACGATTCGGCGAGCTTCGTTCCAACAACGCCCAAACGAGTGTTCCATTCTCTCCATCATCCTTTTTTTTCTTTCTACTTGGTGTTTCACTCGCTGGATTCGTTCTTTTTCTTTCCTCGAAGAGAAAGTAATCCTCGCGAGAAAAAGCATCCGATCGGCACTAGGTGTTCCAGCTAGGGGACTTCTTATTCCCAGAACAACGGTGTCAGGCTATCGATCCCGCATCGAACGACAGCCACGACGTGTATTGATAGTCCTGGCAACGGCGGGTTGTTTGCTCGCAACATCGAATTTTCCGTGAAAGTTTACCCCGCGTTCTCTTCGAGCCGACGAAGAAGCTGGAACCGGCTTACGAGCCGCTGAATAAACGGATCAACCCTCCTGCGTTTGCGTCTCTTTGCGAGCTACTTAAGTTCTTTACTCACCACTGCCTTGTTCCGCGCCTCTGCTCTTCGTCATTCCGCATCATTATTCGTCGAAATGTTCGCAGGAAACGTAGAACTGTCGGGAAAACTTCGCGCGAGGAAACGTTGTTGTTGGAATTAGCGAGCTATGGCCTGTCTAAACGATTCCGGCGGTCTTTTGAAGATCTACGAAAGCAACGTCCGATGTTTGTCGACCAGCGGACGTGATTTGAATTGAACAGCGAATTGAAATTGTATGTTATTATTGTATTTGTTATCCTAAATATATATACGTATAAAAGTTTCAATATGTTGATGAAAAATTACTCTTGAAGTCATAGTAAATTTGAGAGAGTTTATATGTATAAATGCATTTCTTGATCGAAGAAGAGTTGCCTGCGGTAAAAAAAAGTACCATTATCCTAATATTTATCCAATATTTATCTCTGAATAAAGACGATTCGTGACATAAAAATGTGATCAAAATTCCATCTTCGTCGTTTCAAAATTCAACCTCCGTTCGATCCGTATTAAAATATATCTAATCCATTCCACTTACCGGAAAATCCACTGAATCACCGAAATCATTCCGGGAAAGTGTATACTTCGAACAATTATCGAACGTGCAGATTGCATCGGTGATTCCTTACAAACTTTAATGGGTGGATTTCGCTCGCGGGTAACCAGAGCTGGTGGTGTTCGAATCTCTTATTTTCCGTTTGCCAATGGAGAAAAAAGAATCGTGTTCCGATGAAAAAGCTTTGCGAAATTGTGTAGTTTACCTCTTAAGTCGCGGCCGATGAAGTCGGCGGAAAAGGAATGAACGACATGAGCGGAGTAAGGAGAGAGAGAGAGAGAGAGGGAGAAAGAGAGAGAGAGAGAGTGAATGAGTGAGTGAAACGAAACGAAACGAAATGGGGAAGAACGAGACACGGGTCGGAGCAGAAACGAAACCAGTTCCGTACGCAGATGTGGAAACCCGAGCCTCTGAGCTTGGTGCTCAAAAATGAATTTAAGCTGAACGATGCCTGCACGGAGCGCCGGAAACTTTTGCGGAAAATTATGTGAGATGCGCTTATACTCTCTGCCTAACGTGGCCAGACGCCCTCCATCTACGTTCCACCCTCTCCGGCTCCCCCTTTTTTTATTTATCCTTTTTCTTCTGTATTTCCTACTCCTCCTAGTTCCCTTTTTGACCTTTTTCCGTGACGGCGAAAGAGGAAGAATCACCGTACCGAGTCGAGATTCCTCGGCTCGTTTCTATTTAATTCTCAAATGCACGCCGCAACTAGACGAATTTTCGTTCCCCTGCGCGTCGGTCGCGGTGCGGATACGCGAGCTCCGCGTTTTTTCAAGCTCGTGCGAGATGTTTGGCGAACGTATTTGAGGAGGAGAATTAAAGCGTCGTAACGCACCGGTGAAAAGGAATCCACGCTACATATAATACATGCATACTATATACATATGTACGTGTATCTTGTCCTTCATTCTGTGTTTTTCTGGAAAATATGCTACATGTACGCGAAGTTGGGTTAGATATTATGAGAGTTGTTAAATGAAAACAACAGGAAAATGACATTTTTTTCAATTTTCTAACTGTTATGTCACTCAGTGACTGAAAGGATATGAAACTGTTAAAGAAGAGAATAATCTAAATCAAAAGAGATTTGAAGATATAAGCCCTTTGAAAATAGGAAATTAATGTTATTTTAGTTTAACTTAATTAATACAGTTTTATGTAATTAACATTCTTAATATTTTACGAATATTCGAAAGGAATACGAAAACACGTATATAATTCCCAAATCAAACAAAAAAAGTAGTTTCGATGCGGAATTGGGTGACACCGCCGAATATAAAAATTGCTCTCCTATGAAAGATAGAAAATATGATTTATATCGTGTTGTTCACCTGTGGTTTTCAAATGAAATTTTTAATCTAATCTAATCTCTATTTGGTTTAATTATTATTTCATGTTTGTTTGTATCTGTTCTCAGTGGAAAAATGTTGGTTAATTTAGTCACATGTACATTTTTTCTTAAAATGAGAAGCAGGCAAAGAGGGAAATAATTTAACGAAATAGCAGTTTATCAGGAAGTCGCTGTATATTTCATTAAAACCGCGTTACCAGCTTACATTGTTTTTATTTCCTTGTCGTATATTTCACGATTATTATGTTTTTACCGACGCGATCGGAAAAATTCTAATTGGCGCGGTTCTCAAATTAATCCGACCGCTGCTTTTCCCTATTATAGCCACGACTATTATTATTTCGAGCTCGGTTCGGTCCCGACTTACATGCCGAGTTCTTTCATCGACCGATAATTATTATTTCTAATTATTACCGACAGTGAAAGAAAAATATATATACATATATACATATACGTATGGTTAGAGAGGGAAATGGGAGGGAACTCGGCACTACGTCCAAACAAATTCGTCGTGCGATATTTAGCCTTTTCGCCGCGCGTAATTGAACGAGTCGACAATTTTACCTGCAACTCTATTATTTCGTTCAATCAATCGAATTGTACCAGCGAATTATAATTAATATGAACGATTTACAGGGATAGAAAGAAAAAATACTGGAAGTAAAAGAGGCATTTATGAATCAAGGAGGTCCATTGCTGTGGAACGATCGATTGTATTTGATTAAACACCAGTCTTGTATAACCTTGGCGAAATGAGGACGAATAAAAAATGGAGCTGATTCGTTGGTTGTGTATTTGCACATTTGTCGATAAATAAGTCGGCGAAACTCGATGGTAGGCGAAAAATTGTAAAATCTGTGTACTCGAATTAACGAGAGGGGTAATTTCGAAATGGGTTACCGAAATACGCGAGGTTTTCGTTGAAGCAAACGAAAACACTTGGTCCGCCGATATTAATTGCACCAGTATTAATTTAATGGTACCTCGATGAAAACTTTATTCAATTAACGCTAATGGCCTCCAAAGGCTGCGCCTAATTGAACAAGGTAACGTAAATAACCTTCCCGATCTTCGAACTTCCACCGAGGGATAAAAGATCTGATGAAGACTGACGGGAGATCGTAAGCGAATCTTCGAATGCTACGAAAAGAGAAATACGATTCTTAACCAAAAACCGCGAACAAAGATAAAACTTACGACAAAAAATTATACAAACGTTAATGAATTTGAAATTGAATCGAACTGTGAATTAACACTCGAAAATATACGTGTATGTCTACATCATTTTTCGAAAACAAATCTGTCGCCGTATGTATGAGAAAGTTGATATTTAACTATACTCAAAGTTAGTCTTGTACACAGTATAACTTGTTGGTATTTCGTTTAGTCTGGACCTATTAGCATTATTCTATTAGCATCTAACAGCGTTTCGGATAATCCTGAGAAAAGAGAAGCTGACAGAGAAATTCTCGCTTCATCAACGAGTCACATTAAAAGTGTGTCGCTAACCGAATTCGCTTGATTGTGCGCGAGAGTCGTTGCGACTGGTGTTCTGCACGGAATTATTCATTGTCATGTCCTGACTCATCGTAACATTCGTGGTCTCAGGCTGCCGCTAAGGGACAATTTCGAAAATACAGAATTAACTTTGTCGTGACATTACTCCATGCTTGTTGCCTCCAGATACCAAACTTTGATATTCCGTAAAATAATTGCGCACGGTTTGATAAGTGTTTTTCCTCTGAAATTAATTTCCCGAGTTTAAGGGAATAGATACTTATAATTATCAATTTATCTAGTACAAACTAGAATCATATTTTTATATTTCCTTTTGCACTATTTTATTGAGACCAAAATCTAATTAGAAAAGTTACAGCACCAAATTTTCTATAAAGTTTTGTACGTGACATATAGTTTGCTAGTAAAACTAAATAAACCACTGTCATCCTAAATGGAACAACCGTCACGTGTTACACTGAAGGAGTACTATTACCTAACAATCGCAGATATACTTTTAGAACCATTGTATCCGAGTGAACAGCTCGTCGACGAGCTTCCTCGTGGATGCAACGCGCGTTGAAATCAGAGACGAGGCTCGAAGCGGGAAGTCGAAATATTTTGAACGACGAAGATTTAATACAGCTCGCTGCATACTGAATCTGTAGGGACAGAGGGGTGTTGGTTGCGATAGAACGCGACGTGGGACGCGAAATGGCTGGAATAAAAAGGAGAAACTCATCGAAGTCCCTGGTTGCTGGCTCGCTTTTACCCTCGATCGTCCGTAAAGGGAGCACCAAGATAAGGGGGCAAGAAAGAAAAGAGAAAGTGAACGAAACAGGAAATGAGCGAACAGGAAAGGAAGAGGATGAAAAAGAGAGAGTGGAAGGAATGAGGGCATTCTCTGGAAATCCTAGAGCTGCTTGTGTAGCGGCGCTTCTGTTACCGGAGGGGTAAATCGGTATAGTTTCGTTTAAATCCACGTCGTTTTACGAGCTGGCGATACAGTGGGGGGAGGGGAGAAGAAAAACGAACAAAAGAAAAAAGAAAAGAGTGGGAAACCTTTCACGAGACGGTAGGGCGAGCTCGTACGCGATCCTCCATCAACGCTGTTTATTTTAGAATGTTCCGTTCGTCTCCGTAAATGCAATTACGGTCTTCCTGCGGGAATCGATTATCGCATTAGATTATTCCGTCTACTCATCGGCTTCTTGAACGTCAGGGATTTAAATGGAAACGATTTCGGCCGTCGCGTCAGGGTCGTAATGCGTCAACGACGCACAATGCGAGTGTGAATATCACTGTCCATGTTGGAGTATTTCTACTTTCAAAATTGAATTTATTATTTCTGCAGAAAGTAAAGATATTTTCAGAGAAAGCAAAGAAGTAAGTTTTGTAAATATGTGAACTGTTATGATGACCGTCACTTGTATTTTAAATCAACCAATAGTGATATCACCCATGTAAAGGATTTCTCAAGCACTAGACACATAAAATGGAATTCACGAGCTAATATCATAGTTCTGGTATCTCCGAATTTCTGTAAACATTTATATAATTTCATGTAAACAACAAATTTCCCCGCATCTTGCTAGGAAGTACAGTTATTAGCACAGTACAATATGTCTGATCATAGACTGTTTATTTCTACTTACTTGAGTATTATTCCACCCCTGACATTTCTCGTGAAAGTAATATAAAAAAATGCTAATGTAAGAATGAAAATACAATATATTGAAAGATATTTCAAGTAAAATTTGTTCAAAATTCTTAACTCTACAAGGTTTTATATGAATTTTGTGTGACGAAGGATAACACGACCAGTTATTCATAACCACCACAAACTACGTCAAATCGATAATACTTAACTTGTATTTAACGTTATGTAAATATCGTAAAATTTGAATTCCCTTTGTCTTCGACAGTATCTCTTATTTTTCGAAACGTATAATTCTCGATGACATCGTTGGCTACGCGCCCGTAATTGGAGGTCACCGGTTTCCACGGTGCTCTACACCCAAGAACTTTGTGACAAATGTCAGAGCAGCAAAATGCAAAAAGTCCGCGTAAAGGGTACACTCTTGACCCAGTTCCGGACGCCCTTTTAAATTAGTTCGCCAAACAAGAGAGCCAGTTGGAGCGACGGCGAGAGGAAAACTGTCGCGGGAAATGATACGAGGTGTATGAATATGTGTGTGCGTGTTGCGAAAAGGGATCGGCTGCTGGTGGTAGAAAGGGCAGGACTCGTAAGACAGCAATCTACAACACGGCCCACCGAGAGCTGTAACACCACTAGAATCGAACTTGTAATAAGGTACACCTCGCCCACTCACCAGAAGTCGATTGCTCCTCAGGGACAACAACCCTGCTTCGCGTCTTTCTCCGCTTGTTCCTTCTACAACCTTTCGGTATTGTTCGTTTGTGGATCAACCGTGTGGAACATGGAAGCTCGGCAGAAATTACAACGACGCTTCGAATTGCATTACACATTATTCCAGGTTATTAATTTGTTCGCCGTTTGTAGAAGAGCGACTTAAATGAATAAAATAGCCTTTGTAGAATAAATTATAGGAAATTGGCTTACAGCTTTCAGAATATTTAAATTTGTATAATAAATAGTATTTATATTGTTTATACAATTCCTCTAATTGCAATAGTTTTTCAGATATTGATAAAAAATATGTTTTTAATTGAATATCGAGAATAACGATATTCATCGATGTCTATCAGATACAATATACACCCACTTCAGCACTAGAAAAAGTCAAATTCGTAAAGTTCGCAAATTTCAATCTTGAAATCAATCACAGTGTTATTGGTTTTTCGTATATAACTGTTAGTTGGCTTAATTCTTCATTATTGTATTCAATTCAACTGATATTGCGATAAAATTTCATGAGAAAAACCTATTGGACGAGAGTGTAATCATTGTTAAAGTTCATACGTATCTCGATTAGCTTTCAATATCAAAAATTATATTTTCATACCTGTATTTTATAAATGTGTATAGAAATTTTGCGCGTTGAACTGAATGAAAATTAATATCTCTGGTTTCTGGTTTAAATACATTTTCACGAGTGAGTAACGTCCATTCTAACGATTGCTCGATAATTAATTTTCTAAAATATCAGTAGCGAAATATTTTCGACGATATCTCATATAATTGACTGGCCGCTAAATCCATCGAAAAGTAGAATCAAGGAAATGTTTCCTATAATCGTAGCTTAAACGAGAAAGCAATAACTTGAGCGTGGAGGCACGACGAGAAAATCGTGAAGAACAATCTGAGAGGAAGATTAATATCGATTCAACGAGTCAAAGCCAGAGGGTGATTCCGTTGAACAACTCGAGGACATCAAAGTATATCGGAAAGGGTTTTGCCATTCTTGCCCTAAGGATATTACGCGGACTAGCAAGAGGCAAAAGAGTAGAAAAGTTGAAATAATTCCGTGCCGGGAAATGTGGTACAATCTTCTGTCTTTAATGGAACACCGAGCGACCAACCAGATATTGGAATGATCAAAGAGATCAACCCGAGGCCGAGGAATGTTTTAAGAATTTATATTGTTTCATTTTCATTTCGAGTGTTTGTTTTTAATTACACGTATAAAAAGGTTTCAGCGACACCGTAAAATTGTTGATTCTTTTAACATTTTGGTTTCACACATACTATTTGGTGATATTTTAACGAAAAAGAAGAAAGAAATAATAGAGATACTTTGTATGAAAATTATTACTTTTGAATATGATGATTTAAGAGCTTGCTGAATACAGTTTTTGTATTTTTATTTTATTATGCACTTCGTGTAAATTAATTTGATTGTTAATGTAGTAGATCATGTAAGGCTGTGTTATGGACATTCGTCATTCCACGTTTCTACCATTTGTCTTAACCTAACCTTTCGTTTTTCACTCGCGCTTCAATATCTCGGCTTTCATCAAATTGAATTGTATTACTGTTTCTACTTCAGGGAGATCGAATCATCCCCTTTTCGTGTTTCGCCCTCGCTTCGCGTCCCACGCCTATCGATTATTTAAACATCTATTTTTACCTGTAACGTAAGTCAAGCTCATGAGTCATTCTCTCTAAACTCTTCTCCGAATATATCGTCGAATACGATTTCGAGTAGGTGCTTTAAATTCCTACGCAAAATCATATCGTGCTAAATTTTTATTGAAACCACATTCCATGCCGCCAAAGAAGAAGAGATCTATCGAACGAATCCAGGATCACCAAATGAGGAATGTTCAGACTTTGATTTACCTGGCAGAAGCGCACTGTGTGCTGCAGCAAAGGTGCGTTAGGCGAAAAACAAGAAGAGAAATAATGGAAAGACGTGCACTTTGTGAAAAACAGCGAAGAAGGTAAAGACTTGGCAATAGCGAGACGTCCCTAGTGTCAGTCTTTCCTTACGCTGTGATGCCTCTTCTGTTTTTTTAAAAGCTTCATTCCGTCTCTTTCTTTTTTCCTTCTA
Source organism: Bombus huntii (assembly GCF_024542735.1). Classification (NCBI taxonomy): domain Eukaryota; kingdom Metazoa; phylum Arthropoda; class Insecta; order Hymenoptera; family Apidae; genus Bombus; species Bombus huntii. The sequence goes on along the minus strand of NC_066245.1, from coordinate 16,818,685 downwards.
TCTTTCTTTTTCAATCATCGTCCTTTCTTTTGTCGTATAATATTACTTGTTCTTTTGAAAGTAAAAAACGGGACGAATGTCGTCTAAGATACTCAATTCTTTGGCATGTCTCGTGACTTTCAAAGCAACAGAATGTGGATTATTTCGATGAATAATCACCATCTCCGAGGTATGTCCCGGTGCTTTCGACACATTCCCCACCGTCTTTGAAGTATCGATTCGCCGCTGTTACCCTTTTTCTTCTCGAAAAGAAAGAAAAAAGGCTCAGGTCCCACGATAAAACAATCACGCTTTGAGTCATTCTTCATTGAAGACGCAGCGTCGCGTTGCTGCGTCTGCGAATCTCATATTCGACTGCTCTTTTGTTAGAAGCAACGAACAACAATCTGTTGGTCCAAGCGTTTTTGGCTTACAACCTCCGGTTCCCCTGTCGTGTCTGCGAAACAGTTAACGATATTCAAACAAATCCCTGTGTCGAGAACAGCCAGGTCTTAAATCCGGACGATAGCGTGGATGGATGTTTTAGTATCAATCTTTCCTTACGCTGTAAATATGACAATTTTGAAGAGGCCACGTGTTAGAATAAAATATTATTCCATGCCTCTAACATGTGCTCTCATTATTAAAGAGCAAGCACAGTTATATTCAACATACACACACATAATCGCCTTCTTTTATTATCACAAAATTTCTTAAGTATGAGGAAAATATGAAAGAACGATTGTTAGTGTATGTAATTTCTCGCTTCAATGCTATAAAAATTAAAGGAATTCTAATGCTATGTTCACGGAGCCAGCTTCGAATATTTTGCAATTATTACCAAAACACGCAATAATAAAAGCAATAGCGCATAAATTTTTTCAACATTTTTCCATTTTTCCCATCCGAGATTCGAACGAGGAAGGACGGCAAGATCGATCATCCTCCGCTTTCTTTTACCTCAACTGACCAACATTTTTCTGCGGCGTCCTAAATCAACGCGACCTTATCCGGTCGCCGACACGCCTCTCCGATGTTACTTTCGCCGTGGAGGGTATTATGTAAACCGGTAAACCGAATTACGTTACGTTGACAGATGCAAACGGGACGAAACTGTCTCTTCGCCAACGAAGTCCATCGAGTGTTAATCGCATAATCTAATATGTACTCCCGCCTCCACGACGCCGCTTGTACTACAGTTTTTAGCCCATCCTCTCTACATTCTCCGCCGCCTTTGATTCTATTGCGCGCACCGTCCATCCTCTCTCCTGTCCGAATAATTCGAGTCTGTTCTCACGTGCTACTGCTGGTAGCAACGCATGACCGCCACTTCTATCGTTTCGTGCTTGCGGTCCTTTCGCAGGAAGTGCGAAGGAACAAAGCAGAGCCCGACTCCAAGGGTGGCAGGGGGTGAAGGTAATCCCTATTGTTTCTCCTGTCCCATAAATCCTACTAGCCGCTTCGCCTTTCCGCCTCTTGTGCTTCTGTACTTTCCTCTCTCACTCTCCTTCTCTCTCTGTCTCCTTTGCACTTTGGTTACCGACAACACACCCCCGCACAACCCCAACCTGCTACAACTCCCGCCATTCTCAATCCCCTTGCTATGCTTTTCTCGGCGGCGGGCTTCGTAAATCTCGGTCCAGCTGTGCTTTACGGCGCACATGTACTTCCGGAAAGAATACAAGCGATCCTATCTCCGATTCCAAGGGGTTGCGTCCCACCCTCTACCGTCGCCAATCGCTCGAGGTAGTTAGGTTAACGTTCGATCCGGGAAATGTCTGATTTTTTCGTTTTACTAGGGGTAGCAAGCACGATCGAGGCTGAAGCGTGGAAATTTAACGAGGGCGATTTTATTGGTTGTATCTTGTAGTTGACGGCGCGCAGCAATGGTTAGTTAATTGAACAGTAGATTGCAACGACCAGGGGTAACATTAGAGGAGAAAATCGGGGGATAGGTTTTTATTTATTTTTGGATCGCATGACTTTAATTTTCCTCCTCGGGCAGGAAAACTGACCTCTCTTCAAGATTTGTCGCGCTTTCACAAGTTCTGTTACGCTATTTCTACAGGGTTGTTTACGATCCATAACGCCTTCGTCGAGCCACTTAGGCTCCTGACACGTAGAAGGGTTTTTTTTTTTTTGGTAATACCAAGAAAGGGTCGCTACTAATTTATGACGTTAAGTTCTGACGTTTTTGTCGCGTCTCGCTTGTCGCTTTTTGCAGGTCGTACATTTATCATGGTTGTTTATAACGCGATCACGCTCTTTTGTTCTGGAATCTGCGGAAATGTAACCGTGACAATTTGTGCCTGTGAAATGATATACATATTTTAGCATGGTAATAAAACACTTTTCACAATTTCAATGTTTTCCTACGTTTGTTATTTATTACTTTTTAGGTTTCCTGGAATCTTCCAAGTGATTTAACTATTAATTCATAGTTAATTGTCAGATGTACCATTTTGTTACAAATATCAACCAAAAATTCTACTTCTGTACCTGCAATACCTTATTCTTAAGAAAATTTAGCAACTGTAAAAATTCATTTTGCGACAGATTTTCAGTGAATCCAGTGCGATTTCATGGTACATGTGAAATTAATTTACATCGGAGGAAATACGCCAATTAACATGTCCTTTTTGTTTGGAATTACAGATCGAGGATGCCATGCTGATGTTCGATAAGCAGACCAACAGGCACAGAGGTGAGTGAAATTTATGATTTTCTCGAGAGAAGGGGTTGGGAGAATCAGTCGGTTCTCCTCGCTATACAATAATTCGATACCCATGGGCCGGTAATTGCTGTTTGATCACTGGTGATCGTTAAAACGCGAGTTTCCGCTTGCACCAGAGGACTGCTGACGCCGCACGTCCGCAGGCAAAATTTCGTTGCGCGTTCGTAGCACCCTGTGTGTGCGTGGCACGCAAGTTCGCCGCTCGCGCAAATATGCTGAAAATATGGTCGAGACTGTTCTCTGTTTAGCGAGTCAATAATACTGGCGTTTCACTCGCACGGATCGCGAACTGGGTAATTAACGAGCCGGCTCGAAACTATAATTAGTAATTACGGTAATACGCGCGACGCCAATGCGCCAACATCGGTGCAGTCGAAGATAAATAACATTAATTTGACGCCGCGATCAATCGGTCCGTTAATCACGACGGTGATTGCGTGATTCAACGTTAACGCGCGTCTTTCTTACGCCGCTTTGCACTCGCGATGAGCCTTAACGATCCAACGATGCGTCAGCTAGGAAATTTCAGCGCGTTTTTCGCGGACCGAGCGCGACAAAACGAGAGCTTAATCGAAATTTCCACGAAGCCAGGAAAATTTTTTGGCGTGAATACGAATATTACGCCATGTTTGAAATAGGCTCAAAGACACTACCTTTCATTTTCAATCACAACCTTTGTGATTCCCGAGAATAGAATGATCGAATGTTAGGTGTTTTATAGAGTAGCTATATTTCGCCTCTTGCGAGGTGAAAAATTTTTCGGTGCGATTGTTTCGTCATTTAATTGAACATTTAAGTATGCACATTTAAAAATGCACAAGAATTTATAGAATGCACAAAAATATTTATTTACTCCACAATCTACCGAAACGATATTATCAAGTCAAAATTTCGCAAACTCATAAACGCGATAGTATCTTCGAATTTCAGTGGACCGCGTCACGCATAACAATATGTTGGTCGCAGTGGTCGGTTACGCAGACTTTTATTCAAGCACGATTAACATAAAGAATAAAAGAAGGGGACGCGTGTCAGGAATCGAAACGGTGAGCATTTACATCCGGCTCGCGTACCACGTGTACAAACGACTAAAAGAATTTCGCTCGCGATGGAAAATACGAAAAATGTAAATTCATCGCAGCTCGATTAGAAGCTGAACAGAATTGGGTAAAAAAGAAAAGGGAAGAAAAGGAAAGGAAAGAAAAGGAAAGGAAAGAAGAGAGAAAAAGAGAAGAGGGGAAACTGAGGGCGTCTTTGAAATTTGCATAACACCATCTGTTATCGTACGCTTTCTTTTGAACTAGCGAAGGTCGTTCTGAATGTCTTGCGCGGCACCGCACGTTTCCGTCTTAGTGAAGCGATAGCGTAGATTGAGAGATAAGCAGCGATAAGAATAAATTGTTACGAAACGAGCAGTGCTATCAAGGAAACTAGCTTTCGTTTCGAACTTCCTTCTGCTAGATGACGTAAACGATTTTCTTTTAATACCAGTAATTTGTACGAGGTGTTATCAATTACTGGCTTTACTATACATTCGTGGATGATGAATACGATATTCAGTCTGAGTCGCTTCATTGAAATCGTTCGAAATAATATTGTATTCCTTCGGTAGTTATATGGAGTTCTAGCGAAGTTATATGGAGCTATGCTTGACTGAGACTTGGTATATGCTTATTAACCTTTTATTCGTAGATTAATAATGATAAACTAGCGCATGAGGGGTGAAGAATAAATTCATAAAGATATATCTAATTCTTTATTCACACTTAACAAATTCATATTCACTCAAACTAGAAAGAATTAATTAATGATACGATCATCTAGTAGATTTACGTCTTTTTCAGACATGGACAGAGTACAATAGAATACCACTTATGATTTTTCGTTCATATAATAGGGGTTCACATTCAGACATGTTGATTCAACTAGCTAGAGTTCACATAAGTGCAATTAATACAAAATAAACAAACAGCCATATAAAAGTTTTACCGAGTAACGTATATATAAAATATTACGAACGTTTCTTAGCACAAACTTATATATAGAGAACGAATCTAAAAACTAAGCAGAAGCATTCCAATCGATGTACCAATCCAGCGTTGTGCGTCAGGGTGAAAGAAATATCAGCTTGCTAGTCTCTATATACACTGTAGTTGAACTTTCGTCTGCTCCTCACAGGAAGGTGGGATAGAGCGAGCAAGGAAACAAGACAGAATACGAATGGAAAGCATCTTTCTGTTGCGAGGCTGGATCTATTCACGTCGGTGGTTGAATGGCGTCGGTAATCGTCAGCGATCGAGGTGCCCCACCGGACCGATAATCGGGCGCCTCTCTATCTTTTTTAGCGGTATCCGACCTCTTCCTCCAATCCGTATAACCCTCGATTCGATTTCATCCCCTCTGCTCTCCAGTGGAGTGCCTGCCGGGTCTCGGTGATAGATTCTAATATCGCTTATGAAAAATAGGGGCAAATGGGATATGAAAGCTGGCTCCCTTCGATGCCACAGGGGGTTGCCGCCGCTTCGAGGGGGAGTGAAAGGGAGGTTGGGCCACGTTCGGGGATGGTAGCCAGAATACCACCCTTCAAAAAGGGAAGAACTCGCGTTGCACGTCTCAGCAAACGGACGACACCCAGAAAAGGAATAGGTGAAATAGCGGTGTACCTCTGGAGAAGAAAGAGAGTCGGTGGAAAAGAGAGAGGAGAGAGGAAAGTGGAAGAAAGAGGATAGAGACGGAGGAAGAGAGACGATGAACGCTCTTTCAAAGCGGCGCGTAATCTCTCTCGCGATGACATTTAATACCATCCAACGTCGGACGAGTCTGTGAACCTCAAACCTCGAACATTACTGCTCTCTGGCAGATTTCACAATATGGTACTTTCATACTCGGTCTCTGACCCCTAAGGGGATTATCGTCGGATTTTCTGTGAACGATGCGCGAGCAGCAGCTCGGACGCAATCAACAGGGCAGCAAGCGATGATTCTTATTTTGGCCTTCTCGTTATCTCTTAGCTGCGTTGCTCCTTGATCGCGAAACAATATAGTCGAGTATGTGTTCCAATTGCTTAAAGAGGTTATTTTATATCGAGCATTCAGGAAAATTTCTTAATCGTCCTGCTGTTAAATTATTTAATAGTCATAAATATTTGTTCGTACCTTTAACAAATGAGTCGCTTATTTATAAAAATATTTTCCAATTAGAAATATGTAAGAATGATTGATATAAATGGAGGAAAGTTTATCTGTAATTTTATGATTAGTTTCTGATAAGAGTGAGATTCTATAATCACTATAAAGATTAAAAGGCTAACAGGCTGTGACGGAAATCATCGATAATATTTAATGAGTTGTCGTAATGGACAAGCTTTCAATAAAATATACCGTTAGATCACCAAACGAGAAGTACGGTAATTCAGAAAACATATGTCGATGATAGCATAAAAGAACTAAAAAGAGGTATCCTTATCACATATAGCCGAAATCGTTCTTTGGATAGTCGCCATAGTGACAGGAACAACTGTAGTTCGTTCAAGGTCATTCAACGGTGCTTTCTAACCCAGATCCGATTTTGATCGGAACTACTCGGATCGTCGCTGGGAGGACACGGAGCGGAACAACGAGCCAGCCCCGAGCTGCTTGTGGAATTACAAAAGGAGAGGAGAGATCGTTGTCGATGGTAACGGGCGACCCCTTTACGTTCAAATCCCCGAAGAAGTTGAACCCCCCCCCCCCCCTACTCTCTGCTTTATCCTCGCCTCCGTCGTCACCATCACCGACCACCACCATCAAACGTTGGTGAAAGAAGAATCCGAGCGTTTCCGGACAATTTCGAGTCCCGCAGCGAGCTATGATTTCCACGCGGATGGGCAGCCGCTGCAATTGCAGCAAAGCGTGTCTTCTCTCTGCCGTGCTTGCCTCTCCGGCGAAGAGGCGCGACTATAGCTCGGAGGCGCGATTATCCAAGCTTCGCTGGCCAAAGGATTTTCTCTTCGTGAGCTCCACCCTTACACGAGGGGGTGGCAGGGTAAGAGGATAGGGAAGGGGGCACCTATAAGGCAGATGCAAGCCATGGTTCCGTAACTTCGCCTTCGCCTACACACGTCTAACTACATACGAATATACACATATCTATACATATGTACGTGTATATGTACACATTGCACATGTAGACAGAAGTGAACGCAGGAATACATACAGACACATTTACACACATGCAGCCGGGATTATATAGTCTAGTCGGTCCAATGTATGGTACAGGTACACGTGTTTGCGCTTGTACCTTGTCATAAATTGCTGGCACATTGCTGCTGGGTGGAACGTATGTGTTACTGCATCGACCAGGACCGCTTCTATGGTCCTCGTTGATTGCCTACCGGCAATGGTCCAAAAGAAGGACTTGCCTACTCATGCGTGAACACGCGCATCAAAGGAACGCGTCCAGCTTCTTCGATCGTTCATTGAATCTCTCCTTCTCTTTCGTGTACCACCGGCGAGTAGGAGGATTCAACGCAACCCCAGGGAAAATCGCACCCAGCAATTTTTATGGAATTGTTCGACGATTGTTCTTTTTGGGATATATAAGAGTCTTTACCTTAAGACGTTCCGTGGGTAAAGATTGTAGTTAGGTTTAACTGTAGAAGAAATGTACGAAGATAAACGAAGTTTCTGTAGGCGAACATTCGAAGTTATATGAATGCAAAATCGGTTATAGCTATTGAATCTTTGATTTAGTACAGAGAGCATTTCGCTGCTTAAAGGTCTAAACAAATGCTAACGAGATAATCACTTGAATGTTAATATGTAAGCGAAGATTCTACTTGACAGACGTCGTCAGAATTTGTAATATTGGAAATTTGTAACTATAAGAGAATATCCGAAGAATCCGCGGAAGGCAGTTGCTAAATATGTATTCTTTAACTTCTCATCTTCGAAATGCAACAGCGCTTAATTTTTTACTGAATTATTCAATAAGCGACTTATACGTCAATGCGCGAGACCATTTGTCATGTCGAACCATTGCATGTCAACGTCTATACGTGACTAGAAATGCAGCATCTTTTAGTAGATTTCTGTTACCGAACACGCTGACTAAGTGACTCTATATTTAAACCTAAAGAAGTTTCTTCTAACTTCCGAGTTAGTAGTAGAGTCTCCTGTAAACGTTCAATGCGACACGTCTCTTCGCTATTCATCTGTTTGTATCCATACGCCAAAAATACTTCACGATGCAGCTCCAACAAATACGTCGTTCTTCGCCATGAACTTAAACCTATAACCTACTTGTCATTTTCATTGAAAATTGTAAACTTTAACCTCTATCCGATGACCTTACTATATCACATTTACCTACTATGAGTATATTCGCGATACGAAGAACACTACTTCGCAAAGACGAATCTTTGGTTCGGTGAATAGTAATCGGGGTAGACGAAAGTCCATTCGCAAGGTCTTGACTTAAAGAAGGTCGGAATCCCAGTCTCAGGTTGGTGGTCAGGGTCCGCAGCGTGGGTGCAATTACCCGAGGCTTTTCCCTAGGTTGGACAAGGAGAATCTCTGGCGAAGTCTAGAGAAGTTGGCGAAGCTACAGTCTATGCAGTCGGCGTGCCGGACGGATACGTTATGCCAGTTTGACGTAATCCCAACCGCGGGGGCATCAGACGTTTCGGAAGTCGGTGGCGCGGTAGCGTTGTTTCCGGCGTGGAGAAATTCGCGCTCCAAATTCGCGCGGTAAATCCCGTGGCCCGACTCTAACTCTCCCATGTATGCACCCAAGCACCCATTGCTCTGAATAGTTGCATCAGTCGCTTCACTTTGCAACTTGGTTCGCGCAGATCGCTCTGAAATAGTTTCGAATCTGTTTCTACCATTCGCTTTGGTTTCCGTTGGTTCTCAGTTGCGTGCAACGCGCGTCCACCTAACTCGTAAGATCGCCTTCCTCTCTCTCCGTTTCCCTTTCTCTCGTAGTTCGTCTATAAGCCACCGCAGGTTCGGTCCGCCACGCGTAGTCGAGCGGAAAGCTGAGATTGATTTCCACAGGAGAGTTCCGCGTTGCCGGTTCTTGATTGGTAATTGCGCGGCCACGATCGATAAACCCGTGGAATCTGGAGCTGAGAGAGCATTGCGATGGAACGTTTACGTCGCATTGACGGCGATTTTGTGCGTGGAAAAGAGGAGGAGTCGCGAGCATGTCGCGACGGTTGAAAGCGGCGAATCTGTCGCTGGGTAGCTCTCGTTAAGTTTTAGAAACATAAATGAGAAAGATTGCTAGGTGACACATGATTTTTGAGTCTCTGAACTATATTTTAGAATAAGGTCTTTTGCTATTCTTCTAAATTTCCATCACGAATGATTCTTCGTTTTACAGAAAAGTGTATTTTTTCCCTACTTTTATATAATTTTCTGCTTTAAAAAGAAAAAAATATGTTTCTCTAAAGTGGAGATAAGAGTTGAAGAACCATCAGAAACGGAAGTGAACGTTCTGAAAATGTGGCGCGAACACATACTCCGGACAAGTAAGGAACGCAGAAAAGTTAAAAAAAATTCCCGTATTCGTCGAAGCATGTCGAAAAGTTTTCCCTGCGGAGCACAAACTTGATGCGAGCTCTCGTGAAAATATCGTGTCTTTTATGAAGGATCTCGCTCTCTACGCAAAGCAAGAAATATTTTTCCTCTTTGTTGCCAGGGTAGCCAGGTTTTAATCGGCTACAGAAATTTCAAAGGCACCGTCTTTTGAGAACAAGCAACGGCGAGTATCTGTCTCGCAGTACTGCTATCAGAATACGGAAACGACGGTTTCACGCGTCGTTGCAACTATCGAAAACTACACCGTGAAAGTTGACTAGCCACTGCTCGGAAACTTTTTGAACGATGGGTGGTTTCAGGTCCCTGAATGCTACATAAAGTAAAGGCTCATAAACTCGTCGACGTTGAATTTAACTTAAACATGTATCTAGTTCCCTTGTCTCCTATTTTACCCTCCATTTCGTCTTATAAAATTATCGACGACGAACTATACGAATTCAACAATCCTTTTAAATGAAAACGCATCTCGTCTTATCGGTCAGCGCGAAAAGTGCCCGCGGCTCGTTTATCTGATCGTCGACCAAATCCTCAGTCTGTGGAATTAGTTAAAGATTGGTATAATATTGAGATAAAAGAATTAAGGAATAACTAGTTCTCGTCAGTTTATGATCCAAGAATTTTTTGGAGAATCTAAATGAAGATTTTATAGTAAATACCTTTAAAGTTTGTCTTTGATATTTTGCGATTTCTTAATAAAATACCTTGTACAATCGTAAAAATCGTTCAACTTTTCGAGAAACGTTATCCACATGTTCAAAATCTATCTTCTTTTTATTGTTCTACAGATAAAAATTCTTCTTTGGCTTACAGAATAAACTTTAATTCCTTTTTAATATCACATTCAAGTTTCAATAGTCGATATTCCTATCTCCGCTTTTACTAAAAAAAATAAAGTTCGATTGATGCAAAAACAAACTTCGTCCTATGTACACGCCATCCGTGAGCGCGAACAACATGCGACATTGTATCACAGAAAATGAGATGGATCTCTGAAATTTCACGACGAGCAACATCTCTCTTTCGAACTTTCTGCGATTTCCTTATCTCCAGATCCACGAGACGAGATGACGAATCTTTATCAGCGAGATAGAGAACGTCACTGCTGGCGTACGATGTACATAATGTAATTCAGACGGTTTTCGGATAGAAAAGAGAAACCGGTGCACCGAGGGAGGTTCTTTCCTGCTATTGAAATCTCGGAATGGAGCATTGACACGCTCCAATTGTCACCTACATTACGACTGTCCGCTATATTCGAAGAGAATTGTTGCGTGTCTAAGAGAAGAGAAAGGAAAAGAGAGCGAAAGATTCTAAAATATTGAAACGCAGAAGACGGTCCCGCCACTTTTTCCTCGTTCCCTTTGTCACGTCGCTCTCACGATTTTCTTTCCCATCGTTATGCTGTTCTATAGGTTCCCTTTCTTTTTCCTTCTCTTTCCACTGGGCTAGAGCGATTTAACCAACTGCCAGACGCAGCGCGCATTTCGCGCGCGATTGCATCGAACCTCGACCCGTCTCCTCGATATGAAATCGTCGAGATACTACCGTTTAAGTTTCCTCGTTTTTCCTCCTTTCCTCTATTAATATTTTCTCGCTGAAAGATACAAATTCAGTAGAATATACGGAATATACGGAGATCGAAGGCAGGAAGATATTGGTTAAGGATTCCTCCTTCAAGTTCTTGGTGAAATCAAGTAGAAAGAACCATAATTGATATAGAAAATAGTAGCTATAGAAAATATTTACACGCCATTGTAGTTATTATAGCATTTACGTAATAATTAATTAGGTTCAAATAGGTATATTAAATTTCGTATTATTTAGTATTATTTTTCAAAAAAGTAGAACTTGATAAAGAAAATAGCCGCTATAAAAACACATAAGAATTAAAAATAATGCAACTAGAAGGTTAATAATTTGCCGAATACTCTTTGTTACATATAACATGCAATATTTCTCTGATTCAATAATTCAAACACACGATTGGAAGCTTTTATTGTCAGGCTTGTGAAGACAATAAAGCACCGTAATCTTTTTTCTCCAATTTCGTCGGTAAATCTCATTCTCACCGGCGTTTCGCGCCTTTCCTCCCGGCGCATCATCTCGCATCGACCACGCACAGTCGCACATATTTATCATCAAATCCACTCCGTCTACCGTATAATCCACGATCCAATAGACGTAAACGTATTTCCCGTATAGCCTCGATCTCCATCCTCTACTTTTCGTACACATCTTTGGGAAGCTCGCGCGAAGCATCGGTAGCGTGAGTTTCTCGCACGATTGAATTGAGCCGCCCGGGCTGCAATTTCGTGGACCTGCATTGGGTCGAAGCTATCTCACGAATTTCCGCCCCTATTTATCTGCGCTCTTTCAATGCCGGGTAAAAAGAGGATCGTTCGAGCGCGGCTCGCGACGTGAAGGCTGAGTTTTGAGAAAAGTGCAGGAGAAGAGAGAGAAATTGAAGGTTGTAGAGGAGAGAAAAATCTGAAGCACGGAATTGAGAAGAAGCGAGAAAAGAGGAAGAAGAAGGAGAATAAGGAGGATGAAAGGCGGAGGGCGTCGATTTCTCAGTGTAGCGAGAAGAAAAGGGAAGAGTGGATCGGTTGGAGCGGTGTGCAGAGGCCCGGAAGGTCGCGAAGTGTCTCTCTCGTAGATCTGTGGCTCGCGCACACGCTCTTCTCCGTCGTTTCCTTCGGGTCTCTTCCGTCCTTTTCGTTCTACCCGTCTATGTTCGCTATCCAGAATGCTGATCTCATCCGAGCCAACTTGACCCCTTCGTCTCGTTCGTGCTTCGGCGAGCTTAATCCATCGCCGTGGTGTCCTCCTTCTTTTGCCGCCTCCCTATGCCTCGCCTGCGGAAAATCTTCCATCCAGAGGGGAGAATTTAAAATTCAAACGTAAGTGGCCCTCTCGAGTCGTCGTCGTCGTCGTCGTTGTCATAGCCGACGACGTCGTCCTGCTTCGCGCAATTCCTCTTTTCTAGCTCCCGTCTCGCAGCCCGTCGCCGACACCCTCCAGGCGTGGTCGTTCCAGATGCATGCATTTCGAGCAGCAGGCCCTGCAGGTCGCGCTCGGCTCGCTTACCGAGCCGGGAGGAAATGTCGCCGACGAAAAACGAAGAAATATTCAGACGAAACCGAGGGAAATAGTTCGTGCCACGAGCTCGACCGCTCTTTCCTCACCGAGGGTAGAGAAACGGCCTCGCGAGAACTGAGGATCGGAGATAAGGACATCCGTTGAAGATACACCAAGCTCAGATAAATGAAATTTCTTTAAATAATTCAAGGATCTCGTCGTCTCTTTCCCAGACTCGACAGGAGCAAGACGAATTCAACTGGGAAGAATCCGGATTGAATCCGGCAAGTAGAACGGCGCAAATTGCATCCTCGATCAGTCTATGTGATTCTCTCTCTCTCTCTCTCTCTCTCTTTCTCTCTCTCTCTCTCTCGCTCTCTCGCTCTCCTCGTTAAGTTTCAACTGAAGATGCATAAATATTCATTACCAAACACACCGTTTCTGTACATGTTGCTATTCAATGGGATCTGGCCGGCTCTTAGCGAGTGTACATACGCTGGAAAGCAATAGGGTTACTGAAGAACCGATGAGGAGCGCGGCATTCCGTTTATTTTGCACTTAAGCCAAATGCTCCGTGCTTCTGAAAGAAGATTGTGCTTAGAAAACCATCTGTTTTTTCTCTTTTACATGAACTTTTGTCATGAATTTGTTTGTGGAAAACATAATTAGTCTAGTTTATAGATACAATGGGTAAAACCATCATCTATATCCAAGGTGTTTAACTAACAAACTTCCAAAATTACTTGCTTATTATACGATTACTTATACAAAATTATTTAACCTAAATGACTAACTCATAAAGCCAAGCGTCATGACACAACTGCCGTTGTAAAGACTATCTCCTTTATCACCCATTGCGAGCAGAACATACGAAACAGAAATCACGAACGAACGAATACGCTCCGACCATCGTTAGCTTAATCACTATTCGCGTTCGGATCTCGAGACGTTCGGAGGTATTATAATCGGTGTGGGTGTGCAAAAGAGGCAGGGGATGTCGGTCGATTAGTGGCGGGTGCAGGTGAATGGAATTACTCACATTGACTGCAGGCGTTCCGCCTTTGTATCCGTGTGGGTAGCTGCGTCACTTCCGGGCCTCTGCTCCTTCGTTTTGAATCGACGAATCGATCGAGCGGACTAGACCGGCTGGCCCGAGGAGAACTTTCAGAGGCGAGTCTTTGGACGAGTTGGAGGCATCCAAGTAGCCAGGCGACTCGATCATGCTCCGAGGGACATATGGCGCATTTCATGCACGATGAAGATAGGAAAGTATCGATCCGACCGTACGTATTACCCGCACGCGGACTTTACAGCCGGCTGAAACTTTGGAAACTGGTATGGAACACGTCGCCGTAATAACGTGCACGCGCGCGAGCGCGATCGGTTTGCAAACGGGCGGTTGGAATTCACCGACCATCCTTTTCCACCATGTTAGCCCATTCAATTTGCCAGAGCTTGTTATTATTTCTCCGGTTGTTATTCCGCCGATTATTCCCGTAATCGGTGCGAATATTACTTGTATGATGAAGGGATATGGCTGATAAGGATTTTGACAATCTGTTTTGGGATTGACGAGATTTAGGGATCTCAGAGAGGTTAGAATGAATCGTGAGAGAAATGAAATTTGGGAATGTATACCAGGACTCGTGAAAATATTTGTATATAACACCTCCTGTAGAAAATGCCTAGAAGCGTAGTGTAGGAGCTACATAAAAAGTTACGAAACGTGAATTTAGTAAAAAGTTGGTATGACCTGATGAATATGTAATATTGTTAGAAAAAATCTATCTCATTTTGAAACTGACTTGCAGCACGAATGGCGTAGAAAGTTAATCCTAACCAATCCATGTAATAAGCCAAACAATACAAGAACGTTGAAGCAGCTTCGGCGGGCTTTCGAAGAAGTCCCAGTCTTGCCGCAAGAGCGCAATTTAATGGAAGAGTCTACAGTGGAGTTACCGCTTAATACAACGTGTAAACAATCCACATGTATTGCACTAATCCTGAACGTTCCCTCTGCACACGCTTATTTCATCGACCTTCAACTTGAGCCCGAAATTTTCTTCCTCGCGATTATTCATGAATTCTCTTGCTCTCTCTCTCTCTCTCTCTCTCTCTTTTCCCCTCTCAAACGATCCCCTGTCGGAATCCCCAGCGATCCTCGTAATTTCACGCCGGAGTATGACGACGCGATTTCGAATTCCAAGCTCTATTTGACTCTCTCGAACGCCCTGCCCGTGATTGGTGCACTTAACCGATCGCATTTCGCGTTTAAACGCTTCGCTGTCAAACGGCCGAACATATGAACCCCTTGCTTCATTGCTGTTAGCCTCTGTTGATCGAAGGGTAGAGTGTTCGTCTCTGTGTGCCCATGGCGTGTTTAACGCTCGACGAGGGAAAGAGTCCAGGGTGAGACGATCATGATCGTCGACGGCGTTACGCCAGACGGAAATTAAACTCGCGCTCGACACAGCTGCTGTGTCGCGAGAACAGGTTTGAAAATCATACGAGTCGAGGATGGCGCAATCTTTGGATAGTTAGTTGCACTTTCATAGTTTTGTGCGGTCTTTTTCGATTCTTAGAGGTTCGAGTGCTGAATTGTCATTCGATTTTTGGAGCTTCGAGAGTGCTATCATCCGATCTTTAAAGTCTTGAATGCATTATACATTTTTCTGACTTCCAAATGCGTTATCGTTCGATTTTCTGTTGGCATTGAGAGCATTATATCTTTCAAGCTTGTAATTGTATATTTCAACTGTTATGAATTAAAAGAAATAGGTTTCTATTGGAGTATAAAGATTGCACTTATATTGTATTTCATGATACGATCTCTTTATCTTTAATGAAAAGCCTCATTGCTGGCGGAAAGTCGAACTAAAACCTCTGAGGAAATTTCCTAATTCTCCTCAATACAGAAATTCCATTACTCTGAACCCTGCAGCTGTAGACACGCTTTCGCTCAAACGGTCATGAAACCAGTGAAATTACATCAAACACAAAACATAGTAGCTCTGCTGTATACCTCCATACACATTCTTCGGGCGTGTTCTACAACGTGGTTACGCGAGTGCACGGTTACGGGAACCAGAGATTCGCGTTGCACCAAGTTAACCCGATCCCAGAAGTAACATTAATCTTCGACGATACCTCGCGTTTGAACAATTACGGTAAGTAGTAGCGTGGCGCGCAAGCACACTGAGTAAAACCTGCTTCAGGTATATTAATATCTCGACTCGAAATCCTGACAGCGGTGCATGCAGAAAAAGAAGCTACGATATATTTTTTAATCAAACAGACGCGCACGAGCGTTCACCGCGGTGTAGTATTGTTTTCTCGAAGACAACAGGGACGAGGAGGCAGAGCGTCGTGGAAAAGAGTCGGCGGTACGTTCTCTCGAAATTTCTTTGAGTCGATTATTGCTTGTACCGCGTGGTGTCGTCGTCGTGACAAAACTACCAGTGTGACATAGGAAAAAAAGATGGAAAATAAGAGATGTCCCGTGTATTCGTTCGCATCTCTGTATCAGCTGCAATGACTGCATTATAGAGAAGCTGGGTCTCGCGCGCGTATCCGCGGTCCATTATTCCCGTCGTTGGCGCGGAATCATATATACGGTGTGTTTGAGATACCGGGATGAATGGGGGGAAAACTCCGGTGCGAGCTTTGGAGTAGCAATAACTCGGAGATTAAAACAGAATTAAAAAGTGTGCTGGATGTGTATCTGTGTCAAGCGCGCGGCAGACAGGTCGGAGAGCCATCCGTTGTCGAGGTATCGAAGTAACCCCGCGCACCACGGATGAAAAACGGCCGAATAAATAAGCGCAATGTTCGTTACGTCCGTTTCCCCCCTATTTCTCGTTCATCCTCTCTCGCGTTCTTTCTCATTCTTTCTCTATCGGTGTATGTGGCCTCTTTTATTGCGCGCCCAGCTTGCGCGCATCTCGCTTTTTTGTGTCGCTCACCCTCCTTCCCACTGATAAACAATGTACTGCTGAGATGAAGATAGGCTGTGCAGCGATCCTCCGTGAATCGTTAATTAATTTTCTAATTATTCACTGATCCAATTTCGCGATACACGCGAACACCGACCTGAGCTAAATTTGAAAACACCACTCGTACTACCAGAGAATGGAAGAGAAAGAGAGAATTCGATTCTCGCGTTCGACTTAGCCACTATCGATGTTATCGGTTTGTGATTGTTCAAGGATTCTTTTCGTCGTCGTTGAAATTACGAAACACGTTCACGGATCGTTCGATTCAATCGATGAACCCACATACATCTATGGGTAGAACGTTTCGTCGATCCGTTAACGTTGTATCGATTATTAAATTCAGTCGCTCCGCCCGGCTATGTAAATGAAACAAGAGTCCCCGTTGAATCCCTGGAAACAACGCGAAAAATATGTTCATTGTACTCGAGTGTCGCCGTGTAACGGTGGAACGGCGTAAAAGTTGACTCGGCCGTTGTATCGTGTTCCCAATTTCGTTTGACTAAACACTACGATACTCGCGCGTGAAAGTTGTAAAACGTGGAATTCGCTTCGCGGTCATGCTTTATTCAAGCGATACCATGAATTATAAGTTTCGCCTTGTTTCCGAGTCCCGTTCTCGTGGTTCTCGCACCGTCAATCAAAATCGTAAAATGTATTTGCTTATTATTCGACGATTACGCGTTTAAAAGTTAGTTGGAAAATATTGAAAATATATGGCCGCAGAAAATTTATTTTAATTTAGTAGCAGCAAATTAAATACTTTTCACGTGCCTCGATTAATGCTTGTCTTATATTTATGATATAAGTACAAGTTGATCTTCATAATCAAATTACAAATAAATATACAATTTAATTTATGTATAATACGTGTATAATATAGAATTTAAATCATAAATAAACTATTTTCAATTTATTTTCACTATCTATAGTATAAAATTTACATCATGAATCAAACTATTTTCAATTTATCTTCTCTATGTAATATCGTTTAGATTCGAAGCAACTCACAGATATTTCCATTGATATTCGTATTTTGAGACTGCAAACGCCTCGTTAAAACGTACTTTCCGATCTTCGGTATCGGAGCTGAAGATATGCTTACAAGTCGAAATATATCGATCACTCGTTTGCTTCATTTTACGAGGATGACAACGTCCTGAGTCCTGAGTAGTCCTGAGTAGTTCTGAGTTTTATCTAACAGGTTTTGCGAAACCTCTGCATGCTAACTCGAAGGAATATGCGATAGCTGCTTCGAAATCGCCATTATACACTGGAACCAGATTTCCTGTTACACGTTCTTTTAAAACGTGACGAATTTCGCATTCGCTATTCGTCACGAACTGAAATACACCGAATTCAGTGATATGAATTTTATATAACATCGTTAGGATGAAATGTTTAAACAGAATTTTTTTATATTTTATTATTCCTTAGATAACTTGGAAGTGAAATAATTTGAGACAATTGAGAAATATGATAATTCTATAATGACAATAAAATTTTGTAATGAAAGTAAAATTTCACGGAGTAAAAACCTAAAACTAAAATTTCATAAAGCAAATACACAACAAGTAATTGAGTTACAAATAGAATAGTTCTTACATTACGTGGACTCACTGAAAACAAGCGAACAGGTTCATAAAATCTCGCTTTAAAAAATGAGTAAGCTCGCGTGTGTTTTATGGTCTTTTGAAAATCAAGCTACGCATCAAAAATGTAAGGTCTACCGTTGTGTAACAGCGCTGTGAGTGTGGCTATGGGAACGAATATAAAACAGAGAGATAATCGCCACATTTAAGTAAAAACTGTTCTATCCTCGTAATAGTAGCCTATAACAATGTGTGGAATATACCTCAAAACTTACTTGTGCAATTTTTATTACTGTTTAAAGCAAACCAGAATGGAAACTTTAATTGTTTGCTTAATTTAACTACCACCATTATATGATTATTATTCTCACATTACACATAATGTATTGCATTTACACTCCAAAAAAGATTCCATTTTAACTCAACCTTTTCACTTTGAATAAATTTCGTAAATTTCTTCTGAATACGAGTACATTCTTATTGAATGGCAACTTTGATCAAAAAATACACGCAGAAAAATTGCAAAATCATAGACATCAATCATGTCAGGGGATAAAGGAAAGCGTGCACTTTAAAATGCTTTTTGTTTCATCTCGATATCTCAATCTGTTCCCGAGATACAGAATTTCAAAGGACAAGCGAATAAAGCATATGAAGTATCATATAGAGTAAGTGAATGACAGCCAGATGCATCGTGACCTACTTTTTTTCTGGAAGTGCGTATGTCGCTAATAGTAATAGTAAAAAATACCCTAACTCGGTGTTTGTCACTGATCAGCGCATATGTGCTGCGCTTCAGGCAGGTCAGTGAAGGAAAGCGAAAGAGAGAACTGATCATGCGAAAGAGACAGCGCTAGCGAAACATTAAACATTACGTTCCGCTTCGAACGACAATATCTTGGCAACAGAAAGTCACATTGGGGTGAAATGAAAAGCATTTTAAAGGGGAGGATTCTCCACTTTTATCAATGTGTTTTTGATTTACCTGTGATGGAGAATACGCTCTGTAAGATCAAAATTAATATATTTTTAATAAGATTTTATGACATTAATTCGTTGTTAATGTTAATATTAGTCATATTTTCGTTAATATAATGGTTATATTTATTGATACTGATAAAATGACGTGCAGTGGATTACGAAAGTATTACGAACACTTACATGTAATGTATAAAACAATTTACACTGTAATGAGACAAGACCATTATGATGACATTGGTAAAAATAGAAACCAATCTGAAAAAAAAAATATATATATGAAAGCTATAAGATATTTACTGCGAATACTTTTTTATTACTATACTTTATATTACTTTCACGAGGTTAATCATTATATTGCACCGAAACGATCTCGTCATACGGAAAAGCGTGGTAGGTGTCGATTAAGTTGGCGTGTGTAACATCACGGGAGGCTGATTAATATTTGCAGGTAATTGGAGGTTTCGTAACGAAGACGATTATCGATATTAACAGCGTTGCAACGGAACGGTAGTTTGGAATTTCAAAATGAGCAAAAGCTAAACGAGAACAGCAATTTAGCGGCATTGCCAGGAGCACGACTAATGAAAACTTCGTTAACTGCCGGCAAAACCAGTTCGGATTAGACCCGTAGCGCGAACAAAGACGAACAGGAAATTGCTTCGAATAGTTGCACAGGATACACTGAAACGCATTAATCAACAAAATTTATGAAACCGGTGCAACACAATATCTTTAACGTAATTTCGCTCTTTCTTTCTCCCGTTTGCTGGCTGCTAAACGGAAGAACAATACACGACGCGTGGATGAGAGGGAACATGAAACTTTAAGCATGTCAAGCAGCTTCGGAAGTGCTGGAAGCGCTGTTCGAAAATACGTTCGAAGCTACGTTTAAATTTGCAAGAGAAACTTTTCGATACGATTCAGACGATCTTGATTGTTTCGCGACGCGATAAAAGTTTTCGTCGCTGGGAAATCGCTTGCCGCGACTCGGAATAAAATTTACGCGGGTGAAGATCGTGTCGCGAAGCAATGACAGAAGTTGGATATTCAAAAAGTCAGCCGGAAAGTAAATTTGATTTCCGAGCAGTATACGATCATAGGTCAGCAGTTTTTTCTTCTCGAATTCGCCCTCTTTCGCTCTCGTCTTCCTCCCTGGGAACAGCTAGGCCAGAAGTTGCGCAAACTCGTCAAGAGTCGTATTTGCTGGAAGAGCGGGTATTGCGAGTGACAGCTGGCTGTTCATTATTCCTGGATTACTCGTCTGCTATGCTGGGATGGAGAACCGGCAGAGAGCAAGACAGAGAGAGAAGGAAAGAATGGACGAACAAGAAGAAAAGAGAGCAAAGGGGATAGAGACGGATGGAGGTGAAACGTGCAAAAGGAACGAGGCAAGCGCTTTCCAGTGGAAACATCGAAAACTGTGCTTACCACTCAGCAAAATAAAGGTCGTTTTGTTAGATTGTCATTAAATGTTCTCGACCCTAAAGATTCCCCATAAATTTCCCCGTTTCATTCTCTTTCTCTCTCTTTTCTGGTTGCCTTTCTTCTTCCGTTCTTCTCGCAGAGAATAAATGTTATACACGTTAAAGGGTGTACAAGGAAAGAAAGAACATAAGATCGGAACTACTTTTTACACCGGAAGACTTTAAATTTTTAAGACTTACGGGTTATCCAATAAAGGGCAGTTTTTTTCGGGAGGTAATCCCTTGGCTCTGATTTCTTCTTCTCCTCCTCGCTAGATTTTCTAACACAGTCACCCGTCTTATTAACCGTAAAATAACTTCGATAGATTCTATTCCGTCACCTCTCGAATTGCGATCTTCCTTGCCCAGTTCTTTCAATTATCATTTAATTGAATGTAGTAGAACCTACACCTTTGAACATAGAAATATTTCTGGCTATGTGAATCACAGGAAAAATAGACATTGCTTATTTAATCCAGAATCGAATAGAAAGATAGTTTTGATGTAGAATTGATTAACGACATATTGAATTTTAAAATTAGCCTTCTAAACAAGAACGGCTCGTCATGTTACTCGTTTGTGGTTTCCACTTTATCTTTATACCTTTCATCTCTATATTTTCTAAAATACTTGGTCGCTCTTTCAAAAGGTGATTTCACGACTAAACCAGCACACCAGCTTCAACGGATCAAACTGTTCGACGATGAAGCGGTTTTACGAGATCGCGTAAAGCATCTCTCCCGGTCCCCCGGTTAAATACTTATCGCAGCCTGCTCGCCATTGTCCACGAGAGTCGTTTAACCGCGAAAAGGGACAGAACGTTGCGTTTTAATCACGCCGGACGCCGCTTTACGATCCACCGTGTCGTCAGCGACCGGCAGGAAACGAACTCTCCGGATTATGAGTCTCCGCGGATGATGGTCGACCTATGGCTATCCATGGGAACACGTTGCTGGCTGCATTTGGTGTATGTGTCCACGTTCACAACGTCCATCGGATTCCGTGACCAAATTGCCCTCCGAGGGTACATACTAAATTTGGCCAAGCACTCACGCGTGCCGTTTTCCGACACAGCTGAAGTTAAGGTCGCGACTAGTCCCCTAGGAACAGCCTCGAAATCAACGCACGTTTGCTCGTTCCGCGCTATTTGTCCTCTTTTCTTTTCGCGCCTAGTTGCTTGTCAGGCCGCGATTCTAAAAAGGCTTGATTGCAAGGAACATGATGCGTGCGCTCCGTATGCAGTCATGAAATTCATGATTCTACAGACACGAGAATTTAAATTTGTAAGCGGTCGCGATGGTAAGATTGTCGCTCAAAGACAATTCTAAATTGGATTCATGGAAGAGCACATGATAGCATCGAATTGATGTTACTGTTTTTATTTTATGGGAGATGTGTACTGTTTTGGAATTTTATGATGTAAGAAAGCACATTACTGTATAATAACTTTATACTTAATATTTTTCGCTACTTTCATTTCCCAGTTATTTTAGTCTTTTCTAGTCTTCAGGAATACTTTGTATCAATACCGTGAAAAGATTGAAACGAGGAAAATGAAAAGATTGATCGAAGAAATTCGAGAGATTGAAAGAATTTATTATTGGCACAGTTGCTATAAGCAACCGATAGTTCCTATTATTTACTCTATTATTGCAATAATTGATGTAACTTATCTATTTTGGTGTATAATTAGAATATATTTTGAACAAGCTATCATCTTCCTGTTAAGTTTGCTCGTAAATGCTTCATGTTATTCTATTAAGCTTTACTAAATATACGAAGAGCTGGATTTTTAGTGTCTATTTAAAGAAATAATCTCTTGCGTCACAGGGTATTTTAGGTAAAGATATTTAAGATAGTAATCATTATATCGTTCTCCTCTTCTTCGTAGCTAAAGTGCTCGAAATAATTAGAAGACTACATGATCTAGCTATGTGATATTTTGAAGTTTCAATAGCGTTCAAAATATTAGTATTATGAAAATAACACTCCGTGACTCTCTCTTATCAGACTTAATCTTTTTAACAATTTACAATGTTATTATAACGCAATAAAATTTTACGATTACGAAAATTATACGAAAATAAAAATAAAAATTGTAATATATCAAATTGAAAAATAAATTAATCAGTCCAATTTGTACATGATACCAGCACAGACCGTGGAGCCCACATATCGGTATCTAGCTTAAAATCACTCGGTCATTTAGCCGGTTAATTAGATTCATCTTCCGCGTTGATCGATTCGAATAGAACGTCGCTGTAATTCTGACCGTCATGAAATAATCCCATTTGGCCCACCTAATGCAGAAACGCTCATTCGAAGTGGTGTGCATAAATTCACTCACCGCTTTTCTTCTGGTGCGTGACTCGGCTCATTGGTTTGGCGTGTGCCTCGAAACAGCCTCGCTGTTCCTCTGACAAAGACGAATCCAACATTTCGGTTTGCCACTCCTTCGTTTTCAGGATCGAGAATCGACCAGCTCGATTATCTGGATAAAACCGACAATACTCGTCACTTGCCGTGCCGTGCGCGATACCAATCACCTGCCGGATTATTAATCATAGAGCCGCGACAAAACTTGATTTCATGTAGCAACGTGACGATTTGAATATCTAGGTCGTTTGGGATTTTGGTGGGAAAAGTCGAAAGTGATAATAATTGAAATTTGTGAATATAAATTTCAGCAAAAACAGCGGAAAGCGATTATAATTAAAATTTAGAAGCTTAGATGTTGGCAAGGAAAACAAAGAGCGGCAAGAATTTTGATTTTGGCGGGGAATGTGGAATGGAAATTGAAATCCAGATTCTTTATATTTAGCGAAGAAATATTTGCACTTTTCAGATTAAATATTCAATTGTTTCTTTGAATAAACTTTGACCTTATATGTCTGCAAAAATGTGTTGCGTTGAAGAATAAACTCTGTGCAAAAGTTCTTTCGGAGGATATGTCGTTGGTCGAGTGATCGTAAATCTTTTTGCTCAAAGCTGCACGGCTTTATTCTTGGCAATAAGGAGCAAGTTTTTTATCTTCTTTTTTATAAGCTTCTTTCGCGAATTGATCAAATAATTTTATGGAAATCTATAAAGTATAAGAGAATGAACGATAATAATAAAATCTGTTTTGCTTTTTATTGGATTTTCACTAATTATGAATAACAACTGACTAAAATTTTGATAGCCCTTGTATTCATATTCGTAAATCTAAAATGATATCTCTTAGTTGCTAAACATTATAAGGTTAAAGATAAACAATAGTATTTTTCTGAAATTTGTAACAAGCAATAGAATGTTATATTATTTCAATCGAAAGTAAAGTTCATTACAGAAAGTTGTTAGGGAGAACCCTGGTTTCAGTTGTTTAATGGTCGTAAAATTGGAGTGCATAATTCAGTGGACAAACAATCGCGTGTCGGGTTTACGATCTTTAATGAACACTAAACGACTTTTTATACGACTAAATAAAATGGATTTATTACGTTCTAGTTAATCATCGAACTCTGCGAGACACAGAGTTTAAACTGTCGCGTATTAGTCCAGTCCGTCCTATTTTTCAATCATTTTGGTTCAAAGCTTTCACAGCAGGTTAATATATTGCTATTTTTAACGTTTTTATCCACATATTATTACCACATATTTTACTACCATGCACTGCATAGAATTATAAATGTTTAACGACGTTTCAATATTTATTCGAAACCATTTTTTTCAAGCTTTACAAATTTGAATAAATATCATATCCTTTTATAAAATGTGTTTCCTTTAGCATTTTATAAATTTTACTACGTACATATATGTAATAACGCTATTCACTTTTCCTATTCTCAAATAAACCAAAAGAATTCCAAAGAAAACCACAGTAAAATCACAACCAAATAAACAGGAAATCAAAATCGCAGGCAAATTATCTTAGAGCGACTATCATATCAAATATCACCTATCACAGAGTTAATACTCGTACGCCACGTTATATCGTTATTACAGTTGATAATTATTTCAATTACGAGGGCAAATAATCGAGTGTACTGAGCAAGTTGATTCGAGTAGGTACGGGAATAATCCAGCCAGTTTATCGAGAATCGAAAAGTTGGGAAACACATATCGGGGACAAAACAAAGGGATATCAAAAGCACTCGATACATTGGCGGCCGGGTGGATTTGCATAATATCAATATAGGTAGGTTGCAAGGATATAATCCTCGCAGTGGTTCGCTTCGAAATATCACCAGGCCTGCGTACAGCATGCTGCAATCCCATTTCTTCAATTTGCATATTAAATACGCATCCGAGCTGGCCGCGCCTTTCTAAGCCCTGGCCCGCATAGTATTTATATGCGTATCCATGATTCATTCCCCGGACTTGGCGTGTTCATTTTCCTACTGCCAGCCTGTGCAAACTTGCGCGCGGGAATACTACCGCATTATTAATGCAATTAGTTAAAAAGTCAATTAGTCGTGACTCCGGTATTTCGATACTGCGTGTTTGCATCGCTTTTCGAATTCGCCGGGTTTCTTGAATGGGAACACTTGTCTGATCTTTGCTCTGAACATTTGTGCTTGTTCATTGAATTATCATATCGTATTAAGATTTTAGAAAATATAAGTATGTAGAAAAGATTTATTGATCAGACGTTATAAATTCAAGGTTAGGTAGATAATTTGTTGGTTTCGGGGCTAAAGTTTGTAACTTTGTTGTGTTACGTGTATTGTATATTGGCACAACCTACTCTGTTTATTTATTTTGGCATTTTCTTTTTCTTTATTTGGCTATTTTATCTGCTTGGGAAGGATAAGTTAGTGAAATTCATGTTTATACATATACGGTAAATCTATTTATTAACCTTCCTTGAATACATAAAGAAACGCTTCGGGCATCTTTTTGTCTACTTTAGTACTTAATCTTGATTTTATGTTACACTGGGAACCTGTTCACCTGTGCGATTTTATGACAAAGTATAGAGACATTTTTATATATGTGGATAAGAGAACAATTGACATTATTAAGTCCCGCGAAAAAAGTTCAAGAACTTCTACAGGTAACAACCCGTGAATTATGTGCTCCTCTTTATACTTCATATTTACATAATATCCAAGTTTCAATACATGAATCATTGCTTTCTAAAAATCAACAATTTTGAGGCTCCATAAAATTTTAGTACGTTTATAACAATTTCTTTACAATTTCTACAATCACTAATACGAAATTATATGAATCTTATATCGACGACGAAACCTGCAAAAGTGTAAGTAGGAGGCGCGAAATATTTGCCGATAAACAATCAGCATAAAAATTTAATCTTTCACGGTTGAACGGTCGGCAAAGCTTTGGGCGCGATTTCTCTGGTTTCCCGTTGCCAAGCGTTTCGGTTTCCTCCCGTCAGAAGAAGAAACACAGATAGAAACGTACGTGGTGGAAAAGAATCAAAGGAGACAATAAGAGAGGAGGAAACGTGGCTGTCGTGTCAGGAAGAAATGAAGACAGAGCTATCAGTTACAGAACACCGTCTACACGGAAGCAATTCATTCCGCTTCACTGTTCAGCCCTTATGCGTCCAACATTTTCCTTCATCTTTCTGATCCTATACCTCGACGACTTTTGATCTTGTACGTTCTTCGGCCGCTTCACATGGGGTGTAAGAAACTCAAAGAACGCGGAGATGATATTAACGATACCTTCGGGAAACAGAGTTATGTGAGATAATTTTTTTCGAACGTCTGGACGAACCGTCGCTTGACGGTGGAATTTCTGATTTAGAAACTACCAGGCGTCGTCTGTTCTTACTGTTGGATGCATTTCGTTTAGGTGACCGACTTCGTTTCAACATTTTTTATACTTCATTTTAATGTAGGGATTCTACATTTCAGAGATTTAATCTTAAACTGATAGTGAATTATACAGAAAGTATTTGTGCTTAGAAATCAAGAAATTATTTGGAAAGAGAATATAATTAAATTTATTTTTGCTAGCTCTTTATAAGAACTAATCTTCAGTGGATGACATAGATGATTTTTATATATGTGTACATATATATATGTAGATAGGTAGATAGATAGATAGATAGATGTCTCTGTAAAAATAGTACAATGAAAATGATCTTCAGCTATTCATCAAAGAGCCACAGTTTATAATTAAAATTGTCCATAAAGTTCTACTAAATAGCCTTTTTACTTCTTATTTTCTACCCACAGCTAAACAAAAAAGATAAACTTAGAAGGCAATAGTCTAATATATACTTCGTTCAAAATTCGTAGCTAAAATTTGGCGTAAAGAATGTTAGCGGAGGAACGTTCTTTTTCTCTTCGTTCGTGCACGTCACGGTTCCCTGTAGAGTCGTAAAACTACGTCTCCATATTTAACCCCTCTGACCAGCGAAACGGCGGCTACTATACCTATACAGTGCGTAATCGTTCTTACGATGCACTTAAAACGCGCTACTCGTCACTGGCGCCGATGGAATTACAAAAGCGCGATCGGCCTTGATCCCACCGGCTCGTAACTCATAATACCGGTTTACGAGCGTCTACACGACCGGGTGCGTTCGTATTAAGAGCCAAATTCGTGCCCTCAGGGCTCGTATTAACCGTAAAGAGCAATTCCATGGACCGCACTAGCGATTCGTCTTAACCGGGGCGAGAACAGTGAAGGGAAACTGTCCTGTTCGAGCTCCTGTCGAGGAACATTGTAATATTCAACCGACCTGCAGTATTGGTAGCCGTCTAGAGTTCGTAATCAAACAGTGTTTTAATCAGTTACTTCCCATAGGGTGAGAAAAGGATGAATTGTACGGGGTCGAACTGCTCAACGTTGGATCGTGACAAAATTTCGTTGCTCCAGTTAAGGTTATACGGTCGATTGGAAATTCTTGATTTAATAGTGCTCCGGAAAGTTTGTGGATATATAGTAGGTGTTCAGATCAGGGAATGAAAGAATTTTGCAATGTTAAAAAAATTAATTAAATTTTATTTGATGTTAAAGTAGGTATTCTTATTCTTGAACATTTATTGATATTATATGGTTAATCTATGCACAATATGTAAGAATTCTTAATAATATTAGGGAACTAAAACTAATATTAGAAATTTTTCTTCTATATAAATAAATTTTTTCACCTTTTATAGATTGATTAAACACAATGAATACAGTATGGTATTCGAACTCTATTAGTTTCACGCAAGTTTCTATTTATGCATATTGTATAATCTGCATCTTGATACGAATTTCCAATGAATGGATGTCATATTATAACGAATGAATAATATTAGTAACTACAAAATTGTCCCATAACGACCAATTATACGATGTATGTATATATTATGTATTTTTAATTTACAAAAATCGTCTTTACTTACAAAAATTGGAATTCAATCTTCTTACGCCACATGGCAAAGAACGTTTTCACAACAAATTTCAATGTTAAACTTCATCCAACATTTCAGAAGAAATAGAGTACAAGGCAGGGCAGGGGGAATTCGAAGAGAACCGCTTTTGCATGTCAAAGTGCGTGTCGCGAGCGGCGCAAAGTGTTGCCGCGAGATGCTTGGTTTCTCCGTTGGAAACTCACGACTTTAATTATCCCGACTAATTACGTGAATTAACTCGAATTAACCCCTTACCCGTTTGACCCGTCGTTCTCTGCCAGTCCCACTCCTGCCGGTAATCCGGACACGTTGCACAGTGATTACCAACGATCGGTTAGCTCTCGCCTATGCTCGCCGCAAGTTGCAAGTCAAAACGCCAAGCTTTGAAGTTCTGTCGCATTAATTCTCCGAACTCCATCCCCCGTGTCTCGTCGTTCGCTATTCCTTTCGGAGGCGAAACAAGATGGAGGGTGGAGATCAGGAACCTGAGCGCGCTCTGATTGCCATGCCAAGGAGAGGGACTCGGAGAATGTTACTTAATACTTGTAATTGTTGTTTTCTGATTAATGCTCCTCATTTGTTGGGAGCTCGCTTCGAATTTCGGCGCGGAGACGGCTAAGCGAAAGAACAAGGGAAGGTTTTATGAGCTAAAATGTGAAACGAGCAGACGTGTAACCGAGTTCTTGAAGAAGTTGAGAAATAGCTAAGAGGAACACGGTGGTAAAGTGCAAGTCGTGTAATACTTCGTTTTGTGTACATTTTCTCCAGATTTGACGTGAAATGAATTTTTATGGGGACAAGTTTTAGTACTCGTTTTTCATTTTGCCTTTGAATTCTATGTTATTCGATACAGTTCTCTTTTCTATTCTGTTGTTCTATTTGCACAAATTGTTAAGACAAATCAGTCTCATTCTGGAATATCTGACAACTATTTATTCTACGTACAATTCTAAGCCGATGTAGGAAGTTGCTTTCAAAATTGAAATTGAAGAATAAGAAGAAAGACTTACTTATCATTTGCAAGTGAATAATAATAGAAATATATAGTATTAAAATTATTTTTACTGCTAAAAATTCGTTTCAGATTTTGCCAATAAAATCACGACAAATACATTGCCAATGAAATTTCAAAAAGTTTCGTCCAAGGAACTCGATATATCTAAAAATTTTCTGTAGTCAATGTCGCAACAATTTCGCGATGAATTATATTTACGAAAGTACAAAAGACGTACATAGGTAGGGCGATATGAAACAAAAAACTCCTCGAATGATTTCCTTTCGCAGCGTTCAATAAATCAGACAAACTGGAGTCCGTCTTTCGGGAGGCAACGCTCCGATGCCGCTGGTTATTAAAATTAAATTGCATTATTAACGCTTCGCGAACGATTTCCGACGGTTTGTACGGCAATTTGCGGCGGAGAACGTCCGTGGAAATTCGAAAAGGGATTACCACTCCCTGCCACAACCCTGGAAACCGGCGCGACTCTCTCTCTCTCTCTCTCTTTCTCTCTCTTTCTCTTTCTCTCTCTTTGCCCTGTGCTACTTCGCGGGCCAAGGGATTTATACAATTAATTCTCTAATTTGTCGCGCTCACGTCGGATTTCGTCGGTAATAGATTTTCATCGATCGTCACGAGCCCGTTTCGTTTCCCTCGTCATTTCTCTTCCGCCGTCGGCTAGACCTCTTCCCTTCGTTTCATCCCCCTCCTGTAATACGTTTTACTTAATATTCATACTTCATCATTATTTTCGCCTGGGTTAGCCGCCGTTAATATCCGCAATACGAGTTTAATTAACAAATCGCGTCGAATCAACGACCAAATCCGTGCAACTCGGCTCGGTGAGTTTTAAACGAGACTCGATGATCGAGAGTGAGTTCTTATTCCACTCTTGGGCGAGGGAAAAATATATATTTGCGAAGAAAATTTGTTCTAGAAAATTTAATTGAGATACATTATTATTATGTAGATTGAGATTTCTACATTTAGTTATAACCATTGTAAATTATGCGAATTATTTAAATTATTATTAACCACCGAGTTTTAATTGTTTAACATATCTCTTCGATGTTGGAACTTTAACTCGAACTTTATCACGCTGTTTTCTAAAATATTACAATTTGGATTATCCGAATAGAATATAAAATCAAAAGCCCACAATATTTTCTATACCTAATATAATCGTCTAGTATCCATTTCAACTCTGTAGCTGAATATTTGCCTTAAAAATTAATCATTTTAGAAATAAATTGAATCACTTAAGCATTCTCGAAAGTAGCTGCCTTGTATTATCTTACTGTCATTACGCTCTATGCAGCGTGTCCGCAACTCAGATTCTTCGTTAGCCGAATATTCGCGTTGGGTCTCGAGTCTAATTAATTTTCCGATACACACCGTAATCGATTGCTCTCCACTAAATTAATAGAATTAATAACACTCGCGATGGTTGCGGTGATTCGACTATTCATTTGATAACATGTAGTGGAATTCCTCAGAAACGCGAGCAGGTATGTAACAATCGTTCGCGACGTTAAACGATCGAGCCGCATGAAAAACAATCGACCCGATTAAAATCGTGATCGGGAACGATTTCCTGATTTTCCTGCGGAACGATCCACAAGTGCTATTCATCTTCCCATGATAAGAATGGAAATAACGATAACAATGATAATAACGCGAACGACCTTAAGAATATCAGGAAAATGGGCAGGCCATCGATCGTCGACTGACGGTCGTCGGCAATGAATTGATATTCGCAACAGAGTTTCCACTCTTCTCATCTCTCTGTTCGTCCTTTTCTTCATTTTTTTCTCCTCGTCAAGTGGCTCTTTCATGGTTGGTGGCCTGTGCCAGCGAGCAAACAGAGAGAAACTCGAATAAGGACGATGATTAAGGAGGAGGAAAAAAGCCGCGACCCTCGGTCGAGTTCAATTAACGTTAATCGTTTGATATTTGCTTGATGACGAGTGCAAAATGGCGAAACAAAGGTACTTACTGTAACCCGGTTTCCCTGAGCGGCACTCGCCGTTTTTCCCCGAGCGAGAATCGTCTTTAGAAATGCTCCGATTTGTGGCTAATTTGCGCACCGAGCGTCGAGACGCTACACCCTCCATTCTATCGTAACACAACCACGAAAACACCATTTCTCTCTCGAAATCGTGAGCGAAGAAAGTTTCTTTTGAATAGGTAAAAAATCCGAAGATAGCCCGAAGTGAAGCGGAAGCAAAGTGATTCGTGCCTCTTTTTTATGGGTCCTTTTATTCGATTCTAATAGTATTCTTTTTTTTCTTTTTTTGTAGATTTTGATACACGTTTGTTCATCTGGAATAGTTTGCTCCCCTTTCGTATCAATTCTCACGATTGAATTATCTTCGTCTTTCTTTGCGATTTTATGGTAGCTGTTGTGGGCAATGTGCATTGAACTTAATTTACATTTGTTGAAGTGTGTCTATGTTTGACTTTTTCCTCAAGAATCGTACAAAATTACATAAACCGTTACAATTATCATACGAGTTTAATCAAACTAAATATTCTTATTTATTATATGATACTTGTAAGTAGTATGAAAGAGTTATTTTAAGTACACGTGTATTGA
Organism: Bombus huntii; assembly: GCF_024542735.1. Classification (NCBI taxonomy): domain Eukaryota; kingdom Metazoa; phylum Arthropoda; class Insecta; order Hymenoptera; family Apidae; genus Bombus; species Bombus huntii. The sequence goes on along the minus strand of NC_066245.1, from coordinate 16,787,337 downwards.
AGTTATTTGTTAACAATATAATTTTTTAGGATACAAGATTATCCCAAGTTTATGGACTGCACATCTCCTATTTTCGAGAAGTTGAAATTTCCCACATTGCATATATAAAGTTCACAATTCGGATCACGTCGACAACATAATTAGCATTTTTAAATTCGCTCAATAACAAACGATCCGTCATAAACTTCAACACCAAATGAGAACTCGACAATATACCACCGGACGATGCGCTAACGGGACGTTACGCTACGCATCCTCTACCAGGTACGCACAAGACGCACTACCTGCGAGATGTCCACAAAAGTTCAACAGTCACAAGATTGGACAGACAGACTCCCACCTCGCGGAAGATGTTGAGAAAAGCACACTCCCAGGTCTCACATTCACAGAATATAAGCACTAGACAGATTTCCAATGTTATCAAACAAATTCCAATCATATAAACACATCATACGACATCATACAAGACACTTTAAGAGATAGTTCAAACCACATTTCAACCGGTTATAAATCACGATCATACTAGAACTCTTCAATCAACCCTCCACCTTGAACGTTAATATCGTCCAAGGTTCGCGACCCCAATCGAACAGTTACAATTTAACTGATCGCCAACTAGTTGAGAGGTCGCAACAATAATTCTTCAGAATACTTTAACAAACGTGTACCAATTTTCTTAAAATAATTCCTTAACTGCTGGATCCTTATCCGGCGTATACCATAGTTCCAAATTCTTCAATTTTTACGTTGATACGAAAGACATGGACTAAGTATCTCTATGTTAGCTCCGTTGGACAAAAAAGTAATTTGATTCGAGCAAAGGGACAGACAGAACCCGCGCTGGCTGTTAAAATAGTAGAATAATCATATTCCACGCGATTCCATCTAGCATTAGCGATTCTTTGAGCGAGTAATGAAGGAATTTAAATATTTCTCTGGTGCCGGCTCCCCAGCCCCTGAACGTTCTACGGCCGGGCGTGAGTTTCCAAGTCAATTACCGAATCCAACCACCGTCCTACGCTCCGCAGCCGCTTTATTAAAACAATTCGCCGATTCTGCCCCATCTCTCTTCGCTCCACGGATTCGTAACCGCGGTCTCACGGAAACGCGGACTCTCGTCCATTTCTTCGCCCCGTTCTCATTCGTTCGCGACAATTGCTTCTTCCTCGTATCTAGAATTTTTCGAATAATTTTATTTCCAGAGGTAAGGATTTTACATGAGAGTATAGTAATTCGTGAATTTCCTTATGTAATAAAAGAAAATTTATAAGATGTTTTAATCGAATTTAGAAAGATTTCAATGTGCAATTGTATTCATCTTAATAAATCTTGATTTCTAATGGATTTCTTCAACCCTGTGTGAAACTTCTACATCTAAAGATTACGATTGAGTAAGCTTTCAACTTCCATAGATATGAAGAAGCCAGCATTTGAAAGAAGAAGTTCTTCTTGAGAAATTCTCGCTCTACATTCCTTTTTCGATGAACTAATTAATTGTTGGCCCTTGTTCCGAAAGGTCCACAGAGAATAAAAAAGTTTTCTATCTTCGTTGCAAAGAATGAGTAGATAAATCCGGTCGGACAATATGAAATAGAATAGTCGAGGTGCAGCTGATGATGTATTTGTGGATCAAATTTGCTTGCGAAGAAAAATGTCCGCGATTAGCGAACTCGGACAGGAGGAGATTCAATTCTTTTTAATTTCTCCAAGTTTATCCCGTTCAGCCGTACTCTTCTGGCTCTCTTTTCTCGGAGGATAACTTATTCAAATAATAATCTATATTACTTATTGACGCATCAAGAGGTGGAAACTTATTCCGATGGACGTTCAATTTCTTCTGAAATGAGGAGGGGTGACATTCCCGCTGGAAATATCCTGGTATCTCTCTATCACGATGGAAGAATAAAATTATTCTCCGAGAAACTTCCTGTTAACATTACGCGTTACTTCTTTAACGGAAGAATTTCTTACAGATCTTGAGAGATATTTAAAAGTTTCTGAAAGCGTTGAAAAGAATTTAACGTTCTTTTAATTTTTGTACCTTTTTCCTTTCTTTTTACCTTCATACACGTTAATGACGTTAAAAGCGCTCCCTTGTTACACTTTGTAACGCAGTCAATTATTTTTTCATCTAACCCCCTTCTTTACGGGGAATGCTATATTCTTTAGAAGGATTCCCTCGAAATATTGAAAAAAGATTCATTTTTTAATTTCATTCCAGATTTCTTATAAAATGTGTGAGTAACGTTTAAGATAACTGTGAAACGCAAAATTGTGTTTTTATATTCCAATTTATTAAGGAATATTAGCAAAAGACTTTTTTTAATGCAGACGTGATTTAGGATTTTTATGAATTATTCTACCCCTACAATTCAGTTTTAGAAAATTTGTAACAATCTTTTCACTAAATTTACAATTCGTAAAACGCATTATACTTGAACATGTAATACAAATACGAATTTTCACACATTTTCTCTCAAAATAATAGATTCACATAAAAGTTTCTTAAATGAGAGCTTTATTCTCTACTACTCATTCTACATAAAGACAAAGCTCCTATCGTCCGAAGCGTTATCAAGCGTCGTAAAACGAACTTATTATTCGTGATTAGCCCAATCTGAAATTCGTAGTTAACTAAATGAAAAATTCACCAGCTGAGTCGAGTATACATACTTTTCTGCGTACACGCAAGGCGTGCTTGCGCGTCACTAGCGAGCTTCCGGAATCGGTTTACCGACGATTCGCGACACGAAGGTCGCATGTTTCAACCACGGCGAGAGCAAAATGCGGCGTTCTGAGAAATCGCGGACTACGAATCGGCGCGCGCGTTATGATTATTACAAGGCGGTGCGCTGTTGGTAATTTCTGCGCTCGATTCCCAGAACCGCGGAATGTGAATCGTTTCATTGCCAGTGAATCGTATTTGGCGTGAGCTCGTGCGAACCGCGACTGGTGACGTGACAGCGAAACCTACCGAGCAACCGGATTAAAATCGCGCGGCCAGCGTAATTTCGCTTGACATACACGGTTCCGCGTATACGAAGTCGGATGAACACTCCCTCTCCCTCCTTCTTTTGCTGTACGTCTGTGAAGCGAAACACAAAAATAGTTAACGTCCATCGAACAAGCGTTCTCCCGTGGGAGGAACGACGCGTTTCAAGTTTTTACTGATAACCAAGCTGACAGTCATCTGAACTGGAGCGATTCGAGTCTCTAATATTTATGGTGCAGTCGTTTACGCGGATTACCTGGTATTATTCGTATGTGGCAAATGGATGAAAAATTCTTCATTTATATTCCGTTACACTTCAGAAGTGTTTAAATCTTTTTTAAGTAACTTGTACTTGGAGTTTGGATGTGATTGATATTTAACATTGGTGTATTATGTAATGTATACATATAATGTACATAGTGTGTACGTAGTACACAAGTTACTTACTAAATTCTAATTACATTTCAACTTAAGTTATAGTTTACTGGAATTCATCTCGTAAAAAATTTAGAAGCATTCCGTTATTTCAGTTGTACGATAGACGATATGTATCACTTAAGTATACGAAGAATCGATCTCATTTGCAAAGGATCGGTAGATCTCACAAATTCCATCTCTGTCATGTTCCAGAATCCGTAAATTGCACAGGATTTCCCCTGCAACTTCAGAATTTAATTTATTCAATTTCCATCGAGCGGTCTTTTTTTCCCTCGTCGAACCGTCTCGAATTAACTTCTTTATCGAGTCGTAACCGATTGTCATCCACTTCTCGGACACTGGTCATGACTCCCACTCCATCGATGGATTTCAGACTGACCGTGGCAGTTCTGAGGACTGGGGGGGTGATAATATTGAATTTCAATCGGCATCATGCAAATCGATGCGCGTTTCATATTCAATGAGGCAATTAACGTACACGCGGTTTCGGGTTGGTGGCTGTGCGAAAGGACGGCGGAGTGCAAGGGAGACGTCTCCACCTAGATTCAGGTATTGCTGGGCTATTTCCTATTGAAATATTAATCATAATGCGATAGGTTGGCGAACACCCACCGTGAAATCCATCGCGTGATTCCTCGGCCGGCATCCAATCGAGGTTCCCCTGTCAAATCGATTCCCATTAGAACGAGCGCGAATCGCTCCCAGATCTGGTTCCACAGAGTTACCGTGACAGCACGAAAAAAATCGATTTATCATGTCCGACGTGTTAGGCTATCGTAGTTCCGGTGTACACGTTGGAAAAAAGCAATACGCGAACGTTGCGCGCCCCGCTTGAACAAATGAAAAATCGTGCCGATTCGTTTTTACATCGTCAAATCGTTATCGACAACCGCCAGGATCGAAATCCAGAATAGTAAGAAACGCATGACACGATCACTCCCTCGTGATCGATCCTTTTGAAGACGAAATGAATTTTATCGCGAGTCTGCCAGTCATCGTTTCTAACGATATCGTGATTGTCATGACAAATACGTGAAATAGAACTAGATAACGTACAATTTAGTAATTAAGTAATATTTTTAAACAGCAGTATATTTTCAAATTCTTTCGAATTATGTGAGATCCTTTTTAAATTAAATACGAAGTTATTATTGTGTAAATATAAATTTACAAAAGAAATTTTATTCTCACCACAATCAACCATCGATGTGATACAAATTTGACCAAATTAACGGGAGATAAATCTTAACCCACGGTTTCTTATTTCCCAACGTTCCAACAGACAGGTGCAGAAACGAAAAAAGAGCTCGACTTTCTTGGATATAATTAATGCGATCGCTTAGTTTTCTTCTTGTTACCTATTACGACATTCCCCGCCTATTTGTAGCGCAAATTGTCTCCGACGTTCTCCTACCTTGCCCCCTTCCTCCAGTCGCTCGAACGATAAGGGTGATTAAAAATTGCGTGGCAAGCCGAACTCCCGGGACGACGTTGCAGGAAATCTCTTTAATCAAAGACGGAAGACGTTAATTGCGGATCGAACAAATTTATCTCTAGCAGTTAGTTTATCGCCTTGTAAAGTCGAATTCTTTTCACTATCTCCAGCAACTTTGTATTTATCTTTCGCTTTGTATCCTTGTTTCTTTCAATTTACATCTTTCCTTTCCGCTATGGACACGAAAGTTTTAAATCGATTGACGTAAATTTGTTTAATATTTACCGCGTCTGCAACTACGTTTACTTTGCAGATTCGCTGAAAAAATAGTCACTAAAGCCATGAATATTGCAAACATTGGTTCTGATTTCTTCAATAATAACAGTGAAAAGATTATTGAAATATTGAAAAGTCGGAATCGATTCTTCTTCTTAAACTCAAAATATTATACTCGCATATAAAGTATCTAAATTACATAGCAAACTTAAATTATATAATTTAGACGTAATAATCTAAATAACAAGTTAACTCGTCATTTCCAGTTATTAAAGTGATAGACCGTAAAATAACTTTTCATCCAAAGGAAGTAAGGAATAAAATACGACGAAGGTATCGTTTCCTATACCTTATCCAGTATTTACTTTTAAGCGTACGGTATATCGCGAAGTTCATCTGTTTAAGTACAGTTCAGAATGATCGGGCCACGCGTATAAGCTACTCGACAGAAAGGGGCATAATTTACTTGATTACGCGCATTAACCGATTGAATTGTCACTATTTGTGATATCTCAATCGTTCACCGGACGTTAATAAATAACACGCGACCATGCATTGCACCTGCACACGGCTACATCCTTCTGACCAATTACCGTGCCATGTACACGTTAGTCCCTGCAACGTGTTGCACGTAGAACAGGGCCTCGAGATCGTAAGCACCCTTATCGTACGCACGTTCGTGAGTAACATTAAACGTAATGTGCGTGTTCACGCGTCTCCAACCTGATAACAGACCCTTTCCTAGGCGTTCGTGTCACAGGCAGCTTGAGAATTGTGCATATGCGAGCTTGAAACGAGCCTCGACAAGCTTTGCGTCTTTGTGAAACATTGTGTACATGTACATGTACACACGATAGTAGCAAGATTCAACTGCTTAATGGCGAGTCAGTCTGCTTCGAAGGTAGTTCAAGTAGAATGGACTAGAACATACCTACTTACTATATGTTTAATACTTATTTCACTGTGTATGTGGTTTTAGAAATTTTTATTATGAAGAAATTTTTATTTTATTATGAGGAATATACGAGAAAAACATGGTTGTCATTTTTGTCAATTTCTTAATTTTGTGTATACAACTTATTACGTTCATGAATATGAATGACAAATTTATGAAATTCTGTAAACAATTAATTATATTTTATAATGTCCAGTAGAATTGAAGAATAAATTATAAACAAAAATTATAATTTTTTCAGTCGCTTTTTTCACTTATTTCCGTTATGATATGATTCACGGAAGTTTCCCAACGTTAAAATTTATCAAATGCAGAGCCTATAAGACAACGCGTGGGAAAAGCGGCCGATCATATCCGAACGATTAAGAGTGCTTTCCCTGCTACATAATTAATCATGCTCGGATGTAGCCAAAGTCGAGGCGAGAACACCGGATGCTGCCAAAGTTTCTGCCTTTTATTAGAGAAGTTAGCAGCTCCCTTCTAAGATGCAGGTTAGAATCCAGCGAATGAGTCTATCTATATGTTAATACCGACGTAACAACACGAACGTGACTTCCGGCGGTGCATCTCTCGCGTTCCTGTCGCCCTGTCTGTTGAAAGTTAGTATAACGCGAACAGCTTCACTCTATCTCGGGACAGACATTGCTAACTTGATTATTGCGTATTTTCCGCGCACTCTTATCTTCTATCTCGTCTAAACCAGAAGCTGCGTCACGGTATTTGTATCTGCGTCGAAATTTCGAATTATAATCTCCATAATATCCGGTAGATTTTCCGTGACGTTTTACCCACAACGAAATACTCGTTAATTACACCAAGTAAATGGTAGAGTGAATGTTATATTCGTGATATTAATGATCCAAGCGTTGCGTAATTTTAAATTACTCCGTTAAAGTGGAACTCAAAAAGTTACATTACATGTAGAATCAATATTGCCGAATGCTTAAAATACTGACTTGCGCGCCTTTTGTGGTTCGTAAAATATCTGAGCGAAGTATTCAGAGACTGCACTAGTCTGTTAAAATTGATTTTACAAACGTCAAATAGAATAATCCGTTTTCTAACAGACTTTATTTGATAAAACGAATGCATGAACATCCCTTTCTCTCAAAAAGTTGCCATTTTGAAGTATGACGTTATATTTTTTAGAGATCAATGTGATAAATACTGTGAAATAAAAGTTTTTAAGGTATATTCTTAGGCTAGGTAAACAGTTTTATATCGTGGTTCCTAATTCGAGGATTATAGGTAACAGAAACCCTGGTAATAATATAGAATTACCTTGTATACCGGAGAATGTAATGTTTGGACTTGGAGGCGTGCATGTCGCGCGACGTAACGACGGAGATAATGACGATAATTCAACTTAGATTGTCTGCTGTTTGACATTGCTGGAGACAGCGAATCGGTGAACTCGACCATTCCGACGGTTAGATAGCCGTGATTGATTGGGCATCATCGCTTCGTATCACCTCGAAACGAGACATTAGTCATGCGGGTACACCCCGTCGTTCCCTGTAGAGTTTCCTGCCTAATCGTATAGAATATCGACCAAACTTCATTGCGGAATCGCTTAAACGCTTTTGTTTGAAACTTTGATCAGAAGCTATAGCTTCTCTTCCGTATAACAATTACAAGAGATCATTTAATGTATAGGTCTTAAAAACAGCCTTTTCAGTATTACATCAAGCTGTTTATCTGTCAATATTTTAAATAAGATAGTACAGAACTTAAACCGAATCATCAATAAAAACCAACTACCTTCTCCATAGACCTTCTCGAATATCTCGAGTCCTCTGCTTACTTTTGCCATAAACCTTCGAGACTTTAAGCTCATATTAAACCCATGACTTACGACAACGAATAGAAGCTTGCACAATTATTTTGAATACTTCCAAGCGAGAAAGCAGGCATCTCTTCTCATCTAAATGAACTACTTTCTCCATCAACTGAGTTCGTCTTTGACCGCGCCATTAAAAAGATATTTCGAACGTATATTCATATACGTAATATCCATTCCGTGGAAGGTCAGAGAAATATTTGTGATAGCGAGGAGAGCGCGAAAGTTATGAGAACACTTCGGTCTTAGGGAACGCTCATTCACAGAGTATAACACGTGGGTGGAGGTATCAGTATCGGTGGTTGCTGTTTCAGCTGTTTACAAGCACCGCCAGCTCCATCCTTCACTCCCTTTTGACCTGGTCTACCATAGCGTTAAGCCGTAGAGCAAAGGATTACTTCTATAGCGCGGAAGTCCCTCTCTTTACCAACCCCCGTACGCCCGTCTCTCTGTCCTCTATCTTTATCTGTTCCTCTAACATCCCATTCTCCTCTCTCGTCCCACTCTCCTCTTCTCTATCTGTATCCTACACACGGCCACGGAATAAAGGGTAACAGTCACATGTGCAAGCTGATGATGCAAATTCAATGTCGTGGGCGCAAGGATGGCTGAGAACCGTGTTCGTATGACTTTGGCGAGTTACCAAGTCATTCTCGCGAGACCAACTAATTGGATGAAGGAGGATCCTTTGATAATTAACGTCGCACACGGTCCTTGGTGTCGGCCAGTCGTTTTAAAAAAAGACAGCGACTACCTATTTTTGAGGAAATGCTTGAGGACCTTCTTTGAACACTAGAGATGTATAGAACGTAGATAAAAATTCAATTGCAGTCGATTCGATTACATTCCTAATGTGTTGTTAAAGGGTTTTCCTCTTCAAATATCGATAATTAAATTTAATTAAAATTCTTGGTATTTTGTTTCTAAAGTATTCAGATTTGAGCATCTTTTGATTCTTCAAAGATACACGTATATTAAGTTGCACAAAACTTCAAGTAAGCGATCTAAAGTTTACAGCAGAAGCGATTCAGCAAAGTCCGTTTTATCCAAAGTTTGATTTGTTTAATCCTTATTATAACAATACTATTACTTCGCCCACTATTTGAGTAGCAGTCTCGGAATAAGCATCGTTAAGTAACACGACTGGAACGCAACGATCGGGTAATTAACTGCGTCAAGCTACACCGGTAGTTTGAAACAAGAATGTCAAGAATGGAGCAACAATTGGGAAAGGGGAAAGAGAAAAGGACGCTCAGCTCGGAAGTTGCTAACGAACTAGAAGGACGATAGAGAGGAGAGAATAATAAGATAGAAGATAAGAGTTCGTGCATGATAGACACCACGCTGTTCTTACTTTCATTATATCCTAACCTAAACATTCAAAAACACCTGGATACATTCCAGCTTATTAATAGCGGCGTTAATAATCACGACGAAAAAATTGAAAGTGATACCTGATAAATTGACGCGTAGAAGAAATTAAAATGCAATACTAATATAATTGGTATTGTTGGAGTTATACAGTGTGTTCTGTCTCATGAATGTCCCATTAGATAACATTATAAAATAAGATCGATAATCGTTATTTTCATCCTACGCAACAGGTTCTTGAGTATAACAGGTAATTCAACAAGGAGGTTTCATAATTTAAGCATGCGCACGAACAAATAAAAGGCGTTCATTTAATTCTAATCTATGAATTATCCTTAACGTAGATAAAACAAGGTATTGTGTAATAATACTTCTTTCAAATATAATTAACATTTTTTTATCCCTTCAATGAATAACATTCATATTTCTAAAAAAAAAGACTATTGGTACTTACTCGTTACAATATTAAAAGTAGAAACTCGACTAATTTACCAGGGATGCTCCTCGCATTCCTTCAACAATTCTGTTACAGGACAGTTAGCAGATTACTGGAAAATACCAATGCATTCCTTATCGAGCACGTCAGGTGACCTCTAATCCCTGTCCCGCGTTATCACCGGCAGTTGGCGTTATCTTTGTTCTTGACTTGTGCTAGCTCGGCACGAGCAGATGGCGGCAAGAGTTAGGAGTCGTCAACGTATCGTTAACTCGTTCGATATCTGGCTGGCTTGTTAAATTCCGTGCTCCTAGGCACTGTCGTCATTATTGAACCCCTACCCACCATTCACCTTCTCGTGCAAGCTTTCTCGTGCATCGACACATTCATCCAGGACATGCCAGTGGGTCAGGCGGTTGCATACAAACGAGCGGAGCCGTGTTTGCTCGTTAGTACGAACCGGGTTAAAGCTACCATGAACTGACTGTTCGACAAGAGAGAAAAAGGAGAATGGTATGAGGAAAGGGTGAAAAAAAGGAAGACGAAGATGGTGATTTCCTAACTTCGGAACTCCGCGGGAATGAATTTCAAACTGTATTAGAGCGCAGCTGGGTAAAGCGTTTCGGGTCTTTCAGCGTTTTTCCACCCGTATTTGAACTTCCAGCGGGCGATCTCGTTTGACGTTAATTGTTACGAAGCTTTTTGCGATTGCAAGCCACGCTTCGCGTTAACGTCAGCTTTTGGTCCGGTTGTTCGCTTGGAAACCGATTCTTCTGTGGAACCGCTGTCGCTGCTTTTGTTTCCCTCTCTGTGAACAATGTGGTTGTTAAAGATGTTAGTTTTTTCGCTTCTTTCACATCGGTCCGTTGCTTCATTAGTGATATTTAAGCTATAGAAATTATTTGGAAATCTCAAATAACTCTCGTTGAAATGTTTTTTAAACATTTTTTTTCCTAACTGCTGATGTTTTTATTTCATCGGTCGCTCTTCCCAAAACGTTCCAGAATTCCATTTGACGCATCCCTCTGTAAACCTATTCGATTGGCTCGCTCGAAAGGATATCTTCAAGATAACGTATGCCTGTAGGTTCAAGGCTGCAGTGGTCATCAGTCAAGGTCGTCGCGAAAGGGCTTCATCAGGAAGATCCTGGGTATGTTAGTGGAGGATTTGTATCGAACTGCATCCGCGTATTTCAATTTAGAGTGGCTAGAACTGAGAATGATCGAAGGTGAATACCTAGGAGGATTTTAGGTGGGAGAGGAGAATATAGCTGGGTAAAGTTCCTGCAAAAGGCTTCGTTATCCACTGACAAGGCACTTGAAGTCCCGACGGTCCCCTTTTCTCTCCTCCTCTCTCTCTATTCGCTCGCTGCCGACTAACCTCATCGGGATACATAGAGCGATGCTTCCTAAAACCTAACCCAGTTTCCTCTGTGGTCGCCGCCAGTATGCTAATCCGCTACAACGTTCAGGCATCTATTGAAACCACAGCTTCCTCGTGCATCACGGAGTTCCTCTAACCATGGCATCTCGTGCAACAATGATCTATGTAGCACGACCAGTTTCCGTGTTGGTGCGCAGCAGAGGGCCGTTAGATCAAGACCGGACGTTAATTGCTACTACCAATCAGCGACGGGGAGCACCAGCTAGCTACCACCAGTCTGCCACTACTCTGCCACTGCTCTGCCACTGCTCTGCCACTGCTCTGCCACTGCTCTGCCACTGCTCTGTCACTACTACTGCTCTGTCAGAGGTTCTAGGGACACCAAGGACTAGTCTCCAGCATTACCAGTTCGATACCGGCGTTTCTCTCACCTCCGCGCGTCACTCCTATCCAACTCCCGATGCAATCGGTAAATTCATCTTGCCTTCCAGAGTGTGAATCGATTAAGAGAGAGGGGGAGATGTATTTGTCCACGTGACTGAGCCACCTGATTGTTGGAGCACGATCACAGAACAGATTGACTAGATACTATCAGCGGCAGCTCGTTCCGGAATGGGATGCCATTTAGGTATCAATTATCGCGTGCCTTTCGAATAATACCCCTTTCTAGACTAGTCTGCGGCCTCCGCCTTCGTGTTACCTCCTCCGCCCCCGACTGCCTCTTTAAACTTCTCGACATTCAATAGATGCGCCGTCTTTCGTGTAATATAACGGAACTACCCTCGAATCGACCCTCCGGTATCCTCAGTCATCCAAAATGGCCGAATATTTTGAATTCAAAATCATGAAAATTGGAAAAATTCTAATCATTTTAATATCGATGGAGGTGTGATTATGCAATATAAAAATTAATATTAGACTCATTCGCCAATTTTGTACGATGTAAACGAAAATAAAGAAAAAAGAGTAGTTAGGAAAAAGTTTCTTTTGTATCGGCATCATTGAAATTCCCGCGATACGAAAAGAAAAGGGGAAAAACAGCAGCAAGAAGTTTAATTACCGTTCGAAGTTCGATGCGTATCGCGTCGACCTAGCCAGAGGCAGATAGATCGTTACGAAATCTCAATTAAAACTCGATAACGATTTCGCGAAGTTAATGCTTCACGACGATCAGCAGTTTTCAGACTTCCGGTAGTTTATTTTATTCTCGAGCGAACTTCGGCCCTCATTACCTGGAATCGTTTTTCATCCGCGTTGACGCGATGAAACGAGTTTCGAGACAATACTTCGCGGAACAATCAGGAGATTCTTTCTTTAGAATCTCGAAACTTGTCCCCAGGATTTGCAGCGGCGATTTTCGAACCGTTGTCATAATCGCCTTTGTTTTTGCCGCCTCGTTGAATGAGTCTCAATGTAGAATGCAACGAGTTTGTACGTCATAAATGGACACGCGTAAATTTTCTTGTCATACGACATCACGACCAACAATTTCTCTTTCTTTCTAAAAAATGTTACCTCTCTTGTTCGATTATATCAAAATGTGTAATAATTTTTTAAATACTCCAAAGTGAAAAGTATAATATAAAACATTCTACAATTTATACATATAGATTGATTGATGTGCGGAGATTTTAAAAGATTTTTTTTTTGCCGTAATCCAATACAGCAGACATCGCAATCGAAGAAACTTGGCTCAACGCAAAATTCTTGATATAACAGATTACAGTCTAACCTAAACCAGCGACTTGATGATCCTAAGAAGACACTGTTAATCGCCTAACTAAACAACCTGCTTCGGAAGCTTTAAGCATTAGACCAAATTCTCATATCGATCCCAAAATCACTTGAAACAGTTGTAATAATCCAACACGCTTGAAGGATTGTCGTTCTTCCCACGCGATCATGATCTAAACCATGGTATTATGCAAACTATATAACTAGAAAGACTGTTCCAACATTAAGGGGATTCTAGATCTAATCACCTTTCAATCTTTTTTCGTTGAAATACGACAGTGTCACAATAGTGAATGTAGTGCAAGTTAAATAGAAGTCGAAAAGATTTTAACTTATCGACACCAAAGTCGATTTATTCTATTGTGATCATGCTAGAAAATAGAACGAGAAGAGGGAGGATAAGGTGCGAACAAGAAGCATTTGATCGAGAGTCTACTAGTGAATTCGCATTCCTAACAAATCCTACTCTTGGACGTAAAGGCTATACTGATCGGGTCAGACAATGCATTTGTATGAATGGTATGGTTGGACGTGGATTTTCGAGAATTCTGTCTGTATGTATCTCTCTGATGGCGAGTGTAAGGGGGCCTCCATACTATCAGCGGCGGCCGAGCTTTCGCCAATGACTTTCGAGTTTCGAACGTCGGATTAGATTAGATCCGGGTTGAGTAATTGGCGATTAATAACACGCTCGCTTGAATATAGGTATAACGTTAGACGCAGGCCATCGGTATTGTAATTAGAGGCCTCTGACGGCACCATCGTCAGGAGTACCCGAGCCTTCTGGAGCGCTATCGCATCCATCACGTGCCACCTGGCGATTAATACCGGAAAGTTCGGATGCTTATCCGAGTTACATTCGCCATCGATAAGACATTAGACCACCTGAGGCGTTGCGTGAGCTCAGAACTTTCCCCTGGGGCTGTTCATCGTTTCCTGTCTTCGTCGTTTCAAAAGCGGCCGAGAATCGAACTCTTTCAAGAATCTTGTGCTCGTTCCACAGTTACGTTTCTGAGGGAATATAATTTAAAAATTATGTGGCCGTTCAACTGTAGTTTCTTAAACTGAAGGAATGTTTTATTTAAATAAAACGAATAAGACTTGGTTTCATTCGTATGGTTAGAATGGTTTTGAGTAGTTGTTCTTGTAAGAGATAGATTTCCAGATTATTTTGCTTTAGAGTTCTATTCTAGATACAACTGTTATTTCTGATTCTTTAATACCGCTTCGAGAGAATTACCTTTTCCGGGAATTTGTTTATTCGCGAGAACGAATATGGCTCTTGTGTACGCTGATTTACTAATAATATTAGTGAAGTGAAACAAAAAGCTTATAGACATCTGTTATCTAAACAGTTCTTAGAATTTAATAATTTTTCAATGATACGTCAAGTGGAACAATGAGTCGGCTACAATTTGTACATTTCATTTATAGAACTTATTCCATTAACTAATTTGTTATTTTTATGCAAGAGAATTTGTTAATACTGATAGCTTGTAACTTGTATCTTGTGACTGATAAAACTGTACTAATAATATCAATTAAATCATGCAAGAGATCTCAGATTGTGGTTGAGACGTATTATACAGAATCAATAGCGAAATTTCGATAGCATGTGAAGGGATAGAGAAATTAATGCTAGCTGGATTGAAATTGCCATTTGCTTTACCATTTAATACCTCTGTAATTATTACTTGTTCGTTTACGGGCTGCCAAAATCCTATTGACACCTTTAATATAATTCATTCGGTAATAGTAAATTATACACGCTTTCCAGTATCCAATATGAGTTATGTGAAGTTATTAAACGATCAACCAGTGGGTTAAGCGAACATTTGTTAAAGGATAGGTCGGGATAGCATTCTCGTCGTTTATATGGGATTTCAAGAGAGATTTGCAGAACGTGTAGTCCTTTCAGTTCGGGACCCATTATTGCTGATATACTGAGAGACTAAGAGCACACGTTACGTACATCGAGTCGCGATATAATGTATAATAATAAAACGTTTCTGACCGTAACTGAGAATCTCGAGCTGGTTGGTTCCTTACGATGTTGCACAACACGTACCGCTTAAGATAAACGCGTTTCTGCTGCTCGCTATTGTTCAAAGTGTTATGTACGTAAAGATGCCTTTTATTGCTAAACCATTTTACTCCGTGATACATGTGAAACCGTGATTTATAAACGTTTCTTTATGTTTCAACATTGGTTTCCTAAGAATGTTATTTTTAACGTGATTCAATTTAAACTATTTCAAAAGTTTTCTTATATAAGAAATAAAAGTATATTTATATATTTATGTTTTATTACATTTTTACACTATTTATATATTCTTTATTACATATTATTGTCACCTTTATGGGAACATGCCTCAAAGATTATGTTCGTTGCTTGATGTATTTTCGCGCAATTGAAGATATCCATATAGTAAAACGATACTATCCACCATTAAATATTGGTGATAAAACTGCCTATAAGAAAATAAGAATGTGAAAATACGCGTGACACAAAATCCACTGATACTTCGGTCCCGAGATTAACATGAAAATCTATAGATTTAAATCAGAGCTACATGGCAAAAACATCGTGTGATTAATCTATTCATTCACAATTAATCTATTCATTATAAATAGCAAAATGTTTATCGATACTTATACACGCGTACGGGACTAAATTTTTCATATGAATCTCCGGACATTGACAAGATTTAGGTCAAATTTTGTTTGACCGCAGTGTTATATCAATATACGGAATTTTATTCGACTTCTTCGGATACTTTTCAATAAATTGAAGCGTGCCATTTCTATATTACTTCAGAAAGATTGGTTGTCAAACATAAATCTTAAAAAAAAATCCTTTTCATCGATACATACACAATACAATTCACAATTTATTGATTCTTTGTGTCACCTGGAAACTTCGCATACTATCAAATTTTGTCAGTGGAGACAGATCACGTTTAAGTTGATCTAGAAATGACATTAACCGGGAGCCTTTTCGACGATAACTTTATTGGAATTGTATAGCAGTTTCGTTGTCATTATTATAGGTATTACCATTAAGAGAATGTGCAGCAGTATGGCGTATAGAATTTATGCAAATTTACTTTGTCCTGTATGCCATCTTGTGGTAACTGTTGGAACTTGTGGTCTATATGTCAATAAAGCTACATAAGCGAAATATAGTAGTCGATCGTAAGTACAATTGTGTACAGTAATATCATAATGATTTGCTTTTAGAAATTATTTATACCTTCACTAAGCATCTATTCTCTATATTTTTCAAAACCAACTAAATTTCCCAACAATCCAAATCTTTTTCATTCTTTCTCTTCAAAGATTTTTTTTGGGGAATCAAATTTTCTCACGAAGCAATATAATATTATTGAAATACGAAAAAAATAATTAGCAACAAAAAATAATTTATCGATAGCGAATTCGTCAAAGGTAGACGGAAAAGAGGGCATGTTTCAAAAGTAAACAAAGCGTTCGTTACGTTTCCCTAACAAGCATCGAACGCGAGCGGTCGCATCACAAAGCGGAAACTTCTTCGAGTAGCTTTCAAAATTCTATGAAAACAGCGACTCTGGCCGATTGATCAGTCACATCGGATTTCATTGTAACTCACTTATCCCAGTCTCTATCAAATTCAATGCTTTCGAGGACATACAGAGAGAGACAAGAGAGATTCCGTTCGACTGAGTTACAATTATAATCAGCCAACGTGAATTTCTCCCAGATCCTCTGTATCTCACTCTATATCTTTCTGTCTGTTTTCCTCTATACCAGCAGCTTTTTACCACTGTCTCGCTTTTGGTTCGTGCACGAGGAATTCTGATGAGGTTAAACAATGCGGTGGCGTCACAAGTGGGTCGGGAATAATTCGGTCGACACCTTCCTCTCGATTGTCGAAGGCTAATTACGTAATTCGATGGTCTTCGACGAGTTTCCGTATCCATTCGTCGTTAAGAGATATCGCGGCAACCACGGTTCATCAAAACACAATGTGTGTAATGACGACCCACTCGTATTGACGGTGCTAATTAACGAGGCTAGCGTTAATGAGTGTCACCCACATAGAAGTTGCGGTTCGTTTTTTACCAATTCGATCGAACGGCTATATTCGTTTCACATTGTATCGATAATAATAAATTGGAGTGTTTCAACCCGCGATCCGAGACCCTCTAGTATCAAGTAAGTGTTAGCAATTGAAATAACCCGCATATTTTTCCATTTGCTTCCACTTATGAAATCTGGGTGTTCGTGGAAATGGAACGGTATATTATAGGATGTAATAAGCGAAATGGGAGGAGCTTCCGAGAATTTATAAATGATACCCTAGACGCTGGTGAAGATGTAAATTGCACGATTGGCGAATGATAACGCAATTGAGATACAGAAGAGAACTAATATCCAATGTATCTTAATATCATGAATTAGATAGCGAACTCTATTACAATCTTAGAAGAGAGTAAAATTATAATATGAATAATTGTGCGTTCTATTTCTTAATGAGTTTCAATAGAATACTAAATTTAGAAATTAAACTACGAAGCGAAGAAAGTTATATTCTAAGAATTTCACTTAGTACATTGACTGAAAAGGTATTACTTAAGGGATCATAAAATGCAAGAATGCTAATTGTTAGTTTTCGTCCACCCTATATGAAGATTGCTATATTACTTTTAAAGCGAAAATAAATATAAATTAGTCTACGATTATGGGTACGATATATATATGTAATATCAAAAAAGGGGGGGGGGCATACGCTTGGTCCATCATATATTTAAGTTCGAGTTTCTCGGGATAGTATAATGTAGTGCCGCAGACAGATTGTCGTATAGGACCGGCGAAATGCATACAATGTAGCGACTAGCGTATAGTTCCAGAAACGTCGATTCGCCTTCGGTCCGTTTTTTCACATACACAAGGAAGGTACATACGCGATCATAGGCGCGAACGGTGGCGTGACCCAAGCGTAGTGAGTCGAAGGGCGGGCAGTACCATTTTGAGAAGTCGGAGAGTGCAAATCAAGAAGTGAGTGTTGCCAGCGTTGTCGTGAGAGTGTGGTCCGCGTGAAAGAGAGAGAGCGTTGGATCCGTTGTGACGAGAGTTCAACTATTGCGTTGTCTAGACCATAATACGTTATTGTGATTAATTAACATCTGTACAATCCATTCATCGTAAATAAATCATCATTATAATATTATATTTACGATACTACATATATATACCCATAATTGGTAATAATATATACACGTACTCATAATTGTATATATATACGTATATAAAATTTCAAGCGTAATTAAATGCACAGTAAGAGATGCACCATAAGAAAGAAGTTAGATGCAGAAATACACGACAACACGGGGTTTATTGAATGCTAGCGTAATTTATACAGAATGTATCCTTGGTATACTGGTTTATGTCCATGGGAAAGCCCATTATCCCTTTTTTCTAACCAACTAGAAGCCCGGTAAACGTTAATTGACACCCATCGCTACGCGTTCCAGGCGGAAACCCTCGAATGGACAGGCCAACACGTTAACCATCTCTATTTTCTTTTCAAAAGACCTTGTTCTATAAAACAATCTCGTTAATCGTCTAAAATTCGGTGTTAAGGTCAAATTTTTCTTCCCAACACTAATGGCGGGCGGTCCATTCGATAGTTAATTCGGTATTCGTAACACGACCGTGTATACGTCCTGGACTTTGTTTGCTCAACTTAGAAGGTTGGCGAAAAATTTCAAGAGCGCTTTGGTACTATAGAAACGAACGTTTAACAATCGTGATTTTCTTATCGACTGTGTTTCGTAAGAGGTTGGGAAAATTTTGGATTCGATGGAAATAAGCTGATACAAGAATTGAAATTGTAGATTCGGATTGGTAATTTAGTAGATAAACTTTGCAAATACATGGAGAAAGTAGAATGAAGTTGACTGGATTTTGTACGATACTTGTTCGTGAACTTGGTTTTATTAATTCCGAGAGCAAAACGTAATTTCGTGGAGTTAAAATTTAAATTTCAAGTTCTTCTTGCAAGAAGGTTGACCGTAATATCAAGCTGTAATATAAAATTAAGGAAGAAATATCGACGATTCCGAAACTTTCCAGATAGTTGTCTTCATTTATCATCACCCCTTTCAGCTTCTTACACTTCCGCCGCTTTTATCTACGGTTTACACAAAACAGTTTAAAATTAATTAAAAACCAAGTTGCCTCATTTATCCTCGTCCGTGTATTTAATTTCATTTTTCAAGCAGATCTTTAGAGGAACAAGTGTTCAATCTCTTGCCCTATCGAAGGATGAGATTTTCATTATTGATAGCGTAATCTCACCCCGCCGCTTGTTCACTTTAATACAAACTTTGATTCATAATTTTCCAGCAACTAGGAACGTGCTTTTCGTGCAACAATAATTCATTGAATTAATATTAACGAACCTTAATCTTTTATTATTCATATCTCATAATCTCTTACAGTATCAAAACAAATGCTTCCGGGATACTATCCCCAAATTTCTGTAACCTAAAAACAAACTAAATATTTTCATTAGAAATTTCATCGTATATATGTAATTACAATAGCAAACAACAACGATGTTCCATACTTCCCTTTAGATATTCGTTTACCCCCGTCTCACTGTTATTATTTATAAATCATGCTGTATTTCATACATTTATATAGACATTTTACTCGTAGGTTTTCCCGAAATTTTATATAATGAAACTTTTCAATTTCCTTTCAACTCGATCATCTTCTCAGACTCATAATCCACCGATCGCTGATCAAAACTGCAATTATCCGTTGAATAAAAGTAGATTGCATCTTAGGAGGAAAACGAGGAGATACGACGAAAGACGATACGACGGGGACAGAGAATATCTGAGGGGCAAATTGATAGCGTTATCGCGTCGCTCCTATAACAAGCCGGTAATCGGCGGAGGCTCATTTATCTTCATTTCCCAAATAAAACCATGATTGGCAGGAGTCCCGCGCGACTCCCGTGTACACAACTTCGCTATAGAATAAGCGGACGCCGTAAGATTCACATGGCGGAGCATATTGGCGTGGCCCATTAACTTTTCATCGAATTCCGATCGACAGAAATTACTGGATAGGCCTAAGCGGGTTTGCCATGTCCTATTCCAGGCTCCATTGATTATTCGATTATCGAAATCGACTCGGAAATGACGATAACCCTGACCAACTGTTTCCCCCTTCGTGTCTGGCGATATTTTGAAATTTCCTGCTGATTGCTTGCCTCGTGTGATCTCTTTCGTCTATCGGAGAATGAAATCGAATCATGCGAGGGCTACAGAGATTTCTTGTACTTGGAGAATCGGCTTGTGGCTGGCTAGGTTATTAACCGATTTCCTTGGAACCAGTTAAACGTCTGTTTGTCTGCTCGTTCTTGTAGATTGATTGTAACGTTGTAACATTGTAACGTTGAAATCATGATGAATGAGGGCTATATTGCTGTGATTATAATCTTCTTTAACCCTTTGTTTTATGACTTATTTAGTAAGTATTTAAACGAGCATCTTCTATTCGTTATTGCGCTGTATCAAATGTACAATAAAATATTGACCTGTATCTGATTATTTTTACTGATTGTTAACAAATCAGTTACAGATGCGACCAATATTCGTTGAATCAAAATCGTTATTTATATCACGAGTTGAAATTCATATTATACTTAATACAAGGGAATAATATTCTGATTCGTGCATCCAATATAATACAAACTATAAGAAAAACTAACAAAAATTCGCAAACGAACAACTATTACTATAAAATTTAACTAGCATTAGGTTATCACATCTTTATCGCGAGGGATCAGGAGCCAAGTATCTAATCGTGATTTTTGCGGCAAAACAAACATGGAAAAGGGTGGTACTGTCGACGACGGATCGAGTACGAAGTTACGCACCATCATCGAGAATGAATTCGCCCCGCCTCCATATCGAGCATTGGCGCTGGCTTAATTTGATTGCTTTCTCCTCCACGAGGTGTGTTCGATTGCGCGGGAAACTTCGTTCCTTTTATTTCCGTGCGCCGCTTGACACGTTTATAATGTTTCTGGATGAAGGAGTGCGCGAATGGGCAACGAGCTTCGACGCGAAAATTTAATTTAAGTAACCGTGCACACGTTTCCCACCGGTGACGTCATCGAGTCGTTTCTCTTCCTCCTTTTTTTCCGCACCTCTGGTTACGCTGACACGAGAAACTTTTTAACATGCGGAGCATGTTCGTTCGGTCGATCGATCGCCATCTTTTGAAGCGTGTAATTCGCGTCATTAGCACCGAGTCGCTCCCTAATCATGTCAAGAGTCTCGCATACACCGATCCTCTTCTCTCGTGTCTCCCCCGTCTCTCTTCTCTTCTTTCTCCATCAGTTGTATCACTTCTTTGACCGTCCGATCTTGTTGATTCGAAAAAAGAGAAAAATTGTCGCAATTCGAGCAACAATCAAACTCATCCAGATTCCAAACTGCGACCTCGAAATCCATTTTGTCGATTCATTATTTTCTCTATTTTCTCTATTCCTTAAATAATCGATATACCCCATGGACATGTACGCCGATCTATTACTAAAGGGACAAAGAAACGTCGATTTCTTCGCCGCGAGGGTTCACGTGGAACGACACGTGCAATTAGTGTCACTCTGGATCGGCGACGGAGCTAGGAAATAAAGAAAGAAACCGTACACATTTATCGAAAGAGAAGAAAAATCGTTTCCACGATAGCGATGGAGAATCTCATTTCGTTGACCCATATATTTCGCGGATCGAGCTCGTATCAAAGACAGATCGCGACCGGAAAAAAAAGTGGAACGAGCGATTGATACACCGGAAAGTATTTTCGCTCCACTACGAACGATCGTTTTAACATCTAATCGCGATAACAGTCGCGGGCAGCGGATTTTTCTCTCTGTTAGAAAAGGGTCCAAGGAGTGTGTGTGTACGACCTCGGATCGAGCATGAGCACGAAGATAGCGCGTATCCACATAGCTGCATGTCGAGTTTAATCATAGTAAGTGCGCCACGTAGACCTTTTGGTCTTATCGGATTACAATCTATCTCTCCAGAAAACTGCGAAACCGTCGGATTGGTATAAATGCCTCTATCTACAGAAATTCGGTTTGACTTTCTCTCCGTTGCTCTGTCTCTTGTGGTATCTCTTCGATATTAACCGGAATTAGGTAAATGCTGGCCGAAGAAGACCGTTCCTTCTAATCCGTTTATTCTATCTACCCGGCTTAAAGTTCGCGCGGCGAATGAAATTATTTGCTTTAACGTGCCGCATCACCAAGCCTCTATCTTTACTCGTTCACTAACCGAAACGTTTGCTTTTCTCTGTTTCAGGTAAATATTTGACCAATGGTGTAATTGTTCCAGCCGGTATTGTAAGTCAATTATCAAATAGATCTTCTTTGATACATGTACGAGTTTTGTAGACGATTTTGATACTAGAATGTGATTTGATGGATATTGGATCTAGATATGTTCTATTCAGATTATTTGACTGCTTTCTTTAGCGTTATTTTTCATTATGAAAGTACAATAGAGCAACTGAAATTGAATTGAAGTTTAACTCGTTCCAAATGTAACCCTTTGTACACCACTGATGTCATTTTGGTGACTGATAATGTAGAAAATTGTTATTTGATTCTCTTTTCGTCGATAATAAATCTTTTCCTTTCCGAAACATAATTTTTTGTTACAAAACTTTATGACAAAAATGTGTCACATTTATTGAAAGATTGTATTTAGGAATTCAAAAAATCGGAGTGCAAGGGTTAATGTAATATAAGAATTAAACTTTTCCCTGAAAAATTTGTACGTTTTCACAGAAGAAAATAATGTCAGAGTAATTTAGAATGCAATTCCTCTTGCTCAATCGTCGTAACTTGGCCCGATGCCTCTCCGAATCTCCTACATATTTAATTTTAAGTTGACCTATAAAACTTTCAGTGAACTTTTCGGGAAGATATTTGCGACTGATCTCCAAGAACCTATTTTACATAGGTTAGAGACAAAATTGTAGGGCAGCCAATCGAAGCATAACTCCTTATATAAAGGCGAATTGAAATAAAGTTAAATGGAATATTAGCTATAGTTCCTTATTAAGAAAAGAAAGCTGACTCTATCATAGTATCCGAGCTGCAAAATATTTAGCTAGAATTATGTTTTTTAGGAATTTTTAAGATTAGCGAAACCGAGAATGAGAATCGTTTTCATTCATTTTCAATTAGCGATCTAGAATACGCTTGAGAAGACATCTAGATAAAAAGTTTGCAGTCTGGATACTATACTTTATCCAAAAAATTATTTCTAGTTCTATTTTTCATCTTCGTTTCAAATACAGAACTAACTAATATTTTAACTAGTAATATTGTAACATTATCATTTTTTCTACTTTTCAATTTATGGAATTGCTCAAGCTTCCGAATGGTGCATCTAATAGAATACTTATTTCTTAATTACCTATTTCTCACTTGGTACTATTGGGTTATAGAAAGTAATTACTCTTGAATTTGATTATGTATATTTAGTTTAAAAATATAGTAAAATATAATATAAAATGTAATTCTAAAAAGCACCTTCGAGTAGTAAAACATTCTGATCCCAAAAGATCAATACAATACAAAACATAAACGAAGATAATCCGAAACGCAAGTAAATCCAGGCGACTCTTTAACCCCTCGACTGACTGGAAAATTTCGAGCTACCCGCGGCAAAAGCCAGTCGAACACTCGATAACAGTGACGGCAAGAAATTGTTACCGTCTCCATTGTACTGGCTGCCACAAAAGGGATAAACTGCATCGACAAAAACTGATACATCCCTGTCCTCTGATAAAGGCAGCTTCCTTCTCTACGGCCTTAGATAAGACGGTCCACTACGTTCAGAAAGGGAACACGAGCCAAAGAGACGAAGGACGGTCTTTACAATGTCGTAGTCGTGTAAGCGGCTCATGAGGAGAACGGACTTTTTCCCAGGCTGAAAGTGGCTGGTCGCCAGCGGCAAGCTTAGTCTAAGCGTACAGCGGAAATTTTGGATTACGCTCCCCTGACAACAGCATTTTTTCCCCTTGCGCCCAACGGCAAATCTTCCTCTTGGAATCTTCCCTTTGCGCGTGTTCACGCGCCGCGTGTACGTTTCAAATGTGACGATAGCGCGCCACCAGGGACATTTGTAAGGGTACACTCCAATTTAGAAAAAAAATTCGAGATGTAGGATACAAATTTCCATTGATTTATCGTTGATTGTTGGTCGGAAATTTCGCTTTCTCTTTCCTTATTTTTTGCTTTTTTTGTTTTGTTTGTTTGATCTTGTCTCTGTTTATTGAACGGAAATTGGAAGAATAGTATTACGTAGACGTGTAGATATCTCTGTGGTGGTTTTTGTTTGTTCAATGCGTTACTCCTGATTCGCCGTGTTCTCACGCCCTTCCGTTTGATGGAATAGAGATAGTGGTTGATTCACGATAAGCTATTTTTGTTTATGTCGGCTCTTCTGTCGACTTCTCTTGTTCTCTAGCGAAACTTCCGGTAGCCAAGCGGAAATAGCATTCACGCCGCGCCCCCAAGAAAACCTGTTTTTATAATAAATGCTCGAATTTCCTGACGCGATGGCGACGAATTCCTGGGTCGAAACAAAGGGCAAAAATTTTCTTGAAGTAAATGTCAATAAAAGGGGAAGACAAGGGTTCTAAAGATAGAAAGGTTAAAAAAAATGCAGGCAACCAGTTGTTATATTGTTCATATTTATATGAAATATTATTAAATATTTTAAAATAAAGTTTCCAGGCTTAAATATGTTTCATTACATTAAATTATTTCATTTAACATTATATTTCATTATATTTACAATATTCAATATTATTTCGTTACAACGTATATTGTTCTCATAAATGTATATTGGTTCTCTATAACACGATCTAACTCTGAAATTATTTTTGAAATTTTATCGCTTTACTGTCATATATTATTAACATTCCATTGTGATAATTCCATAGTCCATTCACGGAAATCATTAATTGGATTCCAATCATAAAGGTTTCATATTATTTTTTATAACGATATCACTACTTTCTCGTTATCGATCGCAAAAGAAAATGTATCGAAGGAATTCGAAATTCGAGGGCGAGCAAATAAAAAAGGGCCAAGATATGAGAGAAAGAAGACGAAAAGAATCGTAATGAATCTTTATCACGAATTCGCTTATCGAAAGGGACGCCTTCATTGAGCTCTAGGGTACTGTTTATTCCATCGTAGAATGTGCAGTCGTCATACTCTATACAATAAAGCGAGGGTTGGCATAACAGCTGACTACTCACATTATCCCCCGACTGTAATTCGCATACAAACCATAACTGAGAGCGGTAGATTCGCTCTCCCCTACACGGCAAACATATTAAATGACGTTGGATTGGCCCGTGATACTGGCTTCAACTACCAATATTCTGTACAGCGATACAGACGTCATTTGGTTTGACGGACTCCCGGGACTCTAAATAGGTGAATCTGTATCACCTTATTGTGATGTTCTTGCTAAATATCTCTGACTGATACCCGTTGTTTCGTGACGTTGAGAATTTATTTAATGCGAGATTCCCGCAAGTAATAGCGTTCAACTTCTATCTCTCGCTATTTTTCGTTGAAAAATTTTATTGACGATTTTAGCAACTCTAGGAATAGAAATTTAAAAATTTAGGAATGTGAGAATTTAGGAACCTAGGAATCTAGGAGTATAAAAATATAGGGAGCTTAAAATATTTTCAGTATTTTAGTAATTTTAGAAGTTGTAAAGTGAATTGTTATGGATAATAAATGAGCCGTATTTCCGGCTATTTCTGCAGACAACATGTTTATTCTTATAATATTAGAACACGAGCGATTGCTGACGCAAATCGCATAAAGTGGCACGAATATAGAAGCGTTATTGTGGCGGATAATTTAAGGAAGAGCTGGCTGGTGTGTTTGGTCTTTCATTCTGATTTCCATATTGTTGCATTAATTAAAATTCATTAATTTTCATTCGCATCGCTGCTGTGGACTTCATCTTGGAATAGCCGGATATAAATTATCCGACGCCAGTGCCAGCTGTTGAATGATTCGCTTAATGCTCCGTGAACGCTTACGCGGTCTGTTATGAGGAAAAAGGTTGCTAAACTCTGCCAGTGTTTCATCGCTCCAAAAAACCTTTTCTAAATTGCAAATGAGTATTCTTCGTCGAAATATTATAAAGAAACGACGTATAATATAATACAATCAATTATTCACATACTAAAATGGTGCTATCCAAATTAATAACTACAACTTGAAAGATACAAAATTTAGTAAAATGTTTTATTATTAATGTGAATAATGTTTATAAGCATAGAAATATGTCTCATGAAATGAGAAAGGATGACATAAGGTATTAGAGTTGTTTTTAATCAAAGTATCACGGTTTGACTTTTGCGGGGGATATTCTACTTAAAATCTTTCCCACTGAAACTTTATTCTATTTTGAAACCAGGCATGAAATTTTTAATTGTATTATTAAGTTAGGTTAGATATATTCATTGTTATCAACTTTTCAGCGTCTTAGAATTTAAATTCTCAGAATAACTTCATGCAAGAAGAATTAAAAATTAATGTGTTTGTTTGATAGTATTATATAATCTTGATCTATCGAATAAAGCATAAAATGTCACTTTCTCTCAGACAAAGGTACACACTGAAGACATTCCAAGCTATACAACGAAATCCTAAAAATTTCAAAACGATGTCAATTATAATCCACTAAACTTACGGATAAAACATACAAATTATTCGAGTGCTGAGAGCAGCATCGGCACTTTGAAATCGATTTCAGATGGAAATCCAATTTTGTACTGTTTCGCGTGAAGGTTGCACCGATATGCTTATGATAAGCTGTCGAAATCATGCATTGAATTTTATAGGTGCGCCTGAAAACGCCAAACACTCGTCCTAGCAAGCTTTTTCGCGGTTACGATGCCTTTGTTCGCTTAGATATGCAGCGAGCATATAACAAGATATTTGTTCAACCATTTTGCCACTCGTAGAAACGTTCCACGCGGACCGGAAGTGATTTCCATTTCACCGTTCAGCTCTTTCTTGCTCTCGAATATTCGAGGCAACGAGGACACGTGGAAGAAGCACGCGCACTTCGTGCATTCTAACCCGAAGGGTGTCGATTGAAACGTTTCAAGTTGGAGCTGTCAGATCGGTGACGTTGAATTGGAACGTGTCAGATGCGGGCGTAGTTACCTCGCAGGCTGCTTCTTGCGCGATTTCTGCCGCGAGAAGCAGCTGCTCGAGCATTTATGGAATAACTCTTTCCTCTTATTGTTTCCCTTATTGTTTCTGAACAATGTATATCGCTTTCAGCCAGCAAAATGAGTAAACGATGTTAGGTAAGCGTAGTGAACTTGCTGGAATTTTGGTCGAGCTTTAAAACACTGAGAAGTTCGTTTTGCTTTTTTGGTTCATTCATTTTGGTTGAATGTTTCTAGAATGTAGAAATGCTTGGATAAAATTTGTCATGTGCTTAAATTCAATTTAGCATCATGAGCTTTAGGTACAATTTATTGTGGTTTGCCGAATTGAAGAAATCTAAGAGTTTTCTGTGAAACAAAAAACATGTCGTGCAAGTGGGACGGATCGTGAATTCCATTAGGGACTTTAATATAGATAAAAATTTAGTAGATGTACCTCTTCCATGATGTAATCGTGATTTTACGAATAATAGCACCGTTTAGTAGTCTCACAAACCATTCAAACATAATCTCATTTAGGTAAAGAATCTATACTGAAGAAATAATAGAAATTCATGTAAATTAAACTCTTCAAACCTCTTTAATCGTTCTTCCCTTTATATCTACTTTTTAATTTGTAACGAAAATTGAATCTCACGTCGTTCAGAAAATCTTTTTAAAGCAAATCTCCCTAGAGTTTAATAATCCAAATCTCTTTGCAATTCCATGAAAATAAGAGCAATCTGAAAGTCAATTATCGTCAAGATACATTATTCGTGGATGATTCGCGGAATTTTCCAGGGGTTTCCGATTAAAGGTCAGCAGGAGGTAAACCGTGAAAGTAATTAGCTGAAAGAGACCGGGATATTCCATGGTACTTGCGCTAAGCCACTTAAACAACGGTTTCGTACAGTTACCATTGGACCTTCCTCTGCGATGTCCGGAGTAGGGATTCAAAGGTTTTTGGGAACGGCCCAGAGATCCTGTAGGATTTAGTGGCGTGTAACGTTCGCTGAAGTGTCCTTCAAGTCGGTTCCACGTATATCGCCAGTCGAGCCGTATAGTAACGTCTCGTGTCAGCTCCGCATAATCCCGGGATCTGGAGGTGCCACGGTTAGGAAACACGATCGAACGTGCTCCCACTATTCTCTCCTGTCTCTCTTCGTCTCTCTCACACTCTCCCTCAGTTGTGTCCTTCCACTCAAGGCGGAAATGGTTCTGAGAACAAGGCGAAATACTGTCCGATCTCCATTCCTGAACATCTCTCCGGTTTATGTCATCTGGATGGTCTCAAGTTTCTTCTCACGAACATCATAGTCCTTTAGTTTTCTACTTTTTGTGTGTGTAAACTTCGCACTTTTATATCGCACAGGAATTAACAGAATTGCATATAGGTTAAAAGAATGAATAAATCCATTTAACAGCTGAGATTATCGAATACAATATGTGGCTGTAGAATGCGAATAGAAGAAATGCGTGATATTATTTTATGAAGTCATCTGTGATGGGATACTTATTGATTGGATACATTGTAAGGTATTACAGATAAAGAGATATATTAATATATTAATATATAATATTATATTATTTAAGTATATTAATATATAATATATATTAATATTATTGCTTCGTATATATGAGAATAGATGTCATATAGTTTAAAAAGAATCGCATTGCAGAAATATTCACATATTTATGCTCTATTACATTACTAGATGTCACTTCAGTTACTTATTGGGTTCTCGAATGTATTTTTAATTAAATATGCACCGCTTGAAGCGCAAAAAGAGGTGAAGAAAATCGGCATCTCGTAAATAAAATACTGAATTATTCGAGTTCGATTTAGGAATTAGTTGGGGGAATTAATAGAAAGCGTAAATTGTGGTCGTTTATCGGAATCGCATTATCACTTTGAACGTGCTTAATTATAAAAGACGCGAACAATGCGATTATGCGAAATATTTAGCGTACGTGATGCACGTCGAACGAAGGTATTCCCGACTGCTCATTTTCAGAACTTTTTCGAACAGTTAAAGCGATTTAACTTTCACATTGTTAACACAGCTGTATGTGCGAGCTATTGTCGAGACTTTCGCGAAACAGTGCAGCGGTAGCCGAGCGTTAAATCAAATTAATCGCGGATGAAGGCGATATTAATCTTTTGCAAAGCAGCCTGGTACGTTGTAAAATACTCGTATATCTTTAGCCGATTCAATGAAAAACATAGAGGGGTGCGATATTTAAAAAGGAAGTTTTGCGTCAAGATCGAAAAAAACGATAGGAGTGATCGGTGAACTTTAAAAAAGCCAACCGAATTGTTTCAACACTGTGAATTTTTGTTAAATCGTATCGCGTTAACACGCGAGCTCGAAAATAGTAACGTGAATACGGGTAAAACGAGCAATTGTTGTGTGGGTTTAAGGACGTCACACCAGCATGAATGAGCATCATTGACGTCAGAAACGACGTCGGCGACTCCGGCGTCGACGACAAGTGGCATCAACCACGGCTTTTCCGCTCCTTTGAGCTGCTAACTTCCGCAGCTTTTATGCATAGAAAAAAATGTTAATTTCCTGACAGTTTACCACTCGTGCAACCCTAAAACGTTCTTTCTGGGTATTTCTACTGCGCGTTAGAGACGAATCATACGTTTCGCATTGATTTAATAATTTTATTCCAACATAGTGATTCGTTTTATATATTTCTCTCATTCTATTTCTAAATTACTGATAATATTGTAAAAATGTGTATTGCGCTATTTCCACAATAGAATGCAAAAACTATGATTAGGTATATTAAGCGTAATTCTGCAACTTACAATTAGAACGTCACAAAATGAGACAATGTAATACAATACAATATTTTCCATCTTCAAAATCACTTTTCTATAAACTTGAGTCTAACAAGATTAATAGGACAAATTTTCGAGGAAACGTTAGAAAATCTACCTACTGGAGCACAGCAAGGAAAACAGAAGGCACAGCTCGCGTGGTTGACATTTAATCGTTGACATTTCGTCGTTCGCTAAATGAGCTGCACGATGCATCAGCGTCGCGGCTGGATGCACGTGGAACAGAAACAGGATAGTCCGTTTGTACGTATCTGTACGTGTATGTATGCGTGTTCCAGATTTGCGACACGGTCGCCCCGAAGGTGGCACGACCGAATTTCAATTTGGCTGAGCATTTCAGTCACGTGTAGCCCGCTGCTCTCGGGGACTGTTTCCTTCGGAGCCATGAATAATTCCGACGTCTGAAGACGCGTGACGGCTGTGACGATGCAACAGCCAACCCGTGTAATCCGCACGACAAATATTTCCGCGCGGTTGATATCGGTTAATATCGAACGCTTCACCGTTAACTGCCCCCGTGTTACATTCTGCGTTTGAGCTTTTAATTTGTTACTTAATGCAGCTACCATCGATTTTTTTAAATTGCTGATTTCATGTTTAGATTTTAAAAGTAAACTACAGGAAACGAATGAGCTATTCTTAGTCTTTTCCTAAGAAACCATTTAAAGATTTAAAAATTTCAACCAAAGTTCACGAGCTTTATATCGTCAAAAAAAAAAAGGAGGTTCAGGATTCTACCACGTAATTCAACAAGAACTATAAGACCGTTGAAAGTACGGCTTACAAAAGGAAATAATCTCCATCTCGTCGTTCCTCTACTACGTGACGTAGCCATAAGACACCAAAAATATGGGTTAATTACATAATCCTCTCATACAGTGGTCTGCAAATGTGATTGCCCACTTCATCCACGCAAGAAGATTACTTTTCAAGCGTCAAAAATAAGAATTCTTCCTTTCCTCGTCGGTTGCTCTCGATCGAAGGGTTGAAAATTCGTCAAATCAATCGTTCCGACTAAACCTGTTTGGCTGTCAGACCTGAAGTGATTTAAGGTTAACAAAGGACCAGACATCAAAGGGAATAATATAATGCCGTTTCGCGGTCCTCCCTTCTGTCTATCTTGTATTTTTTTATTCTCTCTCCCACATGCCCATCTTTCCTTTCTGCCTGGTTGCAAAGCAGCGAACCTTCATTCAGTAGATCAAAAATTCGACGAGGAGAGAGCAGGAAATTAATTAGAAGGGTTAACAGTAGCCAAGCAATTTTTTTCCGCCGCGAGAAACGGACAGATTGGTCGTGCCCAATCGCGCTGATTCCAGCAGACGACGTAATCACTCCGTCTGTCAGCGGTGACGAATGAATGTCGCTAATTAGCGAATACTCTCGCCGGAGCATGGGCGCGAATACCAATTCGCTAGGGGAAAAAGAGAGAGAGAGAGAATGAGAGAGAGAGAGAGAGTTGCCTGAAATACCGCCGACACGATTTTAAAACGTGAAAAAAACCCGAAGAGAAGAGAAGCGGCGCGTCTGCGCCACTGAGGGAAAACGAATTCCCCACACGGAGTTACGCAGACGATATTACGTGGTATACGCCTCGAACGCAACCCCTTCCTCTCAAGGGTGAAGAGGTGGTGGCCAAAGCGAGAGGGATGGGTGTGGAAGGGGTTGATCAGAGGAGAGCCATTTGTCAAAGTGAGGCAAGAAACGGGTGGAATTCCAGTTTGTCCGTCACTGACTGCGCAGAGGGTTAATTGAAAGCATCCCTGATGTGGCGGACTACCGTATAAGTCTTGGCAATTCAATCGATAGTAATACATCTTTGCAACTTTGCCCAAAATTTTCAGTTCCCCGGTCATTTATTTTGTGGTAATGGTGTTTCGGAGAAAAGTAATATATTTCGTTAATGGATAGCGTATTGGGAGTAATTATGAATGGGAAATCCACCCTTCCGAATATTTATATCGGCGCGTTTAATAATAGAATATATCAAATCTTCTTTTAGGTCTGAGATCAAAACATTGAAACTTTTATAAAGAAGGCGTAATAAGGAGTTTGGTAAACAGTTGGTAAACAGTCTTGTACAAATTGAGAGAAAATGCACCGCTAATTAATTATCGACAGATTTATATTTATTTTAATTTTAAAAAATATGTTCTCGAGACACGTTCTTGAATGACCTAATAATTTGAACAAAATTTAGGAATTTAGCTACGCCTGATAAGATTCGAAACTACCCTATTAGCCAACCAAAATAACAATCATGAATACAAACGATAGCCTGAGCAATACAATCAACAGCAACGTCATCGTAGTTTGTTTATTTTTCAATTCACTCGGCTTCGTTGTTTTCCGAGCGAGCCAGTGCTCCGATTCATTTTGTTTGCCCGTTTTCGCAAATCAAATATTCAAAACGCAAAATGTAATAGTCAACAAATAACAAAAATAGCGAAATAACCGTCTGACGAGGTGACCGAGGTTATTTGTATTTAGATTGAACGGCTGTAAAGTTAACAACCGATTCTGTTACCGACATATATACATATAATGGGGTTCAGAAATATTGCTAGGTGTTCGTGCACTCGTGAATGTAAGCCACCAGGAGACCATGCGAATGTCAACAACGCTGTTACGCTGTTTTCTTTAACGGCACTTATTTATTGTTTATGGACGTTTAAGAATTATACGTGGTTCGCGGTGAACCATGTACGCCGCACGATGACAAACTGAGAACGATGAACCGAGACATGGCCGTGTACGACCGCCACGATATAGTTCTCCGTCTTTTACTGCCGCTTTTATTCATTTCCTTCGTTTTATGAGCGATAAACTCGGGGTCGTCTGCAAAGATCTACGGATTACGAATTTTTTCGCGAAAAACCTGACCGCGACTAAGGTCAAGTTCCGAAAGGTACTGTATACTTCTTTCACCCCCATAGTCGTGCTTGGAATTTACTATCTATATATAGTACATTGTTACTTTCCTCTTGTGTGATTTCGGAAGTTTACGATTTAGCAAATCTGCTTCTGATATTGATTGTTTTGAAAAAGAGAAAATTTAATTTGCTTCTTATATTTATTATTTTCATTGTCTTCTTAAGCGTTTTAGAATCGAATGCGTTAAAATGAAATTGGTAATATCTTGGTAATATTTTTGTTAAATTTTCCACTAGAATGTGATAATGGCATCAAAATTCGACAGGTGTTGCTGTAGTTGAAGGTTAATTTCAGAGAACAAAATGTGGTAGAGTTTACAATGAAGTCTAAATAATAGTAATTACGTGATATATTCGCCAGTGCACGTGTTATTTCAGGTGTATCGTTTTTCAATCGATCAGAATAGATCGCAATTTAGTACCCGTATCCGTATTCGATTGCTCGGATGGGATTGATTCCATTATCGAGTACGTATTCGATAATTTCCCCCAGGTACGTCAGGTAGCTCATCTCTGAGTATTATCGTGCTTAAAGGATCGCATCACCCGAAGGGGTTGTTACCATCTTCGTCCGTGCCTCTCGAGTATATCAGCGGAGACGTTAACGACCATCCTTAACATCACCTTAAGCCACGTTTTTAATCAGCGCCCGCCTTCCCTGCTAATAATGTTACCGAGTATAGGGCAGTTGCAATTATATAATCCAGCTCCGTAAAAATGTTACCATGTCTTGATAAAACTTCGTATTAATTACTGCAACAGGTGTTGTTTTGCATTCGTCGACGTTTCACTCGGCAACAAGTATCGAAGTAATCTTGAGGTGCTAAGATTCACGTGATCGTGTGCACGATCAGCTATTTAACATTAGAACTCGACAAAATTTATTTTTGTATTTACTAAAATTATTCGATTGCTTCTGGCAAAATTATTTCCGATTTTTATTGAAATTTAATTGTAATTATTTACATATGTATAGCATATAGATATATTTATATATTCAGATTAGACATTTATGGCGTTATACTAGGGAAGAGAATTTTTTGGGATTTATAAACAGAGTAGATCGTACATGATTATTTTCTCTACACATGATAATTTAATATTTCACAAATTATTGTTTTAGGAATCAATATCGCAATCTTCTCGATTATTTACGTCATATTCTCTTATCAAATTTATTCATAACACAACATAACATTCCTAAACATAAATCTTTTTCTATAAATCATTACAAAATCTATAAAACATTCTATATATATACATCTCGTAAAACAAATTATTTATTTCATCCTGGTTGCTCTAACATAACCACAGTGTCTACATCCCATGGAACAATTAACAAGGGAACTACGCATTCACGGAAATATTCTTCCCGGGCATCACACCCATCAATTCTTCAATTAACTCCCGAAAATACCCCCTACTTTCGATCGTAGCATGGCTTTCACAAACACTATACATATATATAACCCACGCACAATGCGTAATAAGTAGCAGGTGGGGGTAGTACGGCAACACTAAGAGAGACGAAAAGGGGGGATACGGGGGATGGCATTGATTCGGCGGGCAATTAAGCTCGGATTACACTGGATAGGCCGTACTATGTGCCCGGGGCTAAATGGATACACATAGCTGAGATTACTGCGGCCACTATGGCCTAATGTAATGCCGCCCTACGGGCTGTTACAATGATGCTGGTAGGAAGACGCCTACACAAGAGAGCGAGAGAGAGGTTGAAGAAAGAGACTGGTCAGAGATGCATAGACAGAAAAGGGCGAGAGAAGCCAAGGGAAAAGGGAAGATCGACAGTGAGTCTAGCATTTCGTTAAGCTGCGTCCTCATTGAAGCACAAACGATCAACTTTTCCTTAATGTTCCATGTGTCTTGAAAAAGTTAATGATTGTCACTCGATGTTCCTCCCAATGTTTCTTTATGATTCCGTTGTCAGTAATAAAAATTGCTGCTTGTTGCCTGCTTTCCTTCGTAAAAGATCAAATAAAGTAAAAGATATACGTCAATATGTCCCAAAGGAAATAAACGTTCCTTCGTTTATAGTTTGCTGGTTGTATCCCAACGCATTGCGTGTGGACACTTGTTGCTAGGAACAAATGTCGCTTAGAAAGCGAAACCAAACTTAAACGCTCCGTTCATTACTCTGCCCCAACGTAGACAAAAGCTATCTGCAAGTCGATACTTTGTTGGGTATTGTTTGAAACATACAGCAACGACAGGCAACAGAAATATGTTTGTTGTCGCTTCAGTGAGAACGCAGCCTTAGTCTCACCCGCATCGATCCTTCCTGGTTTCGGGTAGGAATATCTTCGAAAACGAGAAATCCCGGTAAGCACGGGAATTATGCCACCGGTTTATTGCGAGCACCAATCATAATCCGGGAACCAGGGTTTTAATCGTTTTCGATGGGACGAAAAACAACGTCGGCCATCGGCGGCGCTGATTTATCACTTGCCCTGGAGAGAGGGCACGGTGTAATTTAGCTGGGGGCCATAGTCAGGCCGAGAGAGGAGGAGTAATTAATAATCGGCATAGTGCTTAGGCGCACGCTTTTATTATTCGATACTCCCTATAATTCTTTAATATGTACGAGCATTTTATCGGGGCGGGTGAGCACGGAAATTACGAAGCGGAAAAAATTATCAATGATCCATATCCGTGGGTGAGAGTATAGCACGAGCCTGTACAGACTCGCGCCAATTGATAACGTAAATTACGTGAATTACGAGCAGGGTATTAGTTTCGCGACGCCAATGATCGCGAATAATAACGACGCTACACGGAATCTCGCCATTTTCACGGTATATTTGCTGCGTTTCGCTGTAAACCACTCTGTTACCCTTTTGCTTAACGTTGCGTGGGTTGTTTTCTGCAGGTGGAATAATTAAGACATAATTTCAACCACGTACAATTCGCTTCCTTGCTTTATCGTATCGTTTGTTCGAGTATTAACCACGTGATATGAGGCGTGCTAAAAGGATTTCTAGCGGGACCGTTCAACGATTCACGACTTCTTCGGCTCGTAAGTCGATATGATAGCGCGGCGTAACCTGGGATCTCCCAGATAACTTTCTCGACGATCTTCCTCCGACCAGTAATAAAATGACGAGCAGAAGGGGAAGGAGAAAAATTGTACACGTCCTCGATTACGTGAACGAACGCATTGAGCGACGTCGTATAGGGGTCTGCGGGTAACGATCGATAGTCCTCCGTTTTATTGTGCCACGTAGTGGAAGGATATCCCTATGACTTGCAGCAGTGACGGCGATAATACAGGAAAAATGACGATGAACAGGCTGAGACACGACGAAAAGGAAAGAGCAGGGAGAAGGCTGGCGACGGTGAAAAGAGGGGGTTAACTCGCGGCATCGCTGGACTTTCGAAAGGCTGTGGAAAGCAGTGACGTTGGGGACATAAACCGCTATCACGGACTATAACCATCCACGCCATAAACCTCAGCCTCAGTCCCGTAACGAGAATAATGCGTACTGCTAGAGTATCCGCCTCTATTACGTTCGAAATCCCCTATGGACTTGGTCTTGCTCCCTCACCATCGCTTTCTCATCGTTCTCACGCACGTAATATTTCTTTTTTCGTCGGAGCCTCTTGCCGCTCACGATCATTACTCGTTTCCACGATTCCTTCTTGCTGGTCTGTTGTGAAATGAATGATTTATATATTTCGTGGATTTTCTTTTTTTTTTTCATATAACGTGTTCTTCAGATTTTCATTGGATCCTGATATCAACAATACCGTATCTTAATTCTACGCACAAAAATGATTGTTAATTATCATGACTTCTTTCCGTTCTATTATTCATAAACTCTAAAAGACCGTATTACAACTACGTGTATTAATAACATTTTTCTTACGAGTTTAACTGTATTAACTTCATTAAGGTCAGTACCATCTACATTACATTTTTCTCAAATCCACTCGTTACAATTTTATATTATAATTCTCTCACAAATAAAGATTCCTCTGAAAACGTGATTTCCTCGTTACTTTAATCACTAGGGACATTTATAAAGCATTTCGAATTAACACAATTACCTAGGTTCCTTCAACCTCTACAAATTCAATCATTGACAGAATCTCGTCACATCAGGTAACTTAGTTAATATCGAGGATAAAAGACACTGCTCCGGCAGAAGTACTTCCAAGATTGGGAAAACAGCGTAATGCTCGCACTTAGAACTAACAACTTCTGAATTCAGCTTCCTTTCCCACTTTGAAAAATCAGGAAAAGAAAGAGGAGAGGGGGTAGATTGAGTATATATAAGAAATAAGGAGAAAAGAAATCCTCACCACCGATCGATAATTGAACTGGGTACTTGGCTTTCTTTTCCAACCCCCTCGGCCACTTACCTACCTTTCATCCCTTGTCCCTTCTTCTTCTTTCTTACTTTACTTTCCACGCGACGTAATCAAGTTATATGACGCTAAGTTCGATTCGCAATTCGCTTGCTGAAAACCAACGTGTTTTTCACTACACCAAGAGCCTGGTAATAACTGGTCGAGAAAGGAGGGGACAAAAGAGGATAGAAAGTACGCCTGCAATCTCGTGATGCTGCAAAAAAACATGCATGCCATCGATAGTCTTGCTGATAAATCTGATGAACCGAACTGCAAAACGATCAATCACGTTGAGACGTGGCGCGGTTCACCATTTTCGGCTTAAATGTTAATGTTTTACTTCGTCCTGCGAGAGAAATGGATGAAAATCAAAGAAACGAATTTGATTAAATATATCCCTTTGCTTTGCATTTAAGGAATTGGAGAAAATAGAGTCCAGTCGGTTCCCAATAATTTATCTAAGCCTGAATATTTTTTGGAAATGTAATTTTATAACGGCTTTCACTGAGTTGTACTTTTGGGATTGCGAGAATGGTTCTGATAGAAATGTACGTTTTTGTGAGAAGAATTGAATTAAGTTACTTCTTACGTTGCATTGGCCAAAGAATTGGGAGTTTTGGATAATTGATTCATCGTTCTGCTTGATTTTACTTTATATTTTCTATATGTTCACGGATATAGTATATTAAAGAAAAAAGTGAAACTGAAAATGGCGATACGACTTCTCTGCTTCCAGCATAAATTGTCCAAGTTTTTAAGAATGACGTAATAATTCAGAATATGGTAATATACATACAGATTTCTAAAAAAGAATCAATAATATACCTTTAGATATATTACCGAACTGGTGCGATGAAAATGAATAATGTTGAATTTCAAGTATACTCTATGACTTCAGCAACCTTCCCAATCAAAATTAAATTACACATAGAAAACTAGAAGATTCTACGACTTAAATAAAAAGTCAGTTAACAAGAAACGAATACAGTAACTTCGACTTATCAAAATTGCGAGATACCATCGTTATCCAATCCCCTTCAATAGATTGCCCGAACAGAAACTTCATACGAGAGAGATTCAGGCTCGCGACTCGTTCGAGATGCGAAGTATTCAAAGGAGATAATGAAACAGGGATCGTAGCCCAGTTAAGGCGAAACTCTTGGCGTTCCACTTTTCTCTTGCCTGTTCTTCGAGCAGCTCGTGACGACGTCGTCGACGAGTTAGGAAGCCCTTCAACTTTTTAATGTAAAATGCAAGGCGCAATATTATCGGCTTAGACTGCAACCACTCTTTCTTCTGGCCCGATACGATAAAACTTTAGCTGTAAATCAAAGCTAGCCCAGCGTGCACGGGCTTTTCGCCTAACTTGGATTCTCACATATTTTATTGTTTCATAATAAAACTTTTGCTGTCGTCCAGATAGGAAAGCGAGGAAAACTGATAGACGAAAGAAATAAAGGGTGGAACGCGGATGGGAGGCAGAAAGAGTAAGAGCGGTTGGCGCGATAAAGTAGCACCGTAGTCGGGAGTTTACGATCTTACAAATCTGACAAAGAGATACTCCGCTGATTTTTGTCTATATTCAGCTCTTTTATGGAGATCTCACCCGACGCAAGAGAAAGTGGAAAAGTTCGTGGAGCGTCACGTCGTCGATTTTCTCGTAAGAAAGCGTGCTGCCTGCTCCCGGGATCTAGAACTATCGTGAAACTTCGGAAAGCGCGCTGTTTTATCGAGGATCGCGCGATTTATGGATCGGAAGATGCGCGCCAGCCTGCGCCTTCTTTTAATTCTACGCATCGCTGATTTATTTGAGAGCACACGCCACTGAATTGCCTTCCAACTTTTTCTGTTTAGATTGAAATAATTCAGATTTGTTTCCAAAGATTTTCATTTGGTGGTATGGTCGTGATTCATAGTTTTCGTTCTGTATCTTTTACGAAACATAATTTCCATTTCTTTTTAGAACTTCTTCCCTTTTTGGGGGGTAACTTCCCTGTATCAATCATTTAAAATTCTTTATTCTTTTTCTTAAAAGGGTATTCGAATTCTTTGTTCTTTTTTAGCGCATTTGGGTTTTAGCAGGTTTTTGTTGAAGATAACTAGCAGAGTACAGAATTTTCTGCAAAATTTGTGAAGTGAAATTATGATATTAGAGAATAACTTCTTTCAGATTTAAAAATTGTGGTCATTTTTGTAGCTATGGCACTTTATAACTTTTCCCTAAGAAAATTTCCAAATCAGTTTCAGATATAATATATGCATACGATATTCCTAATAGACGAAAGCACATAAGAAAACATTGCAGGATAAAAAAGCAATTTACTTATAAAGTCTCCTATTACAATTGAACACCAACCCTAAAGAAAATGATTGCTCCCTCGTTTCGTCCTTCTTTCAAATCTTCGATTTAACAAGAGTCGCGCAGCAGAGCGTCTTCGACGCCTCTGTTCGTTTTTCAATGTATATCCACGCTTAAATCCCAACCACAAAGTTCGCGATCACAAAGGCCGCTGAAATTAACAACCGAGCAATCTCGAGGAGTCATTTAAAATTCAAGAACGTCGAAACCGTATCGTTGCTCAGCCCTTGTTCTCGTTCATTACCGTCGTTACAGCGAAATCCGTTAAAACGAAGACGCGAACAGTTCGAATTCAGGCGAAAAGGAATTTCTCTGTGTCTCTGTTGGTCGTTGAATTTATCTCAAGTTCTAGTTTCGTATATACGCGGATTCTGCTCGCTTACGTATGTACGTGAACCGTGGGCACCCCATTCTAAAAGCTGACTCGTTCGTTGGTTGGCGGCGCTAGTAATTACAGCGTAAACATTTCCCAGGGAGCTGATTGCGAGACTCATTATTTCAGGAGCGAACCTCTGAATCGAGAATCACGCTCGAGATTCGACAATTCGAAGACCCGGGCCTTGCTGGCTTGATTAAGGAACCAGGACGTCTCATTATTGCTCATAATCAACGCGGGACAATGGGAATAGTCACGCCAAACGGGGCGCCAAGATACTTCCGCGAAGTCGTTCGAACGTCCCCCTTTCTGTCGTTTCTGTCGAGTTTCTACAGTTTGCCGAGCTTGTGCTTTTCCTCGAAAGTCTTCGATCGCAAAATGAGTCGATGAAAAAGCCACTTGTAGATGGTAGTGCAAACTCGATGGGAGTTTCGTTGCTGTTTCCGGAACACGCGCCAGTCCTCAAGGTTTACACTTAACGATAATTAATCCTTAAACGTTAAACTTAACTTTAATCCTGTTATCGTCGACGGGACTTTCAAATGGATTGACATATGAAAAAGTGTTCGTGGCTTATTTACTTCTTTTCGATGAGTTAAATTTGATGCCCCTTGGTTATACAATTTTGGATATATTCTCTCGAAAGACTGGTTGCCTTTGTTTATGGTTTTCTACAAATTAGTCGGAGAACGTATCGATACGAATCTGGAAGTATCCCTCTTACCAAAAATAAAACACCGCGACCTAATGGATGAAACTAAGGACTAGGTACGTATTTCGCAGCCCGTCCATCGCATTTCCATACTTAATGCTCGGCAAAAAGCTAACATCGTCAGCGCTCCGCCGAAATACGTTCCATTTTTTACCACGAATTTCCACAGAAGTAGACAAAATTACCTACGCTATCCACGGCCCACGCATTTTCTCTTTCGAGAACATTTCTCTCTCTCTCTCTCTCTCTATCTCTCTCTCTGCTCTTCTCCCCCTAGTAAATCACGAAACCTGACATTTCCTCGTCCTAACGATCCCAACGATCATCAGCAAGAGGGAGGAAGTACGAAATATCCAAAGAGAAAAGGGGAAAAAGAAAGAAGAGGAAAAATACCAAAGATATCCATCAAGGTAGGTAACTCCGCGTTACGACCTGTATAGTTGCGTTCGACCGCAGTTGAGGGCCACTTTTCTGGCAAAGGGGCGATAATAAATCGCCACAATTTCGTAGCTAGGGGGCGGGGATGCGGCTTACATACGAAATGTCGACTCGCCCCCTTTTTTCGCGACGCCTGACAAATACGATACACGGGTACAGTTTCGGGACGTCGTACGAACGTGAAAACGGGGAAACGTCTGAAAAAGCTAGACGGTCGGGGCAAAGCGAAAACATCCCCGTTCGAGTTACCTCACGTAAACGAGCGAGAGCTAAGAAAAGGGCGCGAGGAGGGCTCGCGAGTACGATGGTTGCTCGTAATAGAGAGGGATTCCGTTCAATTATATCTTATGGCAGCGTTCTCGACGGTAATGACCTAGGTTGCTGCTCATCTTCGCCACGTTCGCTATGATTTTCAACAGAGGGTGAAGAAAAGTGTCTGATGTGCGGTGAGAAGGGAAGAAAGGTCGAAAGGCTGCTCGAAGAAAGCAAAGAGGGTGAAACAGCCGGAGATGGGGATTTATGTGGACCGCACGACGCGATCTAAAATCGGGGGAAGACAAAAGACAGGGAAAAGTTTTCGCTGATCGTAGGCGCGATCTTCATGTGCAACGAAGGGTTGTACCTTGGTTGATGCGCGATTCCGATCGATTGAAAGTTTCACTAAATCGTTTTCGGTAGAAAGGCGGTTCGAGAGTAGAAAAATGGGGCGCAAAAACAGGACGGTCTTGATCTAATTATTGATGCGGTTAAGTAACGTCCAAATTCGTTGATTTCGCCAGAACGTCTTCGACATAATTATTTAGCTGCTTCTCTGTCGCAATAGCATACAGGAAACCTAAGAGAAAATATTAATATTATATTTATTTAGATTGGAAAATGTATGAAAGGACTGAAAATGTACGAATCCCGTCTGAATGTTTAGTATTTTGAA
Source organism: Bombus huntii (assembly GCF_024542735.1). NCBI lineage: Eukaryota > Metazoa > Arthropoda > Insecta > Hymenoptera > Apidae > Bombus > Bombus huntii. Next base: position 16,745,238 of record NC_066245.1, on the reverse strand, counting down.
AAATCTCCCAAACCTACTTGCCAAACCGAAACAACAACTGTCATGGTTTAGCGATTTCTAATATTCTTTCCTGTGACTCATTTGATTGGCAAAGACAAGACATCGGAGTTTCGAGCGCCAGATGAATCCATTAATAAAGCAGCTCGACTTAAAAGCACAGTTCTGCCTAATCTTTCGCTGTCTCGCTCGGTTCTTCGTTTTCAGAACTCCCTCCCCTGCCCCGTGTCCCAACCTGGCTGCTTTCTGACGAGTTAAGTACCTCAATTTGGTTCGTTCGTTTAATCTGCTTTGCACGCGGGGAAAAGGGAGGATGGGAGATGAAATTCGAGCGAGAGAAGACGGAAGACAGAAGTACAGGACACAAGCGGAGCCGGCTGATGGCAACGCGGAGCTGCATGCTAAGCGAATTGCAAAACGTGGTAAAGTGCAGTTTGCAGTTCCGCGTATCTCTGATGAAGTCTGTCAACTGCAGGGCAAAAAGGAGCCGAGTCAGGCCAAGAAGCTTACATCTCATTAACTGTGAGTAATCAAATCCCCTGCGTGCCTTTGCTGTTTTTCGCGTTCGTTGTGTGAAATTCGGGTCCTTTCTTTCGTCATTGGATAACGATATTTGGATGCGACTTTAGTTGACAGCAGATTATGGAAATTCATATTTTTATGAACAGAATTTTAAGATTTACAACAGTAAGGAGGTAACACCAATCCAGAGTGATCTTAATCTATCTTAACTGATTTTAAGTCGCTTTCTGTTGCTTTATTCAAATTATTGGAAGCGAAATTGCCTTCTTACTGCAGCAATCCCTTCAATTAAAAAAATATTAAATAAATATTGTAATGGGTACTTTATTTTACATATTTTATATACCTTTGTAGTTTAAACTTGCCATAAATCAAGCATCCGTGTATTGATTAATGTGTATCTAAATTAAGTAGCTAAAATTAATATGAGAGTCTGAAATATAAAATAAATACGTGTCCATATAATATAAAATGAAAATTCATCAGTAGTTCTAGAATATGTGCCATTTTGTTCTTCTCTATGAGTCACGGAATTTAATTAATAAACTGGTATAGCAATTAGAAATCGAAGAAATGAATGCCGAAATACACAAAATTAGTATTTGAATACAAAGAATCAATTATATTTTAATTATGCTCGTTAATGATCGAGCTGTCTGCCAAAGTTAATTGTATAACTATCCTTTATCCAGCAGAATAGAGTTCGGTCATATCTGAAGACTTCGGTTCAAAACTCAATTTAGTTTCTCGTTGACTTTAGCGAACGGAGGTTTAAGATAATTAATCGACCCGCTCCATTATCGAATATTATCGGAGTAGAAAAGCCACGACAACGCTCGAAGTTCGACGGCTCGGTGTATATAAAATAATGGAACGACACCACTTAAAACTGGGCTAAATTACACTAGAAACTTCTTTTTCGTCCTTTCGTCTGCGTCGCATCCTCACCGACGTATAAAACTCGCATTAACGCCTTAATTAGCATTGATAATCCAATGAGTCCTAGTTTTAGGAGTGCCAAAGTATACTGTGAACCAGGAAAAATGGAAAAGTTTCTGCTATATTCAACTCGTATACCAACTTTGCCGCATAATATAGAACTTGCTCTAATAACGAGTCAACGATTTTAGCATAACGCTGTCGTTTAACCCAATTATCTCTGCCTTTGTTTGCAATTAACTTGTAAAATAGCTAATTCGCGCCGCATTTTGACACCGAGAACACGATCAAACGTTATTGAACTGATCGAACGATTATAGAATAAAGTGGAAACCCATATAACGTTACGGCGTTTAAATATTCATAGACGTTTTCATCATGCTATCGCGGCTAAATGAACAACAGAGCACGCGAGTACTTTATGTTCCACGTCTATCCACTTCGTGGTTGTTCCACGTGGCTACAGAAAAATCTGTCGGATCGATAATAACTTCGACGAGTAAATCGCGCTACGTGAAACTTTCACAACAGCAACAACCAGTGCTCGGAGATTCGCGAGTTCGTTCAGCACAAGTCTAACGGCGAAAACAACAGAGCATCGGTGTTCGGGAGTTTTAGGATGGCCATTAGAAAGTGATGGGTCACCGAGGGAGCTCGAACACCTCGGAACCACAATTTCGTGGTTGCCGTTGTAAATCAACAAGTTGAAGCACGTTACTCAACCGAACTGAAACCGCACCTGACCGAATAAAGCTTCCAGCAACTTGACAATTGTTCCCTTGCGACGATCTAATTGATTTTGAAATATATTTCGTAGGTAAAATTTTATTTTTAGTTACGATTGTTTCGATTATGCGTATCGGACGATCATTGCGTTTCGGATCTATGCCGAGATATAATGTTACGATATAATTCTCATGGTAAATGACCTCGAAAATGGTTTCGGCAATAGTAGAAATACAAACGATGAAGGACAACGGAGATAACATTTTAATCGATCACAGATAAGGCTGTAGATTCGGTAAAATCGGGAGTCGTCTTAAATCTCAGGTTACTGGCAACGCTCCCATGGTCTTTGTTGGCTATTACCTTCCTGGATGAGCTCGAAGTTGCGGGACAATAATCGTTACTGGCTAACCTTTCTCAAAAGTTCTTAAAAAACCATTGTGACCCGACTGCGATCGGAAGTGGTTCATCGCCGACGTCTGATTACTTGTGTCTCGATCCACTTACTGTACACGATGCAAAAGCTAGTTTGTCTTAAAAACTTTTGAATCGCTGTTTGTGCGAAGTTATTTCCTGGATAGCATCGTTAAGAATTTTTAGGTAATTCCTTTTTTGAGCTCTTTCTGTAATGTTTCCAGAGATTTGATCTGGTCCTTCTAATGACTACTTCATATGTTAATTTTAATATGATAGTCATAGACGTAATGAAATCCTACAATTACTTTGAGACAGAAATATTACAGAGATCAAATATTGAATTTAAAGCTTTTGTAACTACAGTTTTAATTGTGGTGTGTACATTACGCGACAGATGATTATTCCAGAAAATTATAAAACGATACTTGATACTCCGGTGTCTGCTAATTTGTAAAATTCAATAATGACAAACTTGAATCGAGTGGTGTTGTATAACGGAGATGAAGACATGGCCTAATTAAACTAGTACTTCAAGTTAATTACAACTTGTTTTTAATTCGCAGCAAGTATTATTAGTTAAAACAGGTGAAGCATCATCCTCGACATTTCCATCGAGTACAAATCGAAATACACATAATCTGATGGCACAAAATTAATTATATTGCGCAGGAAAAAGTTAATAATTACAAAAAAATGCGAATGTACACTTTATATTTTCAATATTATTTTTATATGATCACTCGAGTAACAATAATTTTCTATTCTGTTCTCTACTATTTTATACCTAATCATTTTTTAACTGCTATCAGATTTACTAATTTTCTTCTGAATTTTGATCCAAAGAAATCGAAGCAAACGAATTAAATTGTCAACACAAATACGTCATTCTCTTTGATTTTCGTAACTGCACCAAGAGCTCGATATCGGTAAAATACGCGCGTCAGTTTTCTCAAAAATACCCGCCCCTCTGATAATGCAATTGAAAATGGACTGGTCGGCCAGGCGATAACAATTACGCGTCCTAGCGTGTTCAATGTGAAATTAACGTCAGCTTTTCCCACATTATCGCGCGGAAAGTTCGGTCAGGAACAGAGAGAGCACGTCCACTCCGGTAATCCTGCGTGAATCCTGCCACGCGGAGCCTCAGACCGAACAGGTGCACCAAAAATTCGCGATCGCGAATTTGTGATTGCCGCACTAACGAACATTTTGAAATTCTAACATTGTAAAATTCTCGTGATCTCGGTGACTAATCGAAGGTCGGTCCACGGCTCTCTCGCTCTCTCTCTCTTTTTCTCTCTCTCACACTCTGTCCATCGTATCCGACGCATCACAAAATCGGATTGCGGTTTATTCATTTAACTGGCATCGAAGGGGATAGAACGCGTGCAGTTTCCGAAAGTGGAATCCAAAAAGTGACCTTTAATTGGTTTTTCGTTTGCCACCTTTAGGCACCCTTTTTAAAGCATCAGTTGTATCAGCAGATTTTTGGTACTCTCTCGTTTGGAAAACTATAGTGAATAATTTGTTTGCCATTTTCATATTAGATTTGATCCTTTCCCTCAAAATTTATTCTTTTGTATTATGAACATGTTATGTATATATTACATAAAAAAAATCTGTAACGACATCAATTGTTTGTCTTTATATTATTTAAAAAGTAATAAATATACTCTTCTTTGATTACAGGGAAACTTTTATTGAAATTCCGCGCACGGTCATTTGAAGTATTGCATCGCACTCGAGTCTGAAAATTGCAACAGTATAGTATTCTCGATTTCTCCGGGGCTCTAGATTTTTTTTTAGATCTGTAATCTTGCAACGGCGAACCAGTTTCGAACTGGTGGACTCTGAAAGAGGCAATTAACAACCGTATATCTACGAGCAAACTTTCCATCGATAACGATCGGTTCTCGTATAGAATTGCAGTTTACACTGTTCGTTATTGGGTCTGACTTGAAGAAAACACGGTTGGAAACGATGTTATCGTGCCGACTCCGTGAGTACTATTACGGAAACTTTGGTCATCTTCGCTTTACCGTGAGACGATTAGGTTTAGCACAAGATGGGGTAGGAACTGGAAGGGATAGCGTACAAATTGGCTTCGCACCTGTATATCGTGGTCTTGATTTATTGGTATGTACTCCGATCGGTAATTGGGTAGTACGCACTAAACTGCTTAATCAATAATCTAGGACGATCATCAATCTATAATAATAACGACATTACATGTAGAGACAATCTATGTGTTGCGGATTGTATGTCTGCCAGCATCTGTTCCATGTGCGCGCTACGTGATGTCTGAAACACTATTCTGTGCGGTGTTAGGCAATTTGAAAGTGCTCCACAATTGAAATTCAAACGGAAATAATCCTTTGCTTTTTTTGAAATAATTTATATACAAATATATTTGATGGTTGTGATATTTTTTCTTTTTTCTCTTTGGTTTTTTCTTTTCCATCTTTTTTTTTTTTTTTTTTTTAATTTGTATAATCGACCCATAAAAATACAAGAGGCACGGATTTAGAGGAACGAAATACGATAACAGATTACGATCTTTATGATCCTTCCTTTATACTATGGATTTTTCGCTGAATGCATAAAACGTAGATTACGTTGCGGCCGTTAAATCCTTAACAACTACGCCACTAGTTCGACGGAGATTAACGATTCCGAAAAATGTATATCAAAGTAAGTATTGCTGGGCTTATGTATGGCATTAAACGATCTAATAGAATGACGTAATTATTAGGAGTTACGACTATGGTACCTTATTTAAAAATCATCGTTAATCTTTGCATTCCTCAATTCGAATATCTGCGAATGAACGTCTAGTTTAAGCCTAAACAATTCTCAGCTTAACTAAAAATCAAATTAAACTTCATCCTTTCTAACTATTCAAGTGAGATAAGCGTTTCATCCTTCCAGGATTAAATAAGAAGAAAAAAGAACTCGTAACTCAAAAACTTCCTCCATAAAAGAGTACCGTATCATTACAAAATAACGTTTTTTCCGACTGTTTGCGAGCATTCTTCCAAGAGATGATCGTAAAACGGATTACCACTGCACCGAGTCTAATTGGACGATTATAAATTCACTACAATTAAAATTCTAACGACCGGCACTCCACTTAGCCTGTTGCTGAGAACGGACGACATCAAAGTCCATCGTTATTTCTGCATAGATAGCTTCAGTGACTCGTGAAATTCATGAATACAACGATATTCTGCGATGATCGCGTCGACGACGATCGCATTAACAGGGACAAACAAACATTTCAAAGACCTACACACCTAACAGGTAGGACGTTAAAGGCGTACGGAGAAACGAGACCAAGAGAGAACGATAGAAATGGAACGGGAGAAGTAGCAAAGGTTTAAGCCATATCCATTTACAAGTTTCAAATCGTTCTGCCAACCGAGCCTTTTGAAAGAAACCTTTTACCATTCTCAATAGACGGTAAAATTCTGAAACGCGCTTAACGGCAGCGTGGCTTTTAAACGTTAACATGGCCATTGGTACAATAGCGGGGTCGCATTATGCTCGAGAGTCGAGGGGTGGAGATGACGAGGAGAGAAAAAGGGGGAAGACAAGGGGACCGAAAGAGAAAGAAGGTGGAAAAGACGGGAGGAAAGGCGAGGACCGACCAAGGACGACGATGATCGCGGAATAGGGAAGAATTGCTCTCTTCCGTCAACGCCTGCCACTGGAGCCATCAAGATCCATTTTTCCTCTCGTCAAGAAAATTTAACCCCAGAACGAAAGCCGCTAATACTTGTCCAACTTCGTCGCCGAGATTGAATACGTCGTTTTTACGATGTATCGTTTTCTGGTGCTTTAACTACCATCGACAATTTTTCGATTATTCCTCGTGGTTAAATTTTTATCTTGATTCAAAGGATAATTTTTTAAAGAAAGGTGGTGATAAATTCGATTTATAATTTTTCGCATTAATATATCAATGTAGGAATAAAAAAAGTTAATTGTATTTTGTTATTTTATGGATGCTTGGAATTGGAGATCAATAAACATAATTACGTGAACGTAATAAAATCAAGACGTTCAAATTAGAAAATAAGTTACAGAAAATCATCGGTAAAGTGTTAAATATACTAAAATCTCACGAATACTCACAACAAAAGAGGAAAAAATATGATTACAAAAAGTTTAGTACTTTTTTCTTGAAACTCGTTGTCTGATCACAAAGTTCATTATCTACTGTACACACGTGATACGCTAAAGAAGAATTACATCCTCTTTAAAAACTAAATCTTTGGAAAACGACGATGACCGAAACATATTTTCCTTCGATTCGCTGCCCTCAACTGATAAAGTCGGCTATAATTCTACGGAGTGGAAAGGTAGCGGAAAATAGTCAGATAACCGTCACGACTTTACAATAATTTTACACTGGCGGGACCGTTTATGGATCATTTAAGGAACTCTCAGGAGGTAAGAGGATAAGAGGGGTCCGCTATTGGAAGGAGTACAGGATATTTCGGGGTGTGTTTTTTATTGAAATGAGCGCATCTGGCGTCCAACGAGGGGTTGGACAGCTGAGCACGCACTTTTTCCTCCTGGCCGCCTCTACCACCCCTATGAGGGCCAACCTGCCTGTTTCAGGCGAGAATGGAGCTTTTCGAGACCCTAAGATTGGACCATGGAAATAAAACCTCTTATGAAAATTCGAACACCGGGCCCAGGTTTTTCTTTCAAAATTTATTGGATCGCTCGCAGACCGCTGACCGCGCTGACCTTACTTCGCTTTCCCCGCGCCACGGTGGTTCTGTTCAATAGTCGGGACCCTAAAAACACGTAACCTCCGTTTTATCGATGGTAAAAAGTAAACGTCGGGTCATGTCGATACCCTCAAATGACGATATTCCATAGCGCATAAAGCGAACTATTTTCAACTGCATAAAATGACGTGTTTCACAAGGTGTGAAGTATATTCGGGTTTAGTAATAGTCTGAAGAAGAACTGGTAACACGATGTGTGTCGCGGATGATCTATTTAATAACTTCGAAGTGGATAAAAGTTTAAGATATTTTTACGAACGAGATATACATTCACGTTCATGACATTTATTGTAGCCGAAAGTGGTAATTAATTTGAAGCATCAAAGAACTGATTAGTCGACCAGATTTTGTATGCAAGATTGTGACCCATATATATTTATAAAGAAAAATTTAGCAAAATTATTTTGAAGATTCACAATAACACAAGTTATAATAATTTATTTAAAAAATTCAGGTGAATTGAATAAGAAACGAGAAGAAATTTTTGCAATGCCTAAATCTGTATTGTAACATCGTTTATAGTATGTATTAAGATTCTTAGAGGATCTGATTTACTGAAGTTTACTTTGTTCATAAATATTCTAATAATTATAAACGGGGGTGTATATGTATATGTATGTTCAACCTGTTAGCGAACACTATGAAGTTATTTAACGCTGCTGGAATTTATGAAACAATGTAATTTTATTTGGCACATACAAGGGTGTACGGTCGAAGGCGTATTTTACACGGTGTCGGTCATATTATAAATTCATGCGATATTTCGCATACATCATATCGTCGGGTGCATACCGTCGACTCTATTTCCAACGAAAAGTGACTGAAGTACGTGGGCTCGACGTGAACAACCCTGTCATAACTTTTTAATACCTCTTAAAGGAAGACGACTTTGTAATATCCTGCAGGATATTAGGGCATGCTTTAAAAGACGAATAATATCGGAACGGTGAATACCATTCTCTCTGGCTTGGTCCTTGCGTTCGGACGCTGTATGCGCGCTCAGTAGACTCCAACAGGAAGTAGTTAAATGTTACCGGTGTCAGAGCACGGCCTTTGTACCAAGGAGAGGGTGCTCAGGCTCCGTGGAGTTAGCTGACTGACAGAGTACTATAAATTACATAAATGAAGTAAGCCCCTTCCTCACTCAAACGGACATCTTGCCAAGTTTATAACTTAATCACTCGTGCTTTTCATGCCGGCGGAGGAGCTTAAAGTTCAAGGGACCAGTAGTGTAAGTTGCAGACGAAAGTGATGCCGGAGGGTAGGATCACGTGGAGAAGGAACGATATTCGAAGGAAAAGAAAGTGAATTGGAAAGAGCATTTGATTGAAAAGAAGAAGTGAATAACTTCGGAGATTTAGCTCGGAGGTATAACATATTCGTATGATTGTCCCGTTTTGATTAAGGATTTGTTAATTTTACATCGTGTGCAATATTACATGTAGTATTGGTTGTAATATTGTATGTGGTGTATCCATCAATTCGAATATAGAGCATTAAATTTGATATAATATCATTTTAGTACTTCATAGATATCGCTGCACGTCTTGCTTGTAGGTCAATTAATCTTATATTATTTATGATACTAAATGTAACATGTACTTTACCTTGAATATACTCTGTTAAGTTTAAAAATGCGATTAAAGTGGATGGTTGTAAAATCAATGAATTACAAAGAGATAGATTTTAGGACTATCCGTTGTTGATGGTACTAAAGGAGCAAATCGTGCGGATAAGTTGTTAGAAGCAATTTGTTAAAAGACTACGTAGAGACGAAAGATAAAAGGATTTTTCAGATGTTTATTATTTGCACACTAGGCATTAAAATTACAATTCATGCAAAATGGCCATTACCACGTTAGACGAACGCGAGAATAAAGAGACGCGACATTCTTTGCAATATTTTATTTCATCTTATTCGCCATTAGCTCGTACTCTATACGAATAACACATTTATAAATTTAACTACTTCATATTCCCTTTATCCTTCGCGAAACTACTCTCCAAAGAAAATCAAATAATTTCCGTCCGAAGTTTCCCATGCATTAGCATTTCGACCAGCAGCTGAATAAAAGTAATATTGTATATTACTCTCACTACCAGACGAACTTTAATCTTTTCAGTTCATGGCTCGATCTTCGTATCATAACCCGGCGGTAGATAAATAAGGACATAACATTAAAATCGATTGACGTTAATTACTCAAACAAACTGCGGAGTTGATGGCACGTTGCATTTGTGCCTGCAGTCGTCCGCGCATGCTTGCGAACGAACGTTCCAATGTAATTTAATTCAGCGCGGCCCCGTTCTATTTCCGGTGTAAAATTTAAGAGAGAGGAGAGGACGCTCGAAGAATCGCGAGCTGTCGGCTCGCATTCGACTCTGGTATCCATCGGCTGTGTTTAATTACGAGTCACCCGGCGTAGTTTCGCCTCTTCTGGCAGACTGCTTCAGCACGGAAGCACTAACTCCTGGTTATCTTAAGCGACATCGCGCACTGGATTCGTATAACTCGCGCCCGCCGGATAACTTGAGCCTGAATTACTACGCTTCTCGCGTAAGGATGAGAGCCGAAGAAGCAGAAGACGAGGAAAGGGTGAAGAGAAAGTCAGCGACGCGAAGGGGCGAGATTAAAATCACCTGGAGACCAATGCAAAGTTTTTAATAACCCTTGATGCTTGATTAAGTTATGGCTCTTCGCCGGCTCATCGTTCTCCCTCGTTTCTTCTCCACCACGCACCCTACGTTTCGTTATCCTTTCTTCAATTCCTCCTTTCCTCTCTCTCTCTCTCTCTCTCTCTCTTTCTCGCTCTCGCTCTGTGTCTCTGTCTCTTTCTCTTTTTCTCTTTCTCTTCCCCTCTCTTTCTCCTTTCCAGTTCGTTCTCCAGCGAAATAAATTTTGAGCAGAAGTGCTTAGACCGCGTTCGAGTGGAACGGGTACCTCGGCGAGAAAGGGGTTGGAAAGGAAACAAAACTCGTCCGACTCTGCTGAATTAATGGAAGATCCGACGGGATAGTTATCTTCGTGCCACCATTTACACGTAGCAGCTACATGAACTCGGGATGGTTTTTAAGTATGGCAAATTACATCGAATAGAAGGCATTCATCGAAATCGTGCCACATATTTAAAGCGTCGGCTATAATTTGCATCTGATCTGATAGTTCTTCAGAAGAATTCTCTTTGCATTGAAAACCTACGAATTCTTGTAGGTGGTTTCATGGATCTTGTTATTTCTATCGATATTTTGCCAATAAGATATATATATAGAAAAGGGCCTAAGAAACATCAAGTTAACCATAAACAATGTCGCGAGAGCCGAGGCGCAGTTCATCAATGTGTCGTCGGTCTTTCAATTGAATAGTTTCGTAGAAAGGATCTACGTGGCCCTGGCAACGAGCATCTGCGGAACAGGTGCGTGATGGGCCTAAGAAAAGACAAAGGGATGCTAGAACGGTCACAGTGTCAGTTGAGAAGTCAGAGAGAGTCAGTGGAGAAGCCGCAGAGTGTGAGTGGAGGAGCCGGAGAGTATGAATCGGGAAGTTGAGAGCCGAATATTGTAATATCGGAATATATTAAAGGTGTAATTTTGTCCGATTAATTATAATTTATTAATAATGGATTGAAAATACAGATATTAGTTAGACAGAGAAACGATGTTTGATTAACAGGAAAACTAAATGCAACGCTCGTATTTACATCAAATAACTTGACAACTATTTGGTAACTCTCTCTCTCTCTCTCTCTCTCACTAGCGACTCTAACACTCGACACATTCGCAACTCAATTCTAACGACTCTATGCTTCGATGTCTCGATCAACTCTGACCCTCGCCAATGCATTCCTGCTCGGTCGTGCTCGCTCTTGCTCTCGTCCTCTCTCTCACACACACACACACACACTTTTCGGCTCACATACTCTGGCCTCTCGATTGCCACTCCTTGAAATATAAAACCGTACTTCTGTTTCGACGCTGCTTATCTTTTCTCGCGTCACTGTTACTAGGCGCTCTTGGATGTAAACAAACCACAAAAAGACGACGTACACGGTGTTTTCTAATTTCAGCCGATCTCCAATCAAAGCTATTCTACGATATTACAATATGATAATAAGACGTACGACGATATTGTAAACAGTTTTTTGTATTGAGTATTGCTTGTTAAACTAAACTTAACTCCAAATAAAACATCATTACTTGTCCTTACTCTAAGACCCATTTAAGTTACCACATATATAATATATATATAATACGTATGTAATAAATATATATATATATATATATATATATATATATGTAGTATCGGGGAGAAGGGCCTAAGAAACGTCGAGCCAACTATAGACAATGTCGCGAGAGCCGAGGCGCTGTCGGCTCCATCAATGCGTTATCGGGTCTTTCAAATAAATAGCTTCGCCGAAAAGGCCTACGTGACCCTGGCTACGAGCGTCCGCGGAACACGTGTGCGGTGGGCCTAGCAAAAGACAAAAGAATGCTACAACGGCCAGAGAGTCAGTTGAGAAGCAGAGTGTGAGTTGAGCGGACACAGAGTGTGAATCGACGTGCGACGATATTATAATCGGTCCTTTTGTTCTTGAATATCGCTTATTTAAACTACACTAAACTCTATTTATATTCCTCTTGTTGTTGAATATCACTTCTTAAAATACATTAAACTTTGAACCTACCATCATTACTTGTCCTTACTCTAAGAATCTATCAGTTACTACATATATATACAGGGTGGTTGCTAACTGGTGGTACGAGCGGAAAGGGGGTGATTCTACGCGGAAAAAATGTCGAAAATATAGAATAAACATTTTTCGTTTGAGGCTTTGTTTTCGAGAAAATTTGAAATTTCGCTCGGTACGCGTGCGGTACGTTATAACGGATCTAACTGTAGATTGTTGTCTCGATGGAAAAATTAAAAAAAAAAAATTAAAAAAAAAATTGTTATTCTATATTTTCGACTTCTTTTTTCGCGTAGAATCACCCTCTTTCCGCTTGTACCACCAGTTACCAACCACCCTGTATATAGTTATGTGAAATGAGATATAGCAGGTTCAAAAAGATTAATTTCTAATGAAACAAAAGAATTTACCGAAACTGTTATCCAATTAACTTTACATTGCTATATTGTACAGTTCATAGCGAAGCATCTTTCATTTTCGATAATTAAACGACACCTGTTCTTTCTGTTCCAGGCTTTGGCTTCGTCACGTTTCAAAGCGAGGACGTGGTCGACAAAGTCTGTGAGATCCATTTCCACGAAATCAACAACAAAATGGTGAGTTGCCTGGTAGGCCAGCAAAGCCTGTTTATCGAACGAAGAGGGCACCCATTCTCGATCGTTTCTCTCCCTCTCCTACATCCCCAGCACGTGACCGTAGAAGTGGTATCAAATGATATTTGCCTTCCGTTCTTCATCTACGGATACGGCGTCGAGCGGAATTAATTTTCTGTATAATTGAGAAGCATTGCCGTGCTTATTTGCATTTGACACGCACGCAGGCGACACACACATGTCCGCACGCAACGACGACAACGGTTGAGCGTGTGAATCTTACGCTGGAAGACGAAAAGCGGTTTCTCGAAAGCCTGTCATAGTAGAGATCACATAGGTCTCTCGGTAATAGACAGTTCTATTTGTCGTCTACTACCAGCGAAATCCCGCTGACGTGGATCAAGGATTTAACCAGATGCCACTTCTCGTTATCCATAAATCCATACGGCCTAGACGATCCCCAATTTCGTCAATAACTCGGCAACACCATTGTCAGATGTTAGCTCGGTATAAAACAGTCGTCTATTTGCACTGATAATATTAGAGCGATAAATCACGTTGATTAGCTGGTCCCGGATTACCCTTGATTACGGGCATCAAAACACATAATCAGACACACGTACGTAACGAGGATATAACGAGGCCGAACAAATTATCGTAACTTCGTTTGTTACTTGAATAGAAGATCGAACGACTATCATGGGAATTTGTGTTCCATATTCGCCAAAGCACCTCCTTTACAGACGAATGAAATTACTAATAAAATTTCTATATCCAGCATATTCTAATGTCCATAGCTTATCTTGTAGCTTTCCATTAAAATTTTCATTAAAACTTACTTGATTGTGGTCGATTGATTATTTAAAATTGACTTTTCCTCTTGTTGTATCTGGAATGATCTCCTAAAAGTTCTTAATAAAATCTCTCTCGCCTGAAATATGGATTTAGACATAACTTTAGAAGGAAATCTTAATCCCTTATCTTAACAGAGATCATATTCTTATTATTAGTATTGCAGACTACAGTTAACAAATAGAGAATCGGATCCATGATACATGCATTGAACGAACGGTATAATAATTCTATCAAATAAAATCATAAGGCAAGGAATTGATCATCACTTCCTTTTCTTTTTTTTTTTTTTGCACATGGAGAAATCCTCATGGACACTCCACTGCTGCTAAAAATCGGCAACAGCAGAGTAGTGTCGGACTCTTACCGACTAAAACTCCACGATGACCATCCTACGTGTGTGACAGGAGTGCTCCAGGGACCTCTTACAAATTATCTTTCCGTTGCACCCCCTCCCGCCTTCTCTTGTTCGAGCCAGTCCTAAAAATTCCCTGACTGTTGAATTTGGCACTAGGAGGGCGCATTGCCCCTAGCGCCATCCCCCTTCTAGTCGCGGTCCGTTGAGACAGCGATAAAGCGGCTCTAGGCCGCCTGACCGCCATCCCCCACCATCGCATTATCCTACAAGGGTAATCATCACTTTTTGCAATTCTCGTAACCTCCGCTACTAATCTTCTAACGAAGCTTCACCCCAAAATCTTGGGATCCATCGCTCTCATCGGGTGCACGAGACACAACTAATATTGAATTTTTATGTTGAATTTGAAGGTCGAATGCAAGAAAGCACAGCCGAAGGAAGTGATGCTCCCAGCGAACCTGGCGAAGACGCGAGCGGCCAACAGAGGCGCATACGGTGAGTTGGTGATGGTCGCGACACCTACCCCCACCACCTATCGTTACGCGCCGTATCCCCTTCCGACGGCTGCTGCCGCGGCTGCACATGCAGCTGCAGCAGCGTCCGCTGGCACCCCACACCACCACTTGCTCACTCCGATAGTCGCTACCGCCGCACCAAACGCGGCCGCTACCTACCAATACGCTGCCGGTGCGACCGCACCTGCGGCGGCAGCCGCGGCCACTACCGCGGCCGTCTACGATGTCAAGAGGGCACTCGCTGCCGCGGCTGCGGCTGCAGCCGCGGCCTCCTACAGGCCCCATCCTGTCGCGGCCGCAGCAGCCTCTCGGGCCGCAACCCTCACTTATTCCATGAGCGATCTATTAGGCGTACAGGGCCTCGATATGGGTGCCGTCTACCATCCGATACCCACGATCGGACTATGACCGACAATACTCACGCCCCTTTCTAGGCCTCAGTAGGTTTCATCTTAAGGGGCAGAGTTTCTTCAGTCATACATTGAGCTTTTCCATGTTTTTGCATTCATTTTACTGTTGATTCCTCGATCGACGATTTGTTAGCGATGATTTCTAGTATAATTCCGTTTATATAAACTCCATGTGATTGAACGAAATTTTAGTTATATGTCCGATTAAATAAACATGTGTCAGTGAAATCTATTTATCGGAATTCTTATTATGTGGAAGAAAAATTGCAGATTATAGGAAGAATGAGTGGATTCTTTTTACATGAAAACATGAACTGCATAAACTGTTAGTTACCCGACAAGTTCGTATAAATGGAATTTTGCTGTTAATTAGTTGATCGATGGTTTGATTGGGTTGAGTTTGTAGTACTGAATGAAATGTAGATTTAGGATGTTTGAGGTAGTAGGGGATTGTATATTTTTTGTACTGTTGTATGGAATGGGGGTTACGTGCCAAGGAATTAAGAGCGTACAAATTTGGAGGTGTAGCTATGCTTTTGTATCATGTTTCATGAGGATTTGAGCAGGTGTGATGAAATCGATTCATAGTTGGTCGGGTTCGTTCTGATTTGAATGACGTGTTAGTATCCCGTTTGTACGTGTGATCGTTACAATTGCGTTCTTTGTTCTAATCGATGTTTTGTTACCATTTTTGTATTTTTTTTAAATATCTTTTTCGTATATGTAATTTTTTAACGGGATACCAAGTGCACTTTGCTGTACTTTGAAACATTCCTCGATTTAGGACTCATCGCCTTCTTTTTCGGGAAAGTATTAGCGTAAATAACCTTGCAGTTGATTTCCGACTTGGTATAGCAGCGAATCGAAGACATATCGAGAAGTGCAATATAACGTAGTCTAGACAAAACCATTCCTTTTTATTCCCGGGATTCGAGTGTGGGAATAAGCGAATTCTCGCGAGACTGCTCGAGAAGCTCATTTCAGTAAAACTGTGATCGTAGTGAGAAAAGAAAAAAATAAAGATTGAAAAAGTATAAAATAGTAGTGAATCATAAGTCTGTTTGGTAGAACTCGATTAATCGCGTATCTGGCATCGTTTTCTTCGTAGCCAAAGATTAGCGTAGATAGCAAATGGAACAAACCTGCATCGCAAAAGACTGGTAGTGATTTCGTAGTTGATTAGCAAGAAACAAGTAGTAGGACAATAAAAGGAAGTGTTCAAAATTTAGGCAAATTAGTCTGTTTCAACGAGCAGCGCTCGGTAGTAAGTTGATACATCCAACGTACCTCTTGCAGAAACCATTCCTCCTTCTCATAAATTTCTAAAATTAAAGATATAAATTTGAATGTAACTTACCAGTAAATCTCATAGAAAAATATCTATTTAGGCAGTTGGAAAATTCTAAAGTAGTAGAAAAGACAATCAATCGCAAACGACCAACGTATTACGTGTTTCGAATGTACTTTAGTTAGACTATTGAATCTTGATTAGGAGAGGAGGAAAGGTCGCAAGTAAAAGGCAATCAGGTCACGATACCACACAGATATTTAGATACTTTTCGACGAACGAAAGAGATACAAATTCCTGCCTCGAACGACTCGCGTTCGCGACAACACGTCAATTGATTCGTAGATGTTAGATAATTTCGTAGCAAACTGGATCGAAGCTTTATGGTAGCGCTCGGTGTGTTCGCATGGTTGAACGACAATTCAATTCGAACAGACGATCGTGAAGGAATCGACGATGGTGTCGGCAAAAAGGAAGGAAAGGAGATGAAATGAAAAATATGAAATCTTCGGAACTCGATCGAGGTCGAGGTTCTATGGCATTCTATTTTTCCATGAAAGTGAAGGTTGTTCGTTCGATTTCGAGAGCGAGGGCGCCCGTCGTCGAGATCGTAGATTGCTAGAATTTCATCGAAGCAGAAGGGAAAGAAAAAGGAAAGAAAAGAAAAGCGTAAAGAATGAGTAGGAAAAAAAATGGAAAGAAACGCAAGAACACATTCCCAGGTAGCGGCACGCCGTATATTATTCCCAGAAGGAGGTGAATTTCTGATTTGCACGGGATGATATGTCGAGTGGTATAAATAAAGCCGTGAATCGTGAATGGTGAAGGCGGATAGCGCGTCGAGAGCGCGCGGCAAATGGTCGGCGATAAGCATTTCTCATTCGTCGCGCCTTTCAGAGTATTTTTCGCAATGAATTTCATGAAATTTCATAATGTCGAGAATATGAAGAAGTACGTACTCCAATACGGCGGTACACGTGTACGATAGAAGCAAAGGAAAGAAAAAAAGGATGAATAAGAAAAACAACGCGAGGTCACAGCTATCTATATGTATATAAATGCACACGCGAAACTATATACATATACATAGAATACTCGTGTGCATATAACATATATATAATTATATGAATATATATATACGATACGTACCTTGTGAAAAATAAAAAAAAAAACAATTACGATGAAAAGGAAAATGAAACGACAAAAAAAGTTGCAGAATTAATCCATTCTAGATAAATAGCAGATTATATACATATATTATATATTGTTTTGTATCTACGTATTTGGTAAAACGCCATATAGTATTTGATATTGATATTGATATATTTTGTGAGAGCCGCATTACAACCTTCTAGTTTTTGTAATAGACCTACAGATTATACATATCGGAGTATATTCTATATATATATATCTCTCTATTTATACATATATATATATCTAGGTAATTAGGTAAACATTTGTGTTGTTACAAACCTTAGCTACTTAATGAGACTTTTTTTAGGTGAAACTAGGTTTGAATTAGCTAGAACGAATATAATTTTTGACGAATTACTATACTATGTATACGTTCCTATCATTGAGACTACTAGTTAACTATAGCTTTTTGAGAAGTCACTATGATACCGATAGTTTAGAAATATATTCTAGGTATTTCTTCGTGGAAGATCCGTTTAGTGATCTCTTTCGTATCTTCCCTCGTCTCCCTTTTGATCCTGTATCGGAAAATATAAAAGATATCATCAGAAAGAATATCTAAAAGAAAACAGGAAGAAAAAAGAACAATGAAAAGAAATGAGAAACAGCCACAGTGTCTTCCACGAAGAATGCATATTATCAGCGGCTTCAAAGAGACCTATTACAATGTACCTATTACTTAACAAGCTACGTTACATAGTA
The DNA here is from genome assembly GCF_024542735.1 of Bombus huntii. Lineage (NCBI taxonomy): Eukaryota > Metazoa > Arthropoda > Insecta > Hymenoptera > Apidae > Bombus > Bombus huntii. Next base: position 16,727,241 of record NC_066245.1, on the reverse strand, counting down.
TGTTTATATTACGTTACACGTAATATTATACCTCTCTATAGGATATATACTAAATATATATCGTGCGTATACCCGTCTACACCTATACCTTACAACCCCCTCCCCCCCGCCCGCACCCCCACTCCTCTATTACCCACTTTACTCGTTACATAGTATTTAACTCTTCTAAGCTATATAGCATCATTTACCTTAATAATAATGCGTGAGACGTGTGTCCTAGAAAGTACGTACTTTGCCCGAGAGGCTCAACAGTGTCAGTTTCGTAAGTAGACCAGATCTTAACATGCGGATTATCTTTCTGTTCACACCTTTGTAATGCTTTGTTGGGCCAGATTTTGATTTGTTACACGGGGAACGTAGCGTTGCGCCTTTTGTCTAGACAGAGAACCCAATTAGAAAAATATGCGTCTTCCTTCCCCGTAAACGTTTATGGCCGCGCACTACGCAAGTACGAACGAGATTAAAAATAAAATAAAAAGAAACTAAAAAAAAGGAACAGAATAGAGAAGAAAATGATATCGAAAAGAAAGAAAAGAAAGAAACGAATGTTTGCGTTCCTCGACAAATAATGTTTCTTGCAACACTCTGTATTTATATGTATGTGTCTCTCTTTCTCCCTCTTTCTCTTGGGAAACATCCAGCATCGAAAAAGGATCAAAGAAATAACTATAAAATTCGGAATGAGGAACTCAATGGGATTCCATGTTGCCAAAGCTATCGATGTGACGTAAATGTTAATTGACCGGCAACTCGATCGTAAAACTCGACCGGAATGAGCTTTATACGCTCCTCGAAACTGTAAGAGACTATTAATGTTAATGCCGTACGTAAACGTCTGTTCTACGTGAAATCGATTTGTTGCATCTGAGAAAGTACACGTACATTATATAATTATTATATTATTACATAAACATATATAGTACATACGAAGTCGCTGCGATTGTCAAGTATAATACAAAAATAAAATGCGCGTTGCAATATGCACATTACAAATATTTATATAAATTAAAAAATATATATACATAAATATTATATATACACGTACATGTCTAATATTCGAGTCCATTTACGTACTACACGTGAATCGATCTTCTCTATCTATATGAGAGTAAAATGAATGGTATTTAAATAAACACGAGATAATGTTGGAAGTATATGCAAAGATTTTCATTGTTGTTCAAACGGATTTTCGAAACAGAGCAATACAAAAGAAAGAAACAAAAAAAAAAGATAAAATGAAATAAGAAAACACAAAAAAATATCAAAGAAAGAAAAGAAACAAAAACGATGTCACACTGAAATGATATAGAATTGTGTTGCGTGCTTGATGTAATCAAAACCAGCCCGGTAGAGAGACTTTAGGTACGAAATCACTAATACTATTAATATGTATCAGTGTATCTTTTAATGGCTAGAATAAATGCTCTTATACTTTTCCATCTGCGTATATTGTGAGAGCAGCGTCAATATGAACACTAGAATAGTGAAACAGTAGTGTAGTATTGTGGTCGGTGTTTTTTTCAATATTGTATCGTCGATCTAAGTGTGGTAGTGGCGTCGATAATGTGTCACGTGCTTTGTACGAACGAAGCATCGACAATTAAAAATTCCGAATTATGTTTTTATCAAAATTCAAAATTTTCTTGCATCCAATATTTTTCGTTCCAATTGCCATTTGTAATTCCGAGAGTTTATAAATTTATTTAAATGTTATGCCTTCCTCGCGATCGCACGACACATTATCTGCCCTTAGTCAATATCTAATAAGCTACATAGTCAGCCTAGCAAATATTACTTAACGGTAAATGATTAACCAATACCTTGAAGGCTACAATAACCATAGATCATAGGAGGGTTTATTTTGTGGTAGAATTGAAAACACCTCGGCCGCGCGTAGTTACTAGTACCTTGTCACAGAATTTAGTCGATGCGCTATATAGTCGATGCGATATACATATTATAAATAGTCAGAATCTTAGTTGTGTGGTCTTTTCAATTAGTATCAAATTATGAAATTTCATGGATGCCTTTCTTTCTCTCTTTCTATATACTTCTATATACTCTTTTTCTATAAACTTCTTTGTTATATCTCCTACTCTCTGTCTAACCTAGAACGCTTTTAATCCGACTTCTTCTTTCAATCTGTTTTATTTTCTAATTTTTGTTCAGTTTTCTTATCTTTACTTTTCACCCTTCTCTCATTGTTTGAAACCTAGTCATCCGTTACACTCGAACCGTCTATACCGACGAATTTCTGCAACGCTTTGCTTTATACTTAACTTGTCTCCATGTACATATTTTAATTGTCTACGCATTACCTTTGCCTGCACGAAGAAAAATATTGCACAACAGAATCATCAGTTAGACACTCGTGAACTAAAATTCACGATAGTCCTCATAGTCGCGCGTACTCACCTTCGGATATCCGATCGAAAATTTTATTTTTTTAGGCTTCATTCGATCGCTCAGTACTTTTCTTCGTGCTTAGTTGCAGAAATTTCTATATTGGGACTTACGATTTACTATTTGCACTAACTAATCGAAGCAATTGAAATGAGTAAATGAAGGGAAAAGAATGATAAAATGAAGAGACAAATTTTTCTATCCGATTCTGATCAATCTCGTCACGGTATTAATGTGATCTGTTTTTCCTTGTAGATTTTATGTGGTCCCTGGGAGCATTACCTGATGGTGAGTATTGAAATATGCACGAACACGTACAACAAAACGACTCCAATGTCCAATGACATGCCTACCGTTCCGTAACAACGTTCAATCACGTTTGACGTAAGACCATCGTTGTAATATTCACGCGTCGATCAATCACGAAAGCGAAACAAAATTCTGTATGCTACTTGCCACGAGTTTTCTCGTCCTAAGTCTCATACATGATTCACCCACGGTGCACGGATAAAATCGTACAACCGTTCCACTTTGTGTGTCTCCGTAAATTTTTGCCTTTGTGAAAATACACTGGTTCATTAACGTAATTATTCGGTTAATGCGTACCTGGTTACTGGCATCATTCGATATTGCATCGGAGAAACGCGTTTGCCGTATCAGAAATACGATACATTAATTTCATTCGAATTAAATCGAAATGTGAAAAACGAACTCGAGAGTATCTTTCTTCGTGGAAATTGTTTGACCAGTATAATTTTATAGAGTTTTCAATCGAAAATGTTCTGTAGAGTAACACGGTACGTACTTGGGAAATGTTTTATCTAATATATTTTACAGAAGGGAGCATGTAGATCGTAGTTGATAGAGGACATATTTGTATATTAGATAGACATAACTTATTAAATCACACTTTTCAATCTATATACTGTAATGTAACAATTATTAGAAGTTTCTAATGATATTATACAGTGCGTTAGAAATACCTTGGTAGTATGGTTACCTAATGTCAAGATATCTTTTCATAGTTAAATATTCATTTGTACTCTCGATTCAAAATAAACGTATCACAGTAGTCTAGTTAAATAAACAATTGTTCGTACTTATGAGACATTTACTTGTATAAATAAAATAGTAATTTTCATGTGCTGATTTGGAAATCTATTGATGTTAAATTGAATAAGAAAAAGCCTACTATCACAGGAAGGGACATAATAGGTAACAATGTTACGATAGCGCTAACTTAAAGGACGACAAATAAAATTATGTGCAATGCTTTTCTTAAAATAATTCAAACTGACCAGCTTTAAAATTAGAGTTCGATAATTTTTACTAATCCACAAGCTTCGCTGACAATCAGAAGAGATCGGGAAAAACGACGTATCCCGCTTTAGCAACAAACACACGCATTCACACGCATCGTTACGATTCGACACGAAATATTCAACACGCTCCATAACCCTCCTCCATACGTTCCTGAAAAGCTTCCGAGCTCAGGTAACCAAGCACAGGGAAGAAAAGCTGACAGATTCTTTTGCTCTGTTCACAGGTTTCCCAGCGGCGGCGTACGCGGCATACGCGGCAAGCCGCGGCTATTCTGGGTACCCTAGTTTCGGACTGCCCTACCCGACAGGTAACCACCTTAGCCTTAACCACCTTAACCACCATAATGCGGCCCACATCGCGCCCTTGAATCTGAACTTGAACCTAATACAGGCGCAGCCTGCCCCCCACCATAATCCGCCTACCCCTACACCGCTCTTTTACCATCCTAATTTGGACCTCTACAACGCCATGCCTCTGTGAACTAACTAATTATATGTGTCTAATAATAATCTCGACATCGAGCTATGCGCACATATCTCTAATCAAAAGAAAAACTCACTTCCATTGCTACACCATTTTACTAACTGTGCTCTCGCTGTCGCTACTCGTTGCCCTGCTCGTCGTCGTCGTCGTCGTCGTCGTCACCGTCGTCACCGTCGTCACCGTCTTTGTTTTCGATTTAACACGAGAATCGGGCAGGTTACCAGTGGATGTCGGAAAATCAAGATGAGCTAATCGTCAGAAATTAAGCTCGGTTTGAAGGAGCGGGCAAGTAGCAGATCTCGCGCGTACAAGAATCTTGAGAGATTGTGGCGCTTTTGTTACAGGACCGTCGGCCTCTTGCCGAAATTCTCATCCGAGAACAATGGCTCCTTAAGCACTCGAGATTGAGTTCGATTCGAAGCTTGACAATTTCGAATAATCGACTAATTTCTAAGCGGATTTCAAAGTGCTCCTTTGAAGTGGCCCTTCGAAGTGATCCTTCGAAGTGGCCTCCATCGCGAGTTCGAATTCTCGACGATGCGCGAAAAGATGTTCGTGAAAACATAATCGATTCCTCTATTAAGGAGGGCGAAGCGTGCATCGTCAATTCTGCTCGCGTTTTACGCAGAATCCTTTCCCGACCAGGCAGGTTGTGTTTATGAGACACGGAAGCTATTGGAAATCCATTTCCGCGGCAGAGTTCCGCTTTCGACGACAGGACACTCGGGAAAATAAGTGATCTAATGTTACGTCACAGACCGACGTTCTATCGAGAATGGTACGGTTGTGCGCTGTACGTCCAACGCGAAGGACGTTGTATATTATTCAGCAACGTTTGCTCGGGTTCCGACGATCCTCAACTTCCGGGCCGAAGTTTCGACCGCCGGAGCACCGACAGTCGGTCTCACTCGATACGAAAGGAGTGGTGAACGTTGTACAAAATTGCTATAAATTATCGTATCGATATTATGTTGTCGAGGTTAAGATTTAAGATAGAAATAAGGAGGTGCCGATTCTCTTCGGCCAATTTTCTACCCCGTTCCGTGTTTACCCGAAAAAGATTTTAAGAATAGTCGATTCGTCTTGTGACGATTTATCTGTTTAATTGTTACTTATGATTCACATCTATTAAAATTTCGGACATTCAGCTATAATTCACGCCAAATAACAATTATATCTTGACATTTTTTAAAAATTGCAGATAGCTTCTTCGGAGATAAGACGATATACTGATATTTTATTATATTTCATATCGTTCCGCAAGAACCTAACTGCAATGCTGACAGAACTTGAAAGTATAGTTCGTAAAGTAAAGTAAAGTAAAGTAAAGTATAGTTCGTGATTGGTTGGTTTATATAACAAATTTTGTTAAAACCTAAGGTTTTGTGAAACCTAAAGCCTTTCGCTTGGAAATTTGAAATAGAAGAATCGCGTATGTCGAATATGTTTATTCAGCATAGATACGTAATCAGTATACGTCTCAAATTTGTTTTTATTTTTAGTGTTCCGCGGAATATATTTTTAAGCTCGCATGAATCAAAGTGAAAGATATTTACGTTTTAAAGATACGGTTATTCTCCAATCAAATTGTATTGCAAGTTACAAACGTAACAAATCGTATTCGCGTCCTTGATGCTCGTCCGGAGAAATACGCATACACAAAGTCCCGCGATAAAAATGCAGATCGAAAAGAAGAAGAATCCAGCGAACTAGGACAAGATAATGAGAGGCTGATGTATGGGAAAAGTTACGTCGTTAAACAAACTCTGTGTTTCTTACCTCCTGCATTCGATAGCATCTTGCGTGCCTTCGACTGTCAATAACAAACTACTCTGCTGGTACGGAATTTTCTTTCAAAGCATCGAGGCTTTACGATCCTCGAAACGCTTTAAAATTGCTTCTGCTAATCGATTAATCAATTTCAATTACGTTCTCCATCTCCCTCCCTCTCTCTTTCTCTCTCTTTCTCTCTCTCTCTTTCTCTCGGTATAGATCGTTAAAGCGTACATCGAATCGGATCGATCAGTGTAGACGAATGAGGCAAACAACCAACGAGCAAAATGAAAATTTCAACGAATGAGTTAAAGGAACGGCCACGATACGAATACCCTCTGCTACTAAATAAATTTTCGATCGCTGCATAGGGTAAACTTATTTATTACGCGATACGATTCCACTGGAAATCGTTCCTGCGAGTAGCGTATGCACACGAACCTTCGTACGATCTCATACAAGACACGAAGTCGTCGGATTTCAATTCCAACGAATACATACACAATTTCGATAATATATTTAAATCGACTGACTATCGAATCGATTGTAATTTAAGATTAATCGTGCGGTCGCGGAACGGGGTAAAATGTCATTGTTAATATTAGGTAGGGGTAAAGGGAGCGTATCGATTACAAACGATATGCGAGTGAACCGCATCGCGGTTAACCCTGTACGCATAGATATACACAAACGCAGGCTAGAGCAATTAATAGGAAACGTTTGGAAAATGAACGCGTCCATAGGTGGGTATCGACTGATCTAAATCGAACCGGTTGATTGGAGGTAGCTGCGGGCAAAGTTTTCGAGGTCAAGCGCCCTTCATGTTGAATTCGAACTCGAAATGAAAATCCGCAGGCCCACGTTCAGCAAATGAAGAAGCCCAAAATGAAGATTCGACCATGTCGCTTCTCATAACCAGGGCACTCCATCAGACAAAATTTCGTGCCGGAGCTGGGAATTATACGTTTACTACTCGCTTCGATCGGCTCGCGAGATGCGAAAACGACCCTCGGGAATTTAATGTGGTCATCGACGATTCCCATCGATTTGTTACTTCGTTTTATACTTTCCGTTCTATCCGTTCCACCGACTTTTATTTGTTCGTTAATTATTTCCCTCCGTATTTTTGCAGTCTCGTTATCGTATTGGTTATTTTTAGATAATCGATATGGATATCGATAGCGTTTGTTAAACTCTACTGCGTTGCGTCGAAACGACCGTTCGAGAGATAACTATGTCCGTGTGTAACGGAACCACGTGAAAACAGAGAAATACAGTACAGTAATCACGCCTCCTATGGTGAGCTTTCGCAGACGTAACGCTAGTTCCGAAGAAGCTTCTTTCGATCCCCGTAACTACTGCACCCCTGCCCTCTGTCCGCCGCTCGACCGTTGCTCTTACACGTCTTACTAGCCCATTTGTTCCCTTCTCTTTTGTCCATTTTTGGCCATTTGTCTGCTACACTCGTCTTTCTCCGCGAACTTTCTCTCTTTCTCTGTTTGACCTTTTCTCATCGTTACTCCGTGCGAGCTCCTCGAAGAGGAAATTTCGTGGCGAAAGTTTTCAACTTCTTCCTCCCTGCACTTTGTATCTCCTTCCTCCCCCCGGTTTGAACTTGTGATACCACCCCTTTATGTGAAGCATGACACGAAAATAGCGAAGCAATAACATATAACGCCAATAGAGGCGGACAAACTGCGACAGGTGTCCCATGCACGTCGACCGGACATAAATTAGCTGCAAGGAAACAGACGTAAACGCTGCTGTGTGAAAAAAGAACATCGTGTGTATATCCACGAAAACAATTCGTGTATATTACGCGACGTATAACGTAAACGGTTTCGAATATCGCGCTTTTTTCGCCGTTGATCTAATCGCCGTGATATATATATTTTATTATTTTTTCCCTTCGAAGTACATCGATCCTAAGAATAATTCACGTGGACGAGCAGAAAGAGAACTCATAAATAATGCATAATGTTTTTCGGACGTTGGTTCATCCCTCGGAACGAACATCCCTTCCTCGTGCGTCCTCTTTTTCTTCGATTCCCTCCGCCATTTCAAAAAAAGAAACCGGCATATTTTTACTTTCCTCCAGAGACCATACGTCCCGATGTTCCTTGGAATCGTTTCCAATTTCCCTCACTGTCCGCTATTTAACGCATTTGAATAACCTCCAGTCCGGGAAGTGGAGCGGTTGCGCGACCGCAAACGCTCCCTCCTCTTACTTCCTTTTTTTCTGTACTTTCTTTCGTACTTTTGCGTATGGTTCACGAGGCATGGCGGTAGAAGGAAGAAAAAGAAATTGTGGGTAACGACCACCAATGATTGATCACTGCGAATGAAAACCCCTCCGCCTTAAAGTCGTCCGTATACTCCCAATGTCCGAAAAACATTCGTCGGTGAAGCCACCCTCTCTTTCTCTTTCTCTCTTCGAATACGAAAGAGGGGTGGCCGATACGCGACCGGTGCGCGAAAATGAATTTCCTCCTTGTTGAAAAGATATTTTCCGACAGATATCGAACTCACGCGTCGGAATTTGCAATCGAGAGAAATTCTCGTTCGACCGTGGGCGGCAGTTAGACTCGCGTTAGACACTGCCCAATGAAGGAATACGTGTATATATGTATATATATATCGATAGATTTCTCTTAGATGGTTGAAGAGGTGGTGGTGTTAGAGTGATTTCACGTGAAATCGCTCGCGACGGAACCTGCTCGTTTGTTCTCCGAGTCGATCCATCAAGAGAGATTAAAAGATTTCCTTGTGCCTGGGATAGCTCTTTGTTTCAGGGAGAAATTGTAATGTGATGGGATATCGGACGGTGGACTGGTTCACGGTACTAATGTTTTTTGATATGCGAGTACTTTCATTTTGTTGATTACATGTTTGGTTACATTTAGTTAAATCGTGTCAAATACATGTTTGATGTTAACGTACATAGCCATGGTGAATAATATCGTACATTGTCATGAAACTGACATGACGATACATTTAACAACGAAATAATTAACGGGTGTAATACGAATTCCAAAATCAATTTTACAATGTCTATTTCATTAAACTTTCATATTGTTTTCAGTTTGGGCTGCAGAAAATTAAGTTACTCATAAGCAATTTTTAATAAGAAATTTTGATATTTTGCAACAAGAAAATCATAAATTCTACTCACATAATCACTTTGACCACAGAAACGCTTGAATGTTGTACACGCCAGACCAATAACTACCATTACCTTTGTGAACGTTCGAAACTTTGGCTAATGCAGTGACGCGGGAATAATTTTCCACGACCAGCTACTAGAAACTATTACCTTCCTCCGACGGCTTGATACGTTGAGAGAAGTTGTTGCATTCGCGATCGAATCCGACCAACTAAATAAGCAAGCACATGGGGCACCGCGCTCGCAGTTTCTCCGTAACGACGTGCCAGTCGCGTCTAGTTTTGTCACTTTGTGGTGTGCTGCATGCCAACTGTCGAGAAATTCCTTGACAACTTGTCCATTGACCAGAGAATCAGAACGTATGCGATGTTGTGATCGTTTCTAACCTAAACGCATCGGAGAGAAAGGGAGGAAGACTGTTGTTGAGAGGAAAGACTGTTATTGCGCGCAAGAGAAAGAAAGATTTGACTTACAAAAAAGATTTTTTTTGAAAGAAAACTAAAACTTGCGACCACCCAGTGCGACTACGGGACTCAGAGGGGGTTGGTGGTACTTTCAGGTGCCTTGGGACTACCGCCCTTATCAGCCGGAGACACATCGCTACACAGCCTCTCCACAGAGTACAGAATCATTCCCGAACAATGAGCGGACCGATGCAAAAGGTCGTGGAACGTATGCGAGAGCGTGTGTACTACGAGAATCATTAGGGGAAACGTGTAGATCGGGATCGAGGGATGCGTGTTGTGTAACCGTAATGTGATTATTTAGCAATAACAAGATGCGTGAAAGGAGAGGGGGGAAATAAAGCAAAGGGTTGCGTATACATTACTCTAACGGCATTTTTTGCTTCTAGTCGAGATGATGATACGATCAATACATATACGATTCATCAGTACGATGTGTATTACATATGCGTAGTAACACCGATTAGATCGTGTGAAAAAAAAGAGATGCTTGCGAAAGGTGAGCTGCTAAAATGCTTAGTTCTTCGTTTACGTCGAGACAAAATCCAGCTCTTTCTTTTGCAGTTCTTCTTATAATACGTCTATCCCTCCGACTAATAACGGTTTCATCAAGCTTTCTCGTAGGATTGGTACTAGACAGACGTAACGACGACTTTTCCGAATATAATCGTGATAACGAGTTTCCTTCTCCCTTTTCTTCTTTGCATTTCTGAGGCAGAGGAAGTTTAGTACGCGAATCTATCATCTCGCGACTTCGACGAACTTTAGCATGAGATTTCTTATAAGACGCAAAAATAAATCAGCACACCTTTTATGTGCTTTTTCCTCTTTTCTCTGCTCCCTTTCTTTTCGTCTCTAGCTTTCTTTATCGCCTATTCTAAATTCTCAGAGTCATCCTTCTTTCTTCCTTTCTTCTTTACACGTTTTCCTTGGTTTTCCTGCAGTGCGAAAAAGTCTGAATATAGAGTAATTTCGAAAGTATACGCAATGGATACGTAATGGATACGTAATATCGTCGGCAAATTGTACACTGATTGTAAACTTTTGTTATCTTATTTATTGTTTGGATTATACGCATAACGTTGAGAATACAATTGTTCTTTCAAAGATTCACATGTTTTCTTTTCTATGTATTTTTGTCTGTTACTTTTAACTAAACGAATTTACGAGCAATGAAATTCATTAGCGAAGTTGTATTGTTATTTAACTTGAACTTTCCGAAGGGGAGAATTCTATTTTTATTTCTTAGTAACCACGATATTTTAATTTTATTAGTATAATTTCAAATATGGTTAATGAATGGTCATTGTATATTTGTTCTAAGTAAATATTCATTGCACGGTGCAATGCGAAAAGTCGTCAGGAGTTGATTAAATTTGGAGTAAATCGGTTTCAATTTTGAACACGTATTAACCTAATTCTTATAATCTTCGCGCTAATTGAAATTTCCGCTTTCAGTGGGTACCAGCAAATTAATGGTTGTTGCGATTTGTTAAATAAACGAGATATAGAACGTTAAGCGGCGAAATGTTGCATCGCGCTACTTATCAGTATTCCACCCTATCACTTTTCAAACATTCAACATTTTTAAACATCATACTTAAAATTATACGCGGCCTTTTCACCAACCAACTATAGCAGATTGTCTTTCTTCCAAAATAGTCTCCCTTGATTTATAACTAATTTCTTCGCCCTTCATATATTTTCGAAATCCAGAGAATCAATTTTCCAAGAACCATGGGTAAATTTTATTAATTTCGCGTCGAATTCAGTGCAAAATTTACGCAACTTTTTCTAACATAAAATATATTTGCGATGGTTTTCCGTTTGTACATCAAGAAAATTTATTACCACAATATCTCTCTATTGGCAAAGTTATTTTTAAAAGGCTGCTATAAACTAGTTCGGAATTTCTTTAATTATTTATCGCGATTGTAAAACTTTTTAGTCTGTTAAGGCCTCTGATTTTGGTATACTGGGTGTAAAAGATATAACGCGGCCGTAAAACCTGTCAAGGGCTAAACTTTATTCGTTTCGAGGGTTGAAATGCTTAATAATTTGACATATTTTATGAGTATAAGGATCTCCACTCCAGAACTGTTGTACACTAATGAATGTAGTTCCTTAGTGCTTTAATCCCTCCTATCCATACTATATTACTTATGCAAGGTAAATGCTCATACTCATATTTTCTTTATATCAATAAAAGCTACTTCAAATTATATACCAAACATGTCAATTTACAACTACGTTATGTCATCTCTACCTAATATACCAAAGTACATATATCTCATTTTTCACCGTGATAAACATGAATATGTTATAAACAACAGTTTGCTTTGGAATTATTCTATGAAACATCAATTTTACCCACCCAAAATCTACGTATCAAAGACGCCACTATCCTCTTAGTCACCATCTTCCTCATACAGAAGATCGAAATATAAATCAATTACAATTTTCACCCTGTCCACCTCCGATACACATTCTTCGCGACGTAATAGGTGCTCCGTCCAAATTGACACCTGCACGCGCGCATTATTTACAACATAGCAGACCGATATCGCGCAGCAGTCGTTCACACGATCGATGAGGTTTCTCCGAGAACACTCTTTCAACCCGGCGATATTTCTCCGGCAGTTCGATGCACGATCGGTGTACGCGTGCACACGCGGTGTATACACACGTGTGTGCGTACACGCATACGTCGTATCGAAGTCCCGTCCTTTCATTGGGAGTCTGGCTGTGCAACCGTGACGGGGCAACGACGAAGCAACCAGGGGGTTGAGGGTTGCACAGTAGGAGAGGTGCACCGTCGTATTTCACAGTCATTACCGTAACGTGTTACCGTGCGCGCTCGTTGCGCCACGCAATAAATCGTTGGTTACCGTTACCATGGATGGCGCGCAAGGAGGGAACGGGTGTTCGAGGGGTGGCCGCGGGTTATTGTGGCGTCCTAAACCCCCACTGCTCGTATTAGCCCTCGAGCAAACGATGCGACGCGGTCTGTTCGTAACAGTCGTAACCTCTTTTTCCTCTCTTTCTCCTATTCTTATCTAAAATTGTTCGTTTAGAAATCGAGCCTCGATTCCCAGCGATCTTTCGGAGAAGATTGACTCAAGATGTAATTCGTACCTGCGTTTCGACGCAACGCTTGTTTCTTTATATTCTCTTCTTTTTTTAACACAGAGGTCACAAATGAAGAACATGATAAATTGTATTTTTAATTCTTTTATCGTAGAACCATTTTAAAATTCAACACATTGTCAACCAATTTCATATCAAAACGTATTTTCTCATATCATTTTGAGATTAAATATGCGTTCTCTATCATGTTTGAACGTTTAAAAAGTGTCGATAACTTCAGTTGCGCAGACTAATTAATTAAATTTCTTAATCGTTTAGTCGTTAAATTAATAAAAAAGCATACAACAATCAAAAAACCAATAAAAGTAGACTTACCATATTTTCCCCATGTGGTCGTCGATTTACCAAGTTTTCTTGAAAGATTCTTTATTTATTATATTTATCATTCACCTCTACCCAAGAAGATGTTCTTCTTTACAATCACAATATACGCAACTTCAATCGAGTGTTATTTTTTCCCGGAGAATGCGAAGAGTCGAATCAATACTTCCCCTGAAAAATAAATCTGTCCTGATCGAAGCATCGTGTTGACATAAAACTAACCTACGATCTTTGCCAACGTTCCCTGTTATATAATACACGTTCTTGCGAGAGGGGTAAAGTCTCGCGAATCCAGTCCGCTTCTCAATTCTTCCCGCGACGTCGCACTTTATATCGTATCGTGCGCTTCTAAAGGGTTGTACGCCCTTGTACCATACACACGAATACGCATGTACACACTGACGCGCCGGACACCGTTGTACATATTGCGCAACGTAGCTCTCAGCTGCGCTCGAAGCGTTCGAACCGGAGAAGGGCTGGGGTTCGAGCTAAGAATCCCAAGTATCCGAAGCTTACACGCGACACCTGCCGGTCTGTGGATTTCGCGGCGTCGTCGTAGCGCGCGTGCACGCGAGCGCGCATACACACATCAGCTCGTCTGCTCGTTTGGGAGGACGAACGGAATCTCATCTTCGTACGTGTTCGATACAAATACGTTTGGGATAGCAGGAATATACGGTAGCAGTCGGAAAGCGGTCGGAAAGCGGTCGTGATCGCGTGCTATATACGACTATGCATGTCGTTCGCGCGACGTGAGCCGCTTTTGGACCAAGCGTGTACATACGCGCGTTTATACGGTTACATATGGACGGGTAGGTACGTGGGTGGGTGCAGTGGGTTCTCCGCGAAACGTGCGAAATTGACAGAATCTGACCGTATAGAATTTTGTCCTCTTTTTTTTTTTTTTTTTTTAATCGACATTTGTTTAAATATCGAATGAATAGATTGAATTGCCGTAATTTTCATATCGAAATAATCGTTAACGCATTGACCGTTGTGGAGGTTGCTAGAACTTTTGCTTTGACCAACATTAGAAAGTGATCACGTGGATGATACTAATGATCGACAACGAAATTAATTAAAAATATTAAAATATTCAGATTATCATATTGAGATATACAACACTAATATGACATCATGATCCAACAGTCGACTCGCTAAAGAAGGGTTAGTTAATGGTTAAAACCAATCGTAGTTGTTTGTGGAATGCATCGGACTGTAGATAGAGTTATTAGGAATGTACGAGTACGGTCAGCAATAACTTAACGATATGCTGCTATTTGCTATCCATACACACATCCACGTATGTGCTCGTGGAAATATACATACTTATATATATATATATATAGAAAGGAATAAATTATATATACACAATTCATATAAATAAGAAGAAGAATTATATACATATAAATATATGTATATATATATAAATATACAAAGGGAACTATGTAAATTAATGTTGTTCATATTTGTTGATATACGGACCGTATATAGATTGTCAATCGAACATTATTCATTTCTACGATGACGAACAAACCATTGATCGATACATTCAATATGCTACTGTAATACGTGTGGCGGCGTTATTCGTCGGATCGGCCTCTTTAAGCTCATACCTTTTCTTACGAAGGACATGATCGCTGATATTCTCTTTCGCCATATATTTTTGCGGCGCGTTTGGTTCTATCTTGTTTCGTTTCCTGTTCGATATTGTACGGTATTTCGTGTTAGCTCTATTATTATTCATCGTTGTCGCAAACAACGCGATATTGGGACACTTCTAATTACAAGGAACGATTTGACTGACAAGCCAGATTTTGTTCGTTCGCGATTGGCTCGCCTCATGTTTTCAAAGGGACAAAACCATCGTATTGTCTGACTAAAAAACTCTTTTTTCAGTTCTATCAGTATTTTTTAAAAGACATCCATACCATTACAATTGATGAGAACGTGACTGGTCGATGTTTGAAATTTCTCCATTTACACTTGATCCTTTTTGTTACAATTAAACGTTTGATCATTGCATCGGAGCATCGAACGTACGTACACCTTTTACAAGGAAGTACCTTTCCGTTAGCTAAATACAGCCAATTTATTGTCTACGTGTTTCGCACTCATCCTGCAGAGAAATAATATATCCGCTATAGAAATAAAATCCTGTTTGAGTTTGAACACTTCCATGCATCGATGAGTCACGATTTTTCTACCCAACAGAGGAACAGTGTTGGGAAAGCGTTGGCGTGAAGCTGTCATCGGAACAAGCGCGATTTTGCCGCGAGCTTGTTTGCTGAATATTTTTTCACGATGAGAGCTGAACGAAAAAATCGCAGCTACCCTTCCCCAACTCTGAGCAACAACGAACCACCGAGCCTCTTAATTGCTCTGGTATCCGCTAAAAAAAACTCGTATACCGAAATAACCGTGATCGGAAATGAACAGAAAGAAATAAAAACAGAAAAAAAGAATTATATAATGTAAATATGTATACACCCTCTTCTCACGTGAATCTCTTGACCGGAAGTTACGAAAATGTTCACAGACGCATGGCTGGCAAACTCTGTGGTCCTTCGTCAAGCAAAGCGTCGTCTGCCTCTACCCCCATTCCATTAGGTATTGCTAAAAACACAAGATATATCGAAAAGAGAAACCCGTCACGCACGCGTAACACCATCCATACATATACACATGACACCTATCGACATATTATCATCTACATGCAAAACAAGAACACATACACACATCTTATACAAAGAAAATACTGAAAATGTGCGCGAGCATGCTGGCTCACTGCACACATATGTACACATATATGAGAAAATAGCTGCGATACAAGGAAAGAGATTAGTTGCGTAAGCGCAGCGCTGCTTTCCGCGAAAAAATTTGACGTTCGAATAGACAGGAAAGAAGGAAAAGTCCCTGCGAGGGATGAAACGGGTAAAACACGTAAACACCGAACCGAGAAAGGGAAAAGAGAGAAATCGATGCACGCGAGAGACGGGGCCGAGTATTTATCCGGTTTACCCGAACATCAAGGCCCCTCTCAGCCCTCCTCTGACGTTCTCTCTTTTTTCTGCTCCTCCATTTCATCAACTAAAACTACTACTACAACTTCTTCTTCTTCTTCTCTTTACTAGTAGAACCGTAGGTAGTTAATGTATATCTTCTCTTATACCGTCACACTTTGAAAGGAAATCATATAACAAGGAAACAGAAAAGAGTACAGAGATGAACGCACGGTCCGAATCTAGGATGCCCAAAGGCGAGGCTGTTGCGCGTTCGTACGCTTGGCGTACGTGAGGAAATATCTAGTTCGTTTTTTTAATTGAACGTTCGTTCGATATCCACGTTTTCAGTTTTGGCGCAAGATCTCCAGCTTCTCCAGTTTTTTCAAGGTATTTCGAAACGAACTGTGGAATCGTTTGCTTCGAGAACATTTAGCAGTAAATAAAAGTTTAGCTCGTTTTATAGATATATATATATATATATATTTGGAAAATTCTGAATTTTAGATTTAGTTTAAAATGCTAAAATTTGACGAGAGTGTCGAAGTTATTTTCTACCGAAAAACGTCAACGTATGATGATTTGCGACAGTCTCACCAGCTAATCAATATGATAGCCGAGTATGTAGCCCCGTGGAGATAAGCAGCGATCTAGCGTAAAAGAAAAATCAAGATCGAAGTCAAAATCATTCTTGCCCCTTCTTTATTGTGCATGCGTATGTGTGGGGGAGGGAAGGTTGTGACAAAGTGAGAAATGAATCCGTTCGAAGACGTACAACGCAAGTAGATAGTTGCAAGTTTCGGGGTAGACACAGGTGCAAGAAGAAAGTATAATGATAAATTGATTTATCGCAACGAGAATTGTGCGTAGGTCGATGTTTAAATATTCTGATATCCTTTATATCTCTCTGTCTCTTTTCCTAGGTTCCTGGATCGAGATTTCATTCCTTCAAGCCTAAATGGTCCAGTTCTTCCTCTCCATCGACGCATCCAAATCCTTGTTACCACGATTCCTGTCAGTCTGAAAAGAAGTTTAACGTGTTTCTCTCTTGTAGTCGTTTGATCTTTGTAGTGGTTGAAATGTAGTCACATTCTATGTAATCTCTAAGCTAAACAGTTTTAATCGAAAACACTTAGCGTAGGTCATATAGACATAAAACGATATAGGCGTTTCCGGGTGTTCAAGCTGAAGCATCCTGTCAGTATTCTATGTATGAGAATGTCTTAATAGACCGTTTATGAGAATGTTTAGAGAAATCGAGTTTCTTGCAATCACATTATCACTTGGAATAATAATTTATTTTGATATGATTTGTGATGTGTTGTTTGAACCTTGAGAAACAATTATCACAACAAATTTGTTGAGAAAGTAATTAATTGGAAAGGCCAAGAATATTTTCGAATATTTCAATGACTGAGACCTTTCGATTCTTTTTATATTTAAATGAACACATACCGTGGCTTGGAAGTTTTGAAATAACCATCGAACCGAACTGTTTCTACGAACTCGGGAGCAATTTATTTCGAAAATATATTTCGTGCTTTCAAACACGGTCAAACAGATTGAATTTAAAACATTAATAAAGGCACACCACGCACGCAAACGCCTGCACAGCCGCTTTTCATTGGAAATTCTTGATCCGATGGTATTCTACGATTTATTTCGGTTAATGTTGTTTCACGACTAGATGCAAATGTAGAAGCGAAGATCACGTTATAAAAGCGGGATCTAGCGGACGACACAGAATCGACAGGATGCTGAAGTTGCGATACTGCTATCTCTTATCCAGAGCAAATTACGTATTGCTAAACGTAGAGAATAAGGCATCCGCTAAAAGTTAGGCGAAAGTAAAGAAAACATAAGAAAGAGAGTACCGACCCTCGTAGAAGAGATTACCGCACCGAAGCAAACCGCCCAAAAGACAGTTAACGAGAAAATTATGCTTTTTGTATCGTTCTTCTGTTTATCTTCCACGCCTGTTCGATGTCCTCGATTTTCACCCTCCGCCACCTTTCCGTCGAATATTGCTAATGGAACGTGAAAGCAAGGACGACATCGGGAAAAAGGCGTTAAGTCCTCTGATTAATTATTAGAACATAAACGTTCGTGATAATTACGACTAGCAAAAGTTTCCTTATCAGTTTGTAATCAAATAATACATTGAACTAATGTAGTAACATGAAAATAAAAATTTGGGGAATGTCATAAGAGGGAACATAAAATAATGTTTGTATTTTAGCGTTAACATTTGTTTTTCTATTTTTTTTTTTTTTTTTTGTTTCTTTCAAAGTGACCATATTCCTGACAGATTATCAATCCAATTTGATACCTTAATTATCAATGTTTGAATAATCATACCGAGTTACTATTTACATTTTACAATTTCATACTCTTCATAATGCTAGAGGTCTTCTTCAAATGGTTAAACAAGAAAGACATCGCGCAAACAAACACGAACAGTTTTTTAGGCAACAATTATAAAACATTCATGTCAGTAATTACGGCTTAATTTCAATTAATCCGATAAATAAAGCAGTTTAATACTTACGTAGCATCTATTGTCGCGCTTGTCGACTAATTATACGTACAGCCTTCGGCGACTGGATTTCGAAAACAATCGCGACCCAACCAATCCCTTAATAGGACTATTGATATCCCATTAATGTCAACAAAATAGCACGCATCGACTCCTGTCTCCCGTGACCTGTTTGCGATGTATATGCAATTCACAGCCGGTGATCCGGATTAACGATGGTAATTAATTACAACGAAAGACTCAACGAGGAACATTCATTCTACAACGCGTTACCGCGAATCCTTTCTCGAGCCCTTGCTTTCTCGGTCGTCCAGTTTCGACGTCCCTTGACGATATTTTATCCCTGAATCCAACCCATCTCCTGTTGTGCAACGTAGTATACGTTCCGCGAAAGCTGTGATTCGTGATTTCGATTCTATTGTGTTTTTTTTCGAGTCGTCGTTAATGAATGAAACAACGAGTAACAGAACAAGAGAAAAAAAGATAACGTAAGAAAAAGCTGGGATAAAAGACTAAGATCGAACGATCCTTCGAAGGATTGCGAGCCACGATACCGACGTTCACGGCGTGAATCGCGTACATACACGATGTATAGGAGTTTGCGTGCACGAAAAGCAAAAGATGACGAGGACCGAGCTGTCCGTCCTTGGTCTCTCGTACCGTTAATACAGTATTAAGCGAGGAATCACGAGGAAAGCAAATCAGGTTTTAAAACGCTCGCTTGCATGAGTTTATAGTTTCGTAATAGAGCCAGCGACATGAACCCGTACAAGAAAGCATTGGAAGACGAGATGGGAATAAAAAGTATACGGAATGATTGGAAAGAAAGAAAGAAAACTAGTGGACATTGAGGATTTTGCGAGAAACCGACGAGAGAGACAATTCAGTCGCTGGCGTTAATTAAGCTGATGCCAAAGAGAAGATACATCTGTCCTGAGCTTATATATATGTTAACGACACGATGCTTAAACAATATTATTGATACTTTTATGCGTGGCTATAGTTCGCTCGCGTTAACATCACCGTCCTCTGTAACAAAAAAAAAAAAAAAAAAAGAAAGAAAAAGGAGAAAAGAAAGAGAAAGAAAGAAATAAGAAACACGAAAGAAGAAATAAATAAAATTGTTTGTCATTGCGATTATTGTGCGAAAAATTTTGATTCTACGTTGCTTACTTTTGTTCATATTTTCGATGGATTTTTATCGTTTATCGTTTATCACCTGAAACGAAGAAAGAGAAAAGTTTTAAAAAAATTGTTAGTTAAATTTCCGCGACATGTATACGTCGATATAAAAAAGAGAAAAAAAACTTGACGCGGTTAACGTTATCGAGCTATGGTCCGATTGTTGCTATTCGTAAGAATTGTTGTTATATCGCTGTGATCGCGCGTGGGTTTCTATAATACGTTGCCCGATCCGGAATCCGATCGATCGACCGCCTTTTGCACTCTCACCGAATTATTTGCGTCGACGACGAGTAAACGAAGTGCTAAAAGGCACCAGCATCCGTAAGAATACTTGAAGACACGCGTCGTTCTCGTCACTCGTAATAAGTTAGAAAATTGGGGAAACGTTCAAAACATTATACCGTCCATGATGATGATGATGATGATATTGAAATGTTTAAATATGGATAATCGCTAAATATTAACGATCGAAATAAGGCGTTTTGTGCAGTCGGTTTTTTCGATTTTTGTCCCCTTAACCTTTCTATCACGTTGAATCATTATCTGAATGCGGAGATTTCGATAATACGAAGATCTGAGTGTCATATAGGAAGGAGATGAAAATTTTATACTAATTTACTCTCTCGACATATAAATCTTTTCGATCGTCGATCGGATAATATTTATCGTCGTTTACATTTTTCAAATGTACATAAAGTATATTTTAATGATCGTTATGGACTAACCTTAACGGACTTTATTATTAATCTCGGACTCGAACGCATACATTTTTATTATTACGAAAGGATATTGTGTTTTTTAAAAGTTTATTTTCTATCATTGCCGCTCTGATACACGTGTTGTTTAAACGGAAATTATCTCAGGAAGTCACTTCAAGTTTTCTTACCCATGCTTACAGATGACGTTCGACTCATTGGCCGATGAGAATTGTATATTATACATACGCGTATATATATCTTTCTTGATGTAAATTTAAAGGGGAAAAAAAAGATAAAACGAAACGCTTCTTCTGTGAAACTTTATGCTCTAACGACGATGCGCCTTGCAAACGATGCTTGTAAAGGAATAACCGAATTTCCGAGACCATCCAGCGAGGTTCGGGCAATTTATTAAAAAACGCCAACGATAAGACGAGAAAACAAATTGATAAGTGGAAATCTGCAGTCACGAGAGTTTTGTAAACATTTCAATGGGTACTCGGTAAAATGAAGAAAAAAACGTAAGAAACAAAATATATAAAAAAAACAATAAGATGAAAAGAAACGTAACACCTAATGTCTATCAGAGATATCGCTCTGAAGCAAAATGAGAGAACAAGTTTATTTACACGTGCGTACATATTAACGACACAATGTAATAATTCGCTGAAGCTCTATTATTATAATGATTAAGGATTATAAATAATGAATGTCTGTAATAAATAAAATCTACCACGCAAAACGGATGATATTGAAAGGAAAAACAGAACATCCATCGCATCTTGTATTAGAAGAAAAAGATCTAGAGATATGGAACAAATGCATTGGACATGAATGTTTCAAACAAACAAAAAAGAATAGAGAAGAAATTAACATCTTTCTTCTAATACGAGATAGTGTTTCTCAGTTCGAACTACTATGAGCTAGATAACATCTAACATAATCGATACACTTGTTTCGTGAAATAACTCAGCATTCAATATTCAACATCCCGGGATTAAACTCGGGAAAAAGCATACTCGTGCAATTGTGTATTTTCGAACGAGTGCAGTTCTGATATTATGAGCCGAGTTGGAGGCAGAGAGCAACTTTGACTTGCATTTTCTAGGAGGTACTCGAAACTTACGATGCTGGATTAAGCGTCTCGTCAACGTAATGATATCGGCTGTTACGCAATTCGTACCCTATCAATTAAAAGAAACTTTAATAATACGATTTCCATGTTATTAATTACATATACCAGTTTCTCTAGGAACCCTTAAAAAATAAAAATTCAGTAATATTTTTTTCACACGTAAATTACATACAGAGTGTAAAACTAGTTAAATTATACAAGCTCAGCTTATCCTTATATAATAAATAATATAATTCTTCTATGGAGCTTCATCCAGCAACGAAACAGTCACATTCCCACGAATTCCCATAAACTTAGTGTACATACGTATAACCATAACACGATACATAATAAAGTTCTATAATCGCGATATCTCGGGGAAAAGTGTGCATAATGTAAGATCGGTGATGTCTGTTGTTGGGTAGGAGCGGTCGTGTACCGCGCAGTGGGGCCAAGGGTGGGCCGAGTGTCCGTGAGCCCCAGCGGGGGTTGCACCGGTAAGCTTCAACCCCAAAGTGCCAGGTTGTTCCACCAAGTTCTCGTGTTCTCGCTCGTGTTGACGGTAACCGTAATCCGTAGTACGTAGTACGTACCCAAATTCCACGTATGCAAACACAGATACACACACTAACACCTTCACCTGTACACTTTCACATTGCAAAACATCTCCATGTGGTATCGCATCGTGAATTGGTCTGTTATAGTTATCGATTCGAACCCGGTTTAAACGATAATCTTTAGTGCTTAGCATACTCCATTCTATAACATTTTGATAAACAATACATCTCATTCTTGTAATTAAAGTCCTTCTCTCTTTTTTTCTCTTAGAGTATGTTAGTAAATCCGCGATAACGGCATTGTTGCTCGATCGATAGCGGTAGTTATTAAAATACAATGAGAGTCGGTTGATCGTCGAAAAACGGAGATAATTAGTCGGCTGAAATTAAAACGATGTTATTTGTATGAAAATGATTTGTATGAAAATCACATTGCGAAAAATGAGTACTGTCAAACGTGCCTTTGTTTGGTAATTAATGCGCGTATGCGGAGCTTGAATTTTGTTCCAATATCCGTAGAAAATCCGCTAAATAAAACACGTCTGAGTACCTCCTTTAGAAAGACGAAGTAAATTACGGCTTGCTCCACCGCATAAAATAGCGAATTAAAGTATCATCGAATCTTCGTATTATTTTCCTTCTACATTCTACGTCAATTTCAAGCAATTTCCACCCGTTCTATGCAGCTCGTGAACTCATTCGAAACTAGTGATTCAATTTAACAGTCGGCCAACGGAAATGCGCACGCTCTTGTTTTATACTAAATCGCACTCGCCGCTTAGAAATCTATCGAAATCATTTACTACGTCGCTGAACCATAAATTCAAACAAACGTTCACTGTCCCAAAACCGCACACGATCACATACCATACACGAACTGATTATCCATTAAACATATCAACTCTTTACACGGTCCACGTTACTTGTTCTTAATTAATTGGATACGAGTCTTTGTTGCCAATTAGTTGTCTTAGGTACCCATAGTTCGAGCATTGTTTAACAATAGTGTTCTATTATATTGGATTGGTAGGATTTTTGGTACACATACTGTTATATACATTTATATATTATATAAACATATTATGTATATTCTTATGGAATGCTTAGGAGACAGAACGTCGTATTTTGTTATTATAGTTTGTGCATCCGTTTGTTCGTTGTTCCGCCTGTGACCATTTCATCACCGAAGTCGACGATCCGGCTTATCGGAAAGATGTCGCGAACGTATCTGCGAATTTAAATAAAAACAACATTTCCGTTTTAATCATGAATCACAACGAGGGGAGGAAACATCCTGATTTCATTCGATCGTTCTTTGACGGGAATCGAACAGGAAATCACGGACACCCGGCCATTTTGTCGGTTCAGAAATATTCGGAATGTAGAGAGCAAGGGGAAACGTAGAAAGAAAGTGCCGGTTCGTTTGAAATTTTTTAATGTAATTGGATTACACCCGCGAAATGGTCGGGTTCGTTGATTTCCGCGGGAAAAAGCTCGAGGAAGGCGTGCCCGTATATCCTCGTCGCGTCCCCGGAATATTAATATCGAACCTATTAGAACAGGACGATATCGACATTGACCGAAAAGCATCTTCTCGATTCGATCTGTTCGCCATTCCTCCCCTCTGTAGTTTTTCCCTCTTTCGCGATGCACCGAAGGAAAAACACATATTTCACGCGCGGACGGAATTTAATTCGCTGAAAAGTTCGTCGACTGTTTTTCGAGCCGGGGCCCGTTGGATTTGTTCAAACGATCATTGATTAAAGGTGATGAAAATAAAAAAGAACGTAATGGAATTTCGAATGTGCTCTACGTACGACGTAATGGAATGGAAATTGAACACACGCAATGAATAAAAGTGTCGATGCAGTTAATCACCGAGAATTTCAACAATTTCCGCGACACTATCGATCAGTTCGAACGTAAACGGTTGGAAAAGAATAAAAAGCGGTAAAAATTGATTTACCGCTCGATCGGGACCTAACTCATCGCGTAATTCGTTGCCTTTTAATTCCCGTCATTATCTCGTTACGTTGCCTTTTAATCATCGCTATAATTAGTATTTCAGATGGGAGTGGAACGCTCCTCGAACCGATCAGAGTATCGAAGAAGCGACTTAAGGGTAGCCGCCGCGGCGAACGATTTCGCGTCGAAAGTTTGGAATTACTTTTCGTCGACTCTTTTCAATCTCCGTTTTCCTTCCTCGCTTACCGCCCTCTTCTCCTTATCCCCATTGTTCGTAATGCATTTCTGTTTCTCCAAACGACTTCTGTTTACTCGAATCGATACAGGATTTCTAAAAACTTTATACTCTGGCTTGACTTTCTTTCCACGGATAACCCTGCGCATCCTGTAACCCGTCACAACGCTTCAGCTTCTTCGATACTTTCCAGTCGGGATAAATTATAATGTCTACATTATATTATAAAATGAAGTTGGTCCCGCGTAACGGAATACGAATTGTTTACGGCCGTTCTTTCTTTCTTTTATTCTAGTCACGTAGTCTCGTGTGTTGATTGCTTTTCGTATTTATCGTCGCACATCGTTCCGCGAATGGAAGCGGACGCAGGTGTGATGAAAAACTTGAAGTTCGAGTCGAGTAACGATATAGAGATTAGAATTATAACGAAAACGCGACGATACGTTGTTGTATGAAGTATTCTGAAGAGATGATTGCTTTCTACGTAAGAAAGATAGCGTAAAATATCTTCACTCTTCCTATATTCTACTTTTCTTCATGTGATACTCTCTTCTTTATAGTATCTAGAATAGCCCAGAAGTAATGGTAACAAAAATATTTGACTAATGTATACACATATACATAATTATATTATACTTATATATATATATATTTAAATCCCGTATCTTGTACTGGTGTTGGATGATTGCCTAGCTCATAGTACATAGTTACTTTCCAAGATTTCCAGTTTTATTATTCGTAATGAGTAAAGAAGCCTAAACTGCTGCATTAGTTTTCACTAGAACTTAGCCTAACGTCTTTAGACCTGTTCTTCTGGTTTTTCCCTTCTTTCTCTCTTCGTAACGGGAACGTAATCGCGAGAAATTTTGTGTGTACAATACGTATATATATGTAGCATGGAAGAGGAAAGCTTCTCGAATCCTTCCCGAAACGATTGTAAAATCCATCAAGGAAAGGATTTCCATTCGTGAATAAGGTGTGGCCTACTCTGAATTATACTCTTACACCTTGGACACCCTCGTTCGCGTACATTTTTCGACTAACGTTCTTTCCAGTCAAAAGGATGCATGCATTGAAGCTCAATGTCTGTAGTTCTAGTGAAAACTGAAAACAGTCGACGATTGAAAGAACAAAAGCTTTCCCTTGGTCGCGCGACCCATAGCCAAACGAAAGTGCCAACAGTCGATGAAGACCTCCGTTCGTTTCCTTCCGGGCCCGAATCGTTGCCTTTGGAATTTCTCTTACTTGCAACCACGATATACGTTTGTATCTTCTTTTTTTTTTTCTTCATAAACGATCGTTTGTATCTCGCGTCCAACATTCTTTTGTTCGCCGGATACGAAGTTATTGTTCTCGCGCTCCTGTAGAAACGCTGTGGAATATCAGCTTCCATGACACGATACACGCGACAGAATTTGTCGCGAGAATTCGCTCCGTTCGTCGCCGTTGCACCGGCTATGGGTCACATTTTGTTATCGCGTGAAATACGGCTAAATTTCGAGTCGAATAATCTCAAAAGAGGAAGGCAGACGTCTGGGACAGGACTGTTGCCGAGATCGATGACGAAGACTACCTCGAAGATGCAGTCACCTAGGGGCGAGTAATCTACCATCTACCTAAACCTACTGTCTCTTAGAAACGTCGTCGTATATACAGTGGTCTTTTATTATTATTATTATTATTATTCTTATTATTATTATTATTATTATTATTATACATTATTCATAGTACTAATTTAGCGTGACCACGACGGGGCGATCGGTCGCTAATGTTTTGTCAATTTATGATTTCTACGCTTCGATGTATGGCAAAGAAATAGATCATTGGAGTATATATATCGTGAATTCGTTATATCAACATAAAATATCGTCCCGTGGTGGTACGAATACGTAGACAACTTAGACAAATCGAGCTGAACGGATATAAATAGCCTCTGGTTAGAAGCAGTCAGTAGTAAAAGAGATTCGTTGTCAACTTGACTTTTGTAATTTAACGTTTACAGTAATTGAACTAGTTAGTGTATAAGGTTGCCAACTAAGCGTACCATTTTTAACAAAATTAATTATCGTTCGCTAAATTAACCTCAATCGAGCTTGTCCGAGTTGCGACAAGACATATGCGAGTTTAACACGGAACAAGGATAGTTGGCAGCCTTAGCGGTGTTTAGGCTATATTAGTCGGAATTTCGACATAAAATAGAACACGTCGACTGACCGTAAACAGTATCTTTATCCATTGAAAGAGAAATTTTAAGTGTCGTCTGAGTTTGATTAAATGGTTATAGACACAGTAGTAATGAAGAAAGGCGAGCTTGGAGGTCGTGGCGGACGTCAAAGGTTAAAAGACAAAAAGATTCCGACCACAGCCTCGAAATCGTCGATCCATAGTTTATAGAATAACTTTGATAGAACAGTAGATTAGTATGTAGATAGTATGAGAGTGATATCTTTCTTTTGTGTGTCGTGTGTATATCCGCAGATTTTTAACTGTCCGTATCTTTTTAATACGTATTATACTATATTATTATCCCTTTCTATTGTACTCACCAACCCGCTGTATCTGCGAATAGTGTTTTTTTGGATACGTTAGTAACTTGAATACCTGTTACCTCGAATCGTTGTTAATGTTTTTTGAATACCGTTGGAGTTTAATTGACTAGTGTATTAGAACGCTAATTATTTTAGTTAATATTTAGCCGAGTGAGACCACAGTTTTTGAACGCGTACGTAGTTACTTAGAGAGTTTCGACGTTGAAGATACTCGATTTATTACATATACTTTTTCACCACTATTTTTATGCCTATCCATACTGTTTCGAAGGTTTACAATTATTATCGGTGTATTCGTTCGTTGAATACGTGTGTGTAGTTTAGGATGTGCAGATTGAACCATGTTAAAATTGTTCCCTTTGTTGATGCTTCGCGTTCTCGTCGCTGTACGAGGACATGACCAACTAACAGCCTGTTGTTAATCAACTTATTAACCATCGTCATCATTGTTGATCGAGCGCGTGATTCGTCCAGTGTGTTGCTTCGTCGAGGCTGTACGCTTGAACATATTTCAGGATAACGAGGGTGCTTTTTCGCTGCACGAATGATCGAGTCACGATCAGTGAATGCTTTAAATCATGTATTAATAATGGTACGTGATGCAATCATGTTGCGTTACGTTCAGATGTGATAATCGCATACGCTAAACGCCTTTTTTATCTTTTTTTCTTCGCTCGAAATTCGTCGTCACAAAACAATTTCTCACATCAAATTTAAATTGACGATATAAAAATGCATTACGATTTTAAATTATTCTTAATCGTTTTAAATCGTTGAAATTTAATCGTACACCGCTTTTTTCTCCTCTCGTCGCTTCGTGAACCGTCATATTTATGTTTCCTCCGCTTGCATTACGACGCTATCCTTAACTTTCACCGATATTTCAAGAAGATGTATTTTATCAGCAGCGTGAGATATATATTTGCCGTCACCCACTCCTGTCCGAGAAAAACAAATCGGTACTTGCGCTAACGCTATCTATGCCCGCGATATATACATAAGGATGTATAGAAATATTCTGTCGGAGAGACACGTGCATTTTATTGCCCACTCTAAGAATCGTCGGGCATCGTATCGATCGACGGAAAGCAGTTTAGTTTTCTCTGAATATGTAGTCAACGAGATAGCTCGTTTCATTTGCACTTTTCAGTTTAAGAAGGTATTCACGAATCCTATGTTCATTCTCATCCATTGTGTCCAAAACATTCGCCAATTTCGTTTTCCAATTAAATTTCTTATTATTTTGAAACCAGAGAAAACTCGAACGAACGAAAAATTATAGTTTCAATTATTCTCGAAGTTCCTCCGTTCCTTCGTCCACGTCAATTTCGTCCTATTCGAAGCATGGATTTCAAAGTAACAGCAACAGATGTCACGAGTCCATTTCTGGAGCTGTTTGAGTCAGTGTTAAATAAATTGAAAAATTACCCGATCTGTACTGGCCGACACAGGTTTACCTGATCAAAATTATTCTCCTATCAAGACCTCACAGTCTCCTTGCTGGCCGATATTTCATACCCCACGAGTGGATTTCGCGGTGCAGACCGTTCCCCTCCCGTTATACAGACTCTCGATCGTATCTACGTCAGCTGGAGATACACTTGAAATAGATGAACTCTTGGCCTAGATCTTCATGCGTTTGCCGTTTCGATGAAAACGATCGAAACACATGAGCATTAAGAAGTTCGGTTCTAGATGCTATCGCGTGCATTCTGCACTTGATTTTCCCATTGCGTGTACAAACATTTTTGGATACGAGATAGTCTGGGCGCTACCGACACCCTCTCTCTCTCTCTCCCTCTCTCTCCCTCTCTCTCTCTCTCTCTCTCTGTTTTCCTTTTTTTTCTTTCGTGAATTGCGAGATCTAGAATCTCCGAACCAGCTATCTCGGCACATGGCCCCCTTCTTTCTGTGAAACGTTCGATAAACGTCTGCGGGCGAAGTTTCCCGGTTCATTTGTCACCAGGCTCTTACAGCACTCCGATTTTCGTCCATTACTTCTCGCGTGTCCCCGCTTTTCTTACGCTACGCTCCCTCAAAGTTCCAGCAACCTCCATTGTTCGAGCGGTTGGATCAGGTTCGATGTGCTCTTATTGCGGAGAAACATATATGTTATTGATTATACGATTGAGACTAAATTCCTTAGTGTCTTGTATTAGAGAATTACAAATGAGTGAACTATTATTTAACTTCTATTAACGTTTTTAGCTTTTGTTTAATATGTAATTATTCCGTCTATGGTTTGGGTCTTATTTGACAGATGAATAATTGGTTTCTTCTTAAAAAAGTAATTAATTTAATTGAAGTCAGAAAATTTCAAAAAGAATGAAATGAATACAAAATCAGCAATTAAGCAGGCCAAAGGATACTACAAACGCAGATTACAAATTTACGTATTAAGGGGGTATTCTAGTCTAGAAATTTGAAAAAATCGAAAAAATTTTTTTTTTCATATTCCCAAAGTTCAGACATTCAAGAATATGCCCTTAAAAGTATTTTTCAAAATTTCAATTATTTTATGAGTTACAGCCATTTTTGTGACGTGGCATCTGCTCCGGTCCGACCGGAACAAATGAACAGTAGACGGTAGACGTTGTCCGAGTAAACTTATCTCAAAACTTTAAACGCGTTTTTCTCGAAACTACTTTTTTCGAATTGGCGTGCACGATGTCTCAAGTTCTAATGAACCGATTTATTTGAAATTTGGTGTGAATGTTCTTTATACATTCCTCTATCGCCTCAACCACGCTCAAATCAAAATTTTTAATTTTACTATTTTTAAAAAATTCGGAATAGCCAAAAAACATGCTAAAAAGGAAAATTTTTTTCAAACAGCCGCCATTTTGTGAAAAAATATTGTTTTGACTTTTGCAAGGTTCATGATATAGCCGCATCTATACTAATTAAGAATCCGTTCGGCTTTATTGCTTCAGATGACTAGAAGGGTTGAAATCATGCACGCCAGGACGCCCTTTTTTTTGAACCCCCACTTTGCCAGTTCATAACTTTGTGAATTTTGAGATTTTTTCAGTTAATTTTTCATGTAATCTTAAAGTGTCAATAAACAAATGATAAAAAAATGGATAGTAAAAATATTTTTTGTTTCGTTTGTACAGAGCTACAAAAACCGCCCGAAATTCATGCCTCTAGACTAGAATACCCCCTTAACGTCAAAACTAAAATAATCTATGAAAGCAATCTTTCCTTAATCGGAAATGTGATAAAACATTTAAATTTTACAAAAAGCTACGTGTAACAATAATCCTCTTATGCACCAATAATCTCAATCTCACATTCGCTATAGAATTACGTATTTCGTACCACAATCACGGTTCTACAATCAAGAGTGCATCACGTATTCCTCCGCATCGTACGCAGTCTTTTAATCCATATTACTTAATCGGATCGCAAGAGCTTTCCCTGGATCGTATCCATGGAGCTTACCTCTTTTCGTGTGTTACCAATGATGAAATATTGTTTGTATTTGACGGTTTCTTCGGAGTCATCCTCGCGTAATCTAGTGACAAATGCGAACCACGTAGTTCTCTGGTCATATCATTCCCATTTATAGCTGAGGATTGCGTGGTGAGAAAAAGATATGAAGTCATGTAAATTGTCACGCGATAGAGACACGTGGCGAATATTCCTCTGTAACCTGGCAGTGGCTCGAAACTTCCGGCCAGAGTTCGACCGTTCGATAGAGACAAGCCACACCATTAAGCGGCGTGATACCCCATACAAATCACGTCGATCCGCGATTTATGGTCCGTTCACCCCCTTACGCTATCGCGTTATCAGTCCTGCCGGTTACCGTTCCTAAAACGAGATTCCACACTCTGGGAAAACTCTGTTTTCACGCTGTCCGAAGCTGATTTTTTCCTTCCGCGTTAACGTACCATTTTTTTTTTTTTTTTGCATATTCCTATCATTTTTCGGTATTCATTAATTTTATTCGACTTACTTTACTTTATTATCAAGAAATAATTTAGAGATTTTCAAAATTTGTGCAAGAATTATAGTTCTGTAGATATTTAGACATTTACTAAATCAGTTTAATTATAATGGGAAATCTGTTTGCGACGCGTCTCCTTCGATCCTCATGAGACTCGTAATGTTTCATTTTCTCGTAAACTGGTTAACCATTTAAGTACATATCTATACTCGGAGTCACTAACCCAATTAACCTGGCGCTAGCTTTTGCGACATATCGTAATGTTTTGTGTTATGTAGAAACTTTCAGCTACTATCGTCGATCTCTTCTTATGTTTATTCTATAGCATCGATGCTTATCTCTAAATAACTTTCCATGTACACAGTGGCTCGGGAAAGTAGATTGGGTTGTAGCTTTAAAACGATTAGAGATAAAAGAAAATAAATGTGTCGTAATTTGCACGCCAATCTCATGCAATTATGCATGCGTATAGCAGCAAATAAGCGATTTCATATTGAATTAATTAATCGATATAATTTTTCTTTGCAATAAATAAAAAAAGTAATATGTACTTTGCGATACGGATCGATTTCTTACATTTTTATCTACTAAATTTCTGTTAAATCATCAGTTTCTAAAAGTTCATATTTTTTAATTTTTATATTAAATATTATAAAAAGGGAAACGATGTCAATCGCTATATCAAAGAATATATAGATAATTCAATTCAGAAAGGAGAATATTTGAACCATACGCGCGCACATAAATACATACTGTTGACAGATCGGACATTTTCTTTCATTTCCGTCCTTTTCGAAGCTACAACCCAACCCACTTGTCCAAAACACTCTGGTATCATCCTGATTTATTTTTCATCCTGTTTACCCAATATCGATGACAATTCACCCCTCGATTCTCCTAAAATCCACGCAAATTTCGAATCAATCAGCACCGCTAACAGTTCCCAGAACATAAATCCAAACGTGGCTACAATTCGCGTGGGTGTATTTCTATTTTTGATGGGCCGTCTTTTCTCTGTGTTTCGTCCATTTTTTCTGCTTTCCGCGCTGCTCTTACCATACGATACGCTTCGCGACGAGTCCACCTTTGCGGACCGTTTTACCAACTTTAAACCATTTACTCGTGGTTCTTTGTGTAATATTTTTTTTCATCTACCTCCTTTTTTTTCTTTGATTCCGAATGGTAAATGCCAGGGGCAGCGTAATGCTCGCGCGTAGGCGCCGTATTTATTTCGTAGAAAAGCGAGCTCGTGGAAAAAATAGCAGAGAATGTGACGTCAGAACGTCCGCATTCATCGCTAGCACAAAACGCGTCGATGTTTGTTTAGCCGGTTATAAAGGATCTCCGATTTTTCTGTCGGTCTTTCTTGCAATGAAAATTCTTTATTTATTATTTTTTTTTTCTTTCGTCTACCGAAACGAGTTCCACGTTATCGAACGCGTCGGAGTAATTAATGCGCGAAGGTTATCGCAATTGTTCGCGATATGTATTCCGTAGGACCGATATGAATCCACTGCGAATGCCGCATTTGCAGTATTTGTCAATACACGGTTTTATTTTGGTCATTGATTTTTGTTAAAGATAATTATTGATTTCGGGTCTTAGATTTTATAATTATTCTTTTTTAGATTGAATTATTTCGGCTCATAGAATAAATTTCAGACTAGTACAATACATTGAAAAATTCCTAGAGGGGTTGATTTTAACGTTATTGGTCTAAGTTTTAAAGTATGAGATTACATAATTAGGAATTATCTTTCATAGCAGAAATAATAGCATTACAACGATTTGTGTCATAGCAAATATCACGACTAAGTAATTAGAAATCTATTCTTAACCCAGAAGTAATTTTTCTGATATTTTCTAAAATTTCTCGTACTATTAAAAGTATTAGAATTAAATATCCAGTTTATATTCAGACTACATTTAACTCTATTTTCAATAATCACTTTTTTAGTCAACCAAATGGATCAATTTTATTAATGTTTCATAAAGATGAAGACCTTTTGATTTCCTTCTTACGTACATAAACCACGTATAACTAAATCGTCACGTTGTCGCTGTTTCGCCAAAAAGAGCAGCTAAATAAACTCACCATGCCAACGGTATTTTTCTCTCTTTTATCTCGTACAATCTCAGCAGCAAATTTTTTACCAAGATTATTTTTATTTATTCGTCCCCGTTTTTTGTTTTTTTTGCCTACATTCTCAGCTTTCTTCTTGTTCTTTATTAATGTCAGGAGTGCCGGCAGTGTTCTACCACGGAACCGGAAGCGAGAACGCAAGCCGCGCATATACGGAGACACCGATGCAACACGTCCAACGGACTGCACTCCGGAAGAAATGTATGAAGTCGACATTCACTTTGGACTGTGGAAAAAAGCACGCCTTTTTCCCCTCTCTGTCTGTCCGTTTGTCTTCGCGCCTCTATTTCTCTTTGTACATCTGTCTCTCCTTTCAACCGCTTCTTTTTTTTTCACGTTCTCGCAAAACATCGATCATTATCATTACAGTTTATCGGCGCCATGAAACGCAAACGTTTCGTTGATAGTTTCACAATTTCGTTCACTAAACGTTTTTGGAGGCTGGAGCGCTTCTGTTCCACGTCATCGATCGCGATTCATACATTTCTGCCTTCGTCGGTCCCGTAAGCAAGAAATAACAGCGCGGTGAGACGCGTCCAATCGACGAGACGGGGCTGCTGCCGTAACCCGTGCGACAATTGGTAGCCATAGGTTCTATTATCACACGGCAAATATTTTACGAATCATCGAACGCGAGAGTGCGATATTCGGTTACTCGTACGATTGCGAGCACGTGGAATATTCGCAGGTAAATATCGCGTAACGCAGCACGGATGAAAGGGAAAGGGATACCTAAATACATGGTTTATGGTGGACGATGATTTGACCACGCTTTACGTGTTCAAACGTAATCGTTGTGATTCATCCAAAATAAAGAGATTAACGACGAGTTTGCGAGCATAGTAAACGTTGACTCGGGTTCCAGTTGGACCAGAGTAGCAAAGGTCTGTAGCGAGGCTAAAGAACGAAAGAAAGGAGAGAACGTTTAATCCGGGGATCGCGAAAGTGTCACGACGCAGGAGGAAAACGTGCTCGCTCGATCGTCGCACAGCGTACAGAGAAGATCAACGACAAAGCAACACACACGGAAAAATCACGTTTCTGTCTTTCTTTCGGCCGTCACTTTGGCGTCACACAGATGTCTCTCTACGTCTTCTTTCATCTTTTCCTTTTTTCTTTTTTTTTTTTTCAACTCTCTCTTCTTTAATCGGCTACAGACAGTATTACATATCTCTCTCTTACTCTCTGCTGAGTGGCAGTAAACGAGAGTAGCGAGAGCGTACGATATCGCGTATAGCCTTGATGTACGGAACAGTTGTGATCAGAGTTTTATGTTTCAGTGGATCTTACCAACGGACAGCTCACCCCCAACAACAACACGCCCTTGCTCACGCAAGCTCTTTCTGGTACGTCTAAAAGTTTACCATTCTTTTCGGCTTCGATCCTACCACCGCTTTCTTAATTTGTCTCGCATCGCTAAAGAGTCTCGAGGTTTATATTTATATGCGCATCATATACTATATGCAGATATAATATGTATTATATATTATATATATCAAAATGTACGGACAATAGGTTCGCTGGGAACGGCACACGATTTCCGATTCTTGATAGTTTTCATTATCGAGTCACGCGATATAGCGAAAGGCAGTAATGGT
Organism: Bombus huntii; assembly: GCF_024542735.1. Lineage (NCBI taxonomy): Eukaryota > Metazoa > Arthropoda > Insecta > Hymenoptera > Apidae > Bombus > Bombus huntii. The sequence continues at coordinate 16,692,630 of NC_066245.1, read as the reverse complement.
AGAAGAGAGAAAGAGGGAGGAAGGGGAAGAGAGAGAGAGAGAGAGAAAGTATGAGCAAGAGAAAGGAAGGAAGAGAATAACAACGATATCAGCTCTGCTTCTTAGCACGAGGTCTTCGTGATTGTTAGATCGAGACGTTACGATATAGCTAGTCGGAATCCGGTATTACGACGCCGCTTACAACGGGGCTTGGAACTCGTGTAATTCAATTCTCTTTCGTGATTCGATTCTCGAGCTTTAAAAGAAACAAGCTTTGCATTATGTCTTAATGGCAAATTACGGGGCTGCTTCGACTTCTTCGTATACTTTGAGTAGTGAACAAGCTCGAACCAGTGAATCATACCTACTTGCTAAGCTTCCTGAAGTTTGAACCGTGAATACGTTTATCCTCGGTTGAGCGTTTCCTCGTTCGAGGATACTCCATGCTCGGATTCTTCGATCGGTATATGTATATACAGTCAATTGTCGTATAAATGCATGATTTTTTATGTCATGGATTCTTTCATTTTATGGGATGATCTTGTGCATGATCGATTTGCGTATGATTTCTATTTGTTAAGAAGTTAAGAAGTATTAGCAACTATCATAATTAATAAATTGAACAGCCATTATTTATTTGGTTCGTAAATGAAATACGTCCAGTACAAAATAACAACATCTCCCAATAAATAATTAAGCATTCGAAATGTTCTATCAGACAGAATAAATCAGGTGCAAAGCATTTCCCAGGAAAGTCGTTCCTCTAAACGAGCAAGGAAAAATCCTACTGCAATTCTCTGTAGAATTCTTTACCAAGAATCCGTGCTAATTTCTCGAAAATGGTCACGGTTCAGAGCACTTTTCACGACCCATGCCAGTGAAAGGACTTTCTTCTTAGCTTGTGAATGGTGCGAGGTCGAGCGGATGGCGAAGCAATCCAGACAGCAAGGAATTCTGAAAAATGTCACACATGTAGGACGGCTGGATGCCGACAGCAAATACAACGACTTCAACCCTTTTATTTTTTTATTCCTCCTCCTTCTTTCTCCCTTTTCTCTCCCACCGATCGCAAAATCTGGCCTGATCCTGTCGGCTCCTGTGCTGTTCGCAATCTCCTCTCAAATAAATCAAACTTTTGAATCGTGCTCGACCCACCCCCACCATCCCTCGTACTCCGCATCGACAAATCCAGCCACCAGTAGAAAACTTTCTAACTGGTCGCCATTGTCAAGAGTTTAAAAGCTGAATAGGGTTTTAGATTGTACATCGAGCATTTTCGGTTTGTCATACTCTGCCCCTCTCCTCGTTCTTTTCGCCCTCGCGAGTTTCGAATTCTTCGCGTTCCTCTTCCACCCTCTGTCTGGAATCTCTTCGTCATCTTTGTCTTCGAATTATACCTAGTCCTCCGTGTCGTAGCTACGTTGCGCAATCTCGTAGTGATTCATCTTCCCTTGCTCTTTTTTTCTTCTTTTTTCTTGGAGATCGTCGTTATTGTATTTTTTGTACATACAGTTGCTCACGAAAGTAATCAAACACTTGTAGAAATCACAAAAATATTTAAACACTCAATTATCTATTATAGTAATAAGTCTAAATATTCAGTGGAATCAGTTTCGACACTAATTATATGTATATTTAAAATGGTTATTCTTGCTATATATCAATTTTTCACTAAATATGAATACAAATTTTTTATGATAAATATTCGAACACTATCGTGAGCAATCGTATATGATAATTGAATTGATAACCATGGAGTGGAGAAAATAGTCTTGATTTTAGGTTTTAAAATATATGTAGTGTTGGAAAATTGGGAATGCCATGGAGTGTGTGGTTGGTATTGAGAAAAGATATATGCGAGATCCATTCTGTGGTCGCGTACATTAATCTCTTTCGTTGTTTCGCTCGGCCGGTTGGTACAGAAGACTCGAGACTGGAACGCAGCTTTTCGGGCCGATGCGTGGATGACAAGTTGGCAATTTATTCCCTGAAACCTCTGGACCTAGGGCATACAATTCCGGGGTATATTTTAGTTTGTCAGACGTGGTAGCTGCTAATACGAAGAGGAACACGTATACAGCTGATGAATAAGCCGCGATGTCCTCGAAATCGGAACGCGTGATAGTGGTCTCCTTTCGTTTCCCTTGTTATTTCGAGAGACTCGAGCGGATCGTTGCCCGTGTACTTCTGGCCAATTAAGTATTGTCGAGATCGTTGTGCATCGGTGTCACTGTACTAGTTCCATTTTGCCTTTCGAGTGGCTATTATTCTATAAATCAATTGCTGTTTGCTCGACTTTCGTTATCCCTTTTATTCTGAAATCCTTCCTCCTATTATAGAATGCGAGCGCTGGTCTTTTATATTGTTTTTTTGTTTCTTTATTTATTTTCTTTTATCTCATTTTTCTTCGTTTTATAGCATGTTCTATTTTGCCCTGAAACAATACCGTACTAACATGAACGCGAGAGATATAGCAAAAACGCGCAAAAAACACGAGTCAGAAACGAAATCGTTCCTCTTGAGAAGAAAATCCGCCACATTATGAACAGTCAAATCACTTTAGAGCTAAATCGCACGTGCTCGACGATATCTGTTTATGTGTTGGTCGCTGTTACTGGCTCGTGCGATTGCGTTCCTTGTCTTAGCGACGTGTATAGTACATTGTATCCATTCTCCGCAGCTCCGATGGTTTTCTGTTGTTCCATTACGCGCAGAGGTGTCTTGTAATCCGCTTATTGAGTATCTCCTTATTTGCTTCTTCCACGTTTTATATGTGTCTGGATCATTTGTTTCCGTAACTGGCGACGTTTCTACACTGTTCTCTCTCTCTCTCTCTCTTTCTCTCTCTCTCTTTCTCTCTCTCTTTCTCTGTATGTGTATCTGTTTTGTGTTGTACCAGTGTTCACGTGTTTTATTGGATGTCTATTACGAATTCGTCCTGGTTCACTGATATAACAAGAAAATGGAAACGTTTCCTTTATTTTTTCTTCTCCTTTTCTAACAGGTACAAATTTATTTTTATACGCACATGTCGCTTATTAATTGAGATGTTCCTTATACTGCGAGATATACACATGTACAGAAACGCAAGTTGTGATGTTGATTGCGTGATTTTGTTGTTGATATTGTAAGGCGTGTTTGTTAGCGATGTTAAAAACACATACTAGTTTCGATAAGCTTCCCGGTAGTAGGTATACTGACATAAACAATAATATTATAAACAATAATTATTATAAATAATTATAAACAATAATATTATTGTTTATATCAGTATACCTACTACCGGGAAGCTTATCGAAACTAGTATGTGTTTTTAACATCGCTAACTATATAGTACATTACTATATAGTAATGTCGTTATTAACATTTGAAGAGCGTAAAATCTTTGGAACAGAGGAATTATATAGCTTTTATGAATACCTATGTATGTGTTAATCAACGTGTTTGTTTTTCTAGCTTGCTGTTACAAAAACATGTATAATGTATGACGTTCCAATCAATTATTCAAATGTTGAAAAGTAATTGGAATTTTCGTGTTCGACTTAAGAATTTAACCTTTCGATGTTTAATTTCATATAATAAGTTCATATCATTATTATAATAAGTAGTATATCATTTGATTGGTTGAAACAATTATGTGCGCAAATCTTTTATAAAATTGTATTCTATCTCGCTTCATGGTATCTTACAAATTTCTTCTTTTCCGTTTATTTCCTGTATGTGTATAAAATATGTTCCTTCCATATATGTTCAAGTTAAATACTACAAACATTATGCCCACAGCCGCATAGTTGTTTCACCTTTCAACATCAATCAGAAACATTTCGATACTACATTACAATGAACAAAAATAAAAAAATTTACATGCATTCCACCGCGAATCTTCTGCAAATGAGCTAGTAAACTAACGAATCTGGTTAGTTCTTCAAAAGAAATCAAAGTTACAAGAACAGCTGACTTACTCTGCTTTCAAATCGTTTCACAGTTAATTCACATGGTATCTCATTTGACCGCATCAGTTTTCTTTAAAAAATCCCTACTCAACCAATCTACTTACTTATCGGTTGTACCAGCCTTGAACAGACTTCTAACAGACTTCTTGAAGAAAAAGACATGTACATATACTCTCTTTCAAGAAACACTCTCTTTCACTTGACCTTATGTTTTTACTCGCGAAGCACTTGGTTAGCGTTTCACGCTCGACGAGGACACACCAGCAGCACAGCTAATTGCTTAGCCGGTTGAGGCCGTGGCAGCGCATTGGGGAATATTGAAAAATGACCGGCACATTCGTTGCAGTGATGAACAACTACCAAGCGGCCGCAGCGCAGGCCGGATTTCCGCCGGCGTCGCCGCACGCGGCCGGTGGCCACGGTGGGCCACAGGGCCGATCATTTCCTGCGGCTAATTCACCGGGCCCCATCGACATGTATAGTTCAAGCGCCGCAGCCGCAGCAGCTGCCGCAGCCGCGGACTCCGCAGTCGCCAGCTACGTCCAGGCCGCAGCCAGTCCGCAGCCCCCCACGACCGCGTTCCCTGCGATCGCTGTGTCCCGTGCCCCGCTCAACTACAGTCCCGTAAGTCCATTCTACTATCCTTCTTCACGCTGACCTAGGGCCCCATGAAATTATTCATGTTTTGTTTAATCGCAGTTATATTGGAAATCGGAGTTTGAAAGGTTCGCGATGTCACGTGATATGGATTGATTATAACAACGAAATTGGGAATATGGAAGATTTTAAGTTCATTTTGAAGTCAATAAAGGGGAGATAGAGATGGTAGACTATCCAATAAGTGATGCAGACTTTTATAGGAGTTTTATGATATACAAGTAGAGACTTAATAGGTAAATGAAAAACTGTTAAAGAAACTAAAGGAAATGTGTTACTAGTTAATTAATACCAGATTGCCTTGCATCCAATATGTGTATATATAAATATACTTTGAGGACTGCATTACTTATAGAATAATCAAATAAACCGTAGAAAGTTGACTTTAGATCGTCGTGTCAATTTTAGAACGAAATTTGTGAAACTTGCGATAGTCGTCAGTGGTTGACTTATACTACTTGACATCTGGATCTGTTTATAAATAATAGTTTCTGCTATCTTCGCGGGAAATATTTGTACTGCTTTTGATGTTTTTTCTTTTTATTAAAAAGTGCTGAGAATGTAATAATTAAATAAATACACTTTATAAATTACAAATTTAATTACACTTTACTTTTTATATTATCCAATAGTAATTCATCAATCCCGGGCATTTTCTGATTATATTAAATTACGATATTCCTTATTCTACATTCTAGATTCGATTATATTGCTTCTTGGAGAAATATCTTACTATTACATTTTATAACATTCGAAATAACAAAAGAAATTTCATACATTAGAAGGAAATAAAAGAATTGCCATTGTATATTGTACACTGGTAACTAGATGTCTGATATAATTGATATTCTTTTCGCACCGACCGAGTCGGATTGAACGAAAAAATTTTCTAGCAACTAATCCATTCTAACAAAATTATTAGATTTATCTGTGATAATTCTTTTATCCATTCAGTGTACTTTAGAAAAGATATTTGAATAAAATAAAAAACAAAGAAGAGTCGAGAGATTCGAGAGTACGGTACAAGTTCCTTTCCTTTTCTTTTGTTAGAATTTGCAACTTACGTTGCTGTAGCTTCGATTATAAATCGGTTTCGATTGCTGAGCTTCTCAATTTGCCAATATTATGTTTTTGTATTTTATTCTTTCCCTTTTAATTCTTATTTCTCCTTTTCATCATTTGGACAAAATTTTATAATCGAACGATGCAACCTTTCATGATCAAGTATCGCAATTGCACGTAGTTGAAACGATATTTTTGCACCATCTTAAATAACGTACAAAAATAAATAAACTCCTGTCCTTAAAACCATCATATATGAACCTCGACAAAATATTTTTCTTCGTATTTTAGGGTCCTCTAATACCAGCGGCGTTCACTAATGGCTACCATTGAGCCTTGTTAAGACCTAATAACAGGTACGTAGTCACGTTCGCCTGCATTTTAAATCTTTCTATTTAGGCGTTTCATGCTACATAATATTTAATACGTAATAGATCTTCTTAATTTGAAAAAAAGTAGTTGTACGGTAATGAAATCTGTTTAATATTAAAATTAAATGTTTCTGAATTGTACATAATTATTGCACAAATAGTAGATAGTTATAAGCCATTTCATCATCTTTCTTATGAGACATTAATTCAGTTAACTAAATTTGAAATATTGTAACATTTCCTGTTGTTTTTCTCGAATATAGCGCATTATCGTACGAATACGGTAACGAAATACTTTCATCTTTCTGTAGCAAACGCAAACACGTTCACCAAAAATGAATATAACAGAAACCATAGGTTTCCTTACCGGTTCACCGTAAGTTTCCACTTAGTGTGCCACATGAAATATTCATAACATTAATTCTCCTACTGTAACGAGCATACAAATAATAGGATGCTAAATGATTAAGATACTTTCGTGATTAAATTCTTATCTACATTATCATTTATTAATTTCAGATTAAATTTCTTAAAATACAAATAAAAGATTATATTGGACTATGATTCGTATATTACGTTATATAAAGTATGATTCGCGAAGGGATCTTACTTTACATTTCATCTATTTCCATTCACTTTTAAGCACTCCAACAGTAACACGATCCGCTTGCGCTGATTTCACAAAGATCATGGCTTACGTATCGCAATCTCTCGCTAACAAACTACGATTTTTTTTTCGTTAGGATGGACGAGAGGGCAGAACGCAGCACGGTTGACTGACGGTACAGTGAACGATGTAAATGCCTTGGAAAAATGCACCACGATGAACGAACTTTGGACGGAACTGGATGCGTACTATTACGACTAATACATCGGAAAATCGCGATTTAGATAGGAAGATAATAGTTTCTACCCAGAAGGAGGCTTCGACTTTGCAACGGCGATTGATCGACCGCAACAACGGCGACGATTGAACGGAAATAACCGCTACTTTCCAACGAACGGAAAAGAAAAAAAAAACGTAAATTGAAGGCGTGAGGAAGACACAAGGAAGCTAATAGAAATATGAAAAAAATCTAAAAAATAAGAAGGAATGGAAGGAGGAAGATGCGAAACAAAAATGCGGGAAAAATGTATAAATTTATAAATCGCGGTACACGTCCAGAAAGTTTGCGAGAAGAGCGACGTGGTAAAGAAAGATAAGACAAGCAGAAAGTAAGGGAAACACGAAGGGCAGAAGCTGCGTAAAGATAGATGTGGCCGAAACTGCGTATTAATGCCCGTTCTCCGACATTAATAAAGAATAATATAATAATAATAATAATGAATTAAATTAATATTATTAATTGCTAAATAATTAAGTGACTAAGTCTAGAATATATATAAATATTATATATATAAATATATAAATATATATATATATAAATAATTGATAAATATTAGATGATAAAACGTATGGATCCTTAGCATTTAAGGCAAACGAAAAAATGGCGGAAGAATACCAACTTACATACGAATATTATTATAATTACTGGTTATTATTGTATAACGTTATGGCGACTTTTTTTTCTAATTGATTAACAAGAACAAGAAGAGGATGAAAAGCCATGCACCGTGTTAGCTCGCGCGTGTACGCGTGCGCAATATACATATATACATATATATACATACACATATATATATAAGTGTGTGTGTATATATATATAAATACAAATGCAAAATACAAATATAAATATAGATATAAATATGAATATAAATACAAATATATAAATATAAATATAAATAATAAAATTACAATTATTATGCGCATAACACACGTTCGCACCCGGGAAGAGAGCGTCTCTGTGTTGGGCTTTCGAGTTTTTTTAGTCGCGTAGAAACGGTTAATAATAAAAAAATAAAAGAGCAAAAATACAAAAGGCGTGTAAGGAATTTTTCGAGGAGCTCGAATCGACAACACGAAGGAGCACCCGACACGGAAGTGTGAATGATTAGTCCGGGGGGGGGGATTTAGGATACGAGACAACGAGGACGTTAGGCAGGCCAAGAGTGCGCTTCGCCCTTTTTCTTTGTTTCTTGCGCGCGCGTGTCCGCCACTTCTCAGCGTGCTCTTTGCCGACTGAATGCCGGAATGACACTTCTCGCTCGCCCCGGCGCGGTGTCGTCGAAGCACTTTTCCCTTTTCCCGGGTGTGCAACGAGGGAGAAAAGAGGACGAATAAAGCACGGAAAGAGCAAGAGGAGGGTGAGGTTGCGTACATAGACCTAGGCACGCGTGTTACACGGATGACGTGTCGCTGTTTGCATTGCTTATCGTGCGATGGATAGAAGGAAAGAAAAAAAAAAAAAAGAAAGAAAGGAAGAAAAAACGCGGGGGCTGCGAAGCGAGATGGAAGGATTGCAACTCGCGAGACTCTATGTAAGTTAGACGAACAAAGAGAAAAAAAAAGAAGAAATAATGAGGGAAAGAGGAAGAATGGAAGAATACGACCTGCTTTTAAGATGATGCGTGTTGATAAGAAAAGAAGATGTAGTCATCCAGCGCAAAGAACGGTTATCGATAGAGGAAGAGAATGAGAGAACATTACATATACAGGGTCGCGAAATCGAGTAAGAGAACGCTAAGTCCCAAGCGTTGTATCGCGTCGAAAGTCTGGTCTCATCCAATGCCGAAACGATGATCGTTGAATTTAATCGGCCATTGTATAGCTATCCAATCGATTACTTGCATTAACTTCGGTGCATACATGCATATTACACGTACGCGAATTATTGTATCGTTGATTTACTATAACGCATGATCCTATAAAGGAGCCTGCAAGGGAAACACAAGCAATGTTCACCGACACGCATTTCACACAAGCTCACAATAAACGTATATAAAATATCTTCTACATACACTTTTACATACACGCTCAAACTATACATATGTTCCACACAGAGACATAGACACTCCGAACACAAATATAATATATGCTGTGACACGCGCCAGCGGCTTTTCAAAGGAATTATCCTAACACACATGCCTATATACACATACAAGAAGAAATATATATATATATATATACACACACATACCCACGCTACACCAGGAAGAACTATATGCAAACCATCAAGTACACGAAATAAGATGCATTAAAAGAAAAACAAAATATATATCTACACATATGCGTGTATTCAGTTATTATACCGCGCGTCCGTATATGTACAGTGCGTTAATTGAAGGCGAGATTGCGAATCGCCAATTTAATGCGCCATTGCATAAGTAAAAGCGGAAGTGAAAGTAATGCGTGCAATGGGAATGATATTTGGACACGAAGCGAGGTTGTGCGTCTCTATATAACCCGGATGCATGTGAGAAAGAATGAGAGAGAACGTGACGATACGTGCGTACGAGAGCGAGAGAAAGAAAGTCATTAAATCTTTAAGATTTACGAACACGGTCACCTGAAAATGTCATTTTACGAATTAAAAGATGTTAAAAACAGGAAGGAAATTGGAAAGTTTATACGGACTGGCGTAAACGCGAGAAATCGTTAAATTGCGGAACGTAGCCTTACTCGCGGAATGACTGAACACCAAAAAATCCTTGCGTTCTTTCGCGCTTCGAAGTATTTCCCTAATTAGACGGACAAACGGTCCGAATGGGGATACTCCATTCAATTATTCGTAATTGGTCTAGGTTAAATGCGTGTAATATCGTTCGGGAAACAGGGAGGAGTCATTACATTAGTTTTGTTTTTTAGCGCACGTATGTTTTATAAAATTTAACCCAGCCCTTGAGGAAAGTTCGATTTAGGGGCTCGAAGGGCATCGCGACGCTCGAACCTCCCTGCTTCTGAAGGGGACAAATAAAAAAGAAAAAGTAAAACAAAGAAACCGTCGACGTGCAAAAACTCATTCCGCGGACTATATAATTCGGATTTTGTTGATATAGCTGATCAAAAACTCTTTTCATACGATACTATTAATTACTATTATTGAATTTGTCAATATTGAATTATTGAATTGAGTGAGAGTCAACGAGCGATAAATTAATTATAATTATTACAAAAACAATGGATATACGTGCGACAATTCTAGGTACGGTTATTATTGTATTCAATAACAGGGTAAAACAAAGAACAAAAAAAAAAAAGAAACATTGAAGAAGAAGGATGACTTTAAATTGGGACGCGTGTCACGTCGAACGGCGGCCATTTTGTTTTCCTGTGCGCGGGTATGCATGCGCACGATGAAAAAAATGCTAAAGAAAGGAAAGAAAGGATGAAGAGGAACGAATGAACAAACGAGTCAATTCTTACGAACGTTAGCAATACTTCGTCATGACCACAAAGGATAAAAATGGCAAATAATGAACGAGAAAAAAAAGAGAAACTAATAATAATAATAATATACACGACTAATCTATATCGCGGATAAACTTACATGAATTCTTAAGTTCGTGACGCGTACACGCGTGGCGGGTGATCCTCGCTCGTTCTCAATAAAAGAAAGTGGAATATGAGAAAGCGGAACGTGAATGAGTCACCACTCCTGGACAAGAAAAACGTACTGTAAAACAAACTGCGGTCGCGTGTATTTTCGACGCTACAAAGCCGACTTCTTGCAAGCGAAACAAAATGGTAGCTGCTTCGTTACGCCCCAGGACTAACGATAAACGCGTGCAAAAGAGGTAAAGGTATATGCATCGGGCCAAAACTGTTATTATCCAGGCAACTAATAATTCAAAATATGAGAAAAGTCAAACAGCAAAAGGAAACACGTACACACACACTATGAAAAAAGAGATTGGTATTTTATCGGTAGACCGTACACCATACATAGGACGATGCTGTTTTCAAATGGGTTCAAGAGACGAGTACGCAGAAACGAGCGTTTCTTCGGCGATGTTCTATTCCTGATTTTTTCATTTCGATTCTGACAAGGTTTCTTTTTCAAGGTTGTGCGAAATTACGAGGGTTTTGTGAATGAAACGCGACATAATCAAGCGAAAAAAACAGAAAGAAACGCTCCATGCTCATAGCTTCACAGGCAACTTCTGTTGTCTTTATTCTTTTGTTACGTTCATTGGATCCGGTGGGAGAAAAGTGAGTTAAGTGAGCGTTAAATAGACGCGTCGAGCGCTTTACGTATCACGGAGCTGCGCTAATTGTTCAAATAGACGGAGAGTTGGACATTGCGCGGAGAAGAAGAGTGGAGAAAAAGAAAAGAAGAGAAATACACGAGAACATAAGCACCAGCTCAAAGAACGTAAAATATAACAAGATTCGTCGTATATAGGTTTAAGGCACGCTGACGCGCGAGATCGCAGAGGATGGGCAAAATAAGGAAATGTAGAAAGCATATACACATACAAATGAAGAAATAGAAGAAGAGAAAACAGTCATAATTAAGTGTACAAGTTGTAACTTTTCGCAGTTAAGGTGAATGGTGTGCCGAAAGAATCTTGGGTTCCTGATCATTTATTACGTTTAACGTTTTAAACTGTAGAATTAATGCTCATCGTTCATTTTGGATTTGAATGAAAGCAATTTTGTTGAAGTGTGATTAACGAAGTAATGTGATAGTTATTATTATTTTTGAGCAATGTGTAAGTATCTTAGAACTAATTTCAAACTTATTTATTTAAATTGTTTCGTCGTTCTTTTACGAACGAATCGAAGATGTTGCGGCAGGAACCTAAGCGACTTTCAACGAGAATCCTCTGGAAAAGAGAATTATATATAAATATATAAATATATATATATACATATTCGAAAGAGATCTACGATCAATTATTAATTAGACAAAACAAACTAAAATGCGATCAATATACAAGCGAGTTAATACAAAAAGAATGAAGAGAAAAGAAAGGAGAAGATAAAGGTGTCGCGAGACATATAATAGGGAAGACAAGTCATAGGAGGGGATAAAAATGAAACAAGAGGAAACAAAATATATATGTGAGTACAGTCCACGCGTTTATATTTATAAATATGAAATACATTAATATTGAAATATTACGTCTATATCTACATCTAGTATATATATAAATATATATAAATATAAATATATATATATATATATAAATATAAATATAAAAACGATTAAGAAAGACAAGAAATATATTATGACTATATATATATAAATATATATAATAACTGATTAAGATGGCAAGCAGACAAAATAAAAAAATATGAGGATTATGGGAGATAAACAGATATATTGAAACATTGTTTTATGCATTTGTACATATATATAGTTATTGATGTTTTAAAAGCTAATATACTATTGTACTGAACAATTTTTCGATGATCATCATCGATGATCGTGAAAGGAGAGTCGAGCGGGGGTACAACCGGGGTAGATGAGGGTAGAATGAGGATTGGGAAGACTAGACGCGGAGAAAGATGAGAGGAAAGAAGGAAAGAGAATAAAGAAAAAAAAAAAAACGGCAAAGAAATGCGAGGGAGGCGAGCTCGTTGTTCGATGCAGTCCAGTCTTCTCTCACTTTGCAATACTCTTCCGATTTTTTACACGAGGGAGTTTATTTTTCCTGGCGAATTTTTGTCGAAGGTTGAGCATGAGAAGAAAAGTGTACGGAGATGATAATGATATAGGAAATTCAGAAGACTTCGCTTGTTCATCGACCGAGCTCGATCACTCATTGCGCGATTAATACGCTCACACCGACACTTCCACATTGTACACGTATGATACACACACATACAAATACTGACACGTATATATATATATAAATATAAATATAAATATAAATATAAGTATAAATATAAATATAAATATAAATATACACGCGTATAAATAATAAGTAATAATTACGATAATCGAAAAATATATATTATATACGTATATATAAATAAAATACACACAGCGTGAGCTAAGGACAGGAGAAAGGAAATGGAGGTCACAATTGTAAAGAGAGTGCGAAGAAGATGTTAATCAAGTGAGTAATCGATTATTGCCATTCCGTGATTGAACCGTGAAATTGAAATTAGAAGTACACGACTGACAAATCTTCATGCGATAGGTATGCGCGATGTGTACAATGATATGAAAATGAGTGCAATGAAATATAATAAAACACTTTATAATACTTAAGTCTTAGCGGTACTTAAGTGCAAGTAGCGATTATAAGTAATGTTTCCATTGTACATTTTATCGTTACAGAATTATCGTTATTGTAAAAATTATTTTTTACAGGAAGCATGAAAAGGCGAACAAAACTATTCTGTTTCATTTGTTTCATACGTTGAAAGGGTTTTTTGTTATACTTTCGTCTTGCGTTAATTAAATCGTTTTCAACTTCGACCACCTCGCGGTAGACGGAGTTAAATGTAATTGCGAAGTCGTTCGACTGTACGATATTTCGTAGATAATACAGCAATATCGAGTAATAATTTAATGAAGATGCCGCTGCGAGCAAATTCAACATAATCAAGCGTATTTAACCCGTTTGCAATTAATGGAAGTATAATGTATGAAGGTGATTATACAACCATAGGGAAGATAGTATGCAGACTTGAACAAGCATCAGTTCACTAATGTTCACGTAGAGTTCAATCTGTTTGCGCTTGACCCAATAGTGATAGTTGCTCGCGCATAAACGATCGTTCATCATTCTGAAATAATGTTTCACGTTCAGTCTGTATTAGTGATAACGATATAACAGTTCCATATTTGGAACAGACGAATAGAGTGGCCCAAATGATTCAAATGTTAGAGTTTACGAACACTCTTTTTAATTATATCACTTTCTAATCCGTACAATTGTTCTATATGCAAATACAAACACATATACACAGACACATGCATAGATACTTTCAATCACGTGTTTTCTTACGATACAACGAGAACAATACTCTTCGAAACAATTATACACGATACAATTATCAACATAATAGAAACTCGCGTTATATACGTTAATTAATCTCGTCCAAACAATAAATTACACATATTAATCAATACACTGATATACTTACACAGGACAAAACAAAGGCAAACGATTAAGATAATGGAAAAGAAAAGTTTCACTTCGCCTCACGGATTCGTCGATATCGATCCTTCGATCACTTTCTACGCACCCTCTATTTCTTGACTGCTGATGTTTCCTAGAACGGCTAGTTTAGCGTACATTTCGCTGTGCGACACGAATCTGCGAATTTCTGTTTTTGATTTTCTCAAATCAAAGCTGACAGGCGACAGATGACATACGAAGCGTTTTACCTTGTACGGAAATACGGAGGAAACGCGGACACGATGCCACGATATTTCAAAGAAAACAACCCCCGTCGCTCTGCGTGCGATGTGACTGTGGTTCGAGAGAAAGAGGGGGAGAGAGTGAGGGAGAGTTTGTGAGCCAAAAAAAAAAAAAGAAAAAATAACTGTGCGAAAGGGAGAAAGAAAAAGGGTGAATGAAATGAACTCGCAGAAGTCCGTAGATAGATAGACAATTTTCGAAACAACGTTTTCGTGCGTATGAGAAAGATCGTTGCTGCGACCTGACACGAAAAGTTGGAGCGTTTCTCTGCTGACTGACTGCCTCTGAACTTGCTCGTAGTACCTACAGTTTCGATTTCGATTTTTAAGCCTGTTCGAGTCACGTTTGCTAACTGGCGGACAGAGAGAAACGCTCTGAGCGGGTACACGATTCGATTAGTCGAGTTTCAAGTCAGTTGTAATATAATCGATTGATAGGGATCGTGATGCCTAAATCAGTGTTCTTTTTTAAGTGGAACGTCGCAGCCAAAGATGTAGGCTAAAGGATCCTACTTAGGAATTATTTTTATTCGCGCATTACGGGAACATGCGGGCTGAAAGAGCTCGTTCGTTTATTATTATTATTATTAATATTATTAATATTATTTCTTTCCTTGTTTTTTTTTCTGTTGACTTATATTGTATTTTAATAACGATTAATTACTACCGTTCGATTACTATTAACAGCGTTATTATCGGATAGTATTATTCTAACGCATCCCAATATCATTTTCTATTTGTCAGGATGCAGTAATCCGCTGTGTTATGAGTACAGTTATCATTGTCTTTGAGCCGATGATTTCGTTTACTTCAAGTTTCTACCGAGGAGAAACGCGGCTCGAAGAAATCGTCGTCCGTCTCGAATACCAATCAGAATTATTCCATGTGTCGTCTGTTCGATATGAACGAGTGCTCGCATTTTCAAAAAAAGGAAAGAAAGCTTTCTTGCAAAATCGAGAAGAAATGTCAATCTGATTCGTGTTACAATTCACTTTTAGCCAGACGTCCAGGGGATTTTTTCGAGTCGCAGATTAATGAAATGTGAACATAACCCCATACGATATATATATAATATATAATACAATATATATAATATATAATATATATTATATATTATATATAATATGTAACATATATTATTATATATAATATATATTTAATTACATATTATATATATACATAACATCATATATATTATATATATTATATATATGCGCACGGAAAGCATACAATATTATGAATAAGTATATATAATCATGTAATTACACGTGCACACGTTCGGATGAGCAGTTAAACGTAATCTGTTAATATTCTTCCTGCGTGCAGAACAAGGATATAACAGCCACGAGCTTCGATGAAGTTTTGCTAACCATCGTACAGCAAGAATACCAGTTCTTTTTTTCATTCGATACCCATTAATATCAATATGTATCATTTTCTTTTTTTCATATAAAATTATTCTGCCGGTTTTATGCTTTAATCGTTGAGATAAGATTGGGCGATCAAACATATAATATTTGATCGATATCCAATTTTCATGTGTTCTAAAAAGCATTAGTTAGGGTGTGAAAATTTTGACGATATCGTATTGCCGTTATTAACGAAAGGATAATCTGAAGAAATATTTAAGGAACGTTCAATTTCGATGAATACACTTTTCCATGGGCCAACCGAATCGATTATAGAGCGAGTATTTTCAATGTTGCTAAATTTTGTAATATTACTTAACCGCACTGACTCACGTTAGTTTCTAACACAATTGTACACTGTTCTCTGTACTATCGTGACATTTTTCGTTTGTTTTATTATGTCATTGTTCCAGTTTTACCGCAAACGATTGGTACCTGCTTGTGCAACTCGTAAAATAAAATACGATAAAGGCCATTATATAACTTTCCGTTCCTCTCGCTCCTCGGATCGATTCTCTTACCCATCGCAACGGGTGTGTTCGAATCAATCAAGCAAAAGTTGTTATACTTTAGATGCTCGTTCTTAGAACGATCATACGAATCGATAGATAACGCGACAATTATCTTCGAAATTGTGAATATTCGAGATCTCCGTAGCAGTTGTAGGCGGAAAAGTAAATATTTCGTTCAAGTTAGCTTCGAAGCATATATATTTATTGCTTGTTTTTCAATTTACATATCGTGTTGATCTATAAGATCTAAAAATTGTTTCGTGCTTTAACGCTGTATCATGACTGCGATCATCAATTTTCGAAGAGTTGCTAAATTCTTCCCTCCTTTTTCGCTTCTTTTGGCTGCCATCGATCGATCATTTCACGATAACTATATTTTCATACCATAAATTGTGTCATTATTTCTTTCATTAATTTTCTTCGCGCATACAAAACAACCACGCAAACGTTCTCAAACACACCGGCACACGAGCACAATAATTTCATTGGTCTCTTCCTTAAGATGAAAAAGAAGAAGATATTTAAATAAACAAAAAAGAACAAGTCTGAGAAACAATTTTTCATCGATTTTTTTCAATCAAAATGTTAAATAAAAGAACTGCATCGTAATCGTTGTGTGCATGTGTGAGAAGTGAAAAAGAGTCCACGAATTTCAACACACTCGCTTTGATCCCGTTCATCGTTGTCCTTAGTTTTGTGATATTGTATTTTTGTTGTCGCGTGAAACAACCGAGGAATACCGAGTGTTTTCTGTGTACACGGCATGTTATGAATTACAGGGAGAGTCTTAGAGTCTCGTCATTCACATTGTCGAATTAGGGAACCATCTAAGTAATTTCTGTTTAAAACACGTAGTAAGAGAACGGAGCGAAGGTTTTTAAAAATATTTTTTACGACGCCTCGTGAGAAATACAAAGCAAAGGCAGATTGATGAATAGCATGAAAGAACGAAACGGAAGCTCGGCGGTATGGTACAGCTTGCAATGAGAAAACTTGCAATATAACAAGCAATAAATAAATCACTTTTAATTCCATGTATATTAAACAATTATGTGGATGCTTAATGAGATTTATTGAATTTAAACAAGCATAAAGAAAAAAGAAAAAAAAATAATAAAGCCAGGAACTAAGACGAAATACTGATTTTACATATTCTTACTAATCGTAAACGATTACAATACGTATAGCGACATACTAAATTATACGATTATGTATCGATTAAAAAGAACAGATTAAATGAAAATGGTAAATAAATAATTATTAAACTAAAAAGCAAAAAAAAAAAAAACAGTACGATTGCGGGCGGGAATCGCCACGAAGACGGTAATGTCTAATCTATATAAGTACGTAAAAAGTTTCAATTTTACACTACCGATAATAATGACATAACGGTAAGGTTCTATATAAGATATAATGATGATTTATAATAATTATAACATTGTACAGAATATTTATGAAAGGCGCGCTGCTGGCGAAAGAGCCGCGCGTTTCTTTGTGTGTTCGTAGCTCGCGAACGCAAAAAAAGAAAAGAAATAAAAGAAACGAAGGAGGAATAGAGATAAACGGTGAATAAATGTGAAACAATACGAGCAAACAAATGAAACACGTTTATCTTTTCTTGTAATCAATAAAAATTGTTCGAATTAAGCGTGGCTTAAAGTCGTCAGTAAATTTTCAGGCATCCATAACAAATGTGAAGGAACAACGCGCGACTCTCTATCCAAAAGCGGCTAGACTATAATGGATGTTTTGTAAGATAAAGCAAAACGATCACGGATTATATTGAGATCGCGTTCAGAGAAATGTATAATCGATTACGTATTCGGGATAGCTCGAATTTACTCGACGACGCCTTTCTCGATGGGGGAATAAAAAAATGTAAGAAAAGAGATAAAAAAAATTAAAAAAAATGAAGAAAAGAAGAAGTACGAAAATTGCGGCTCTTTTCTACCGCGAATATATTCGAGCATAGCGACATGGTGTGCTGTCAAAAGGTGAAAATTATGGTCCTTAAAATTTAAGCGGAAAAGAGTAACAAGACGCAAAAAAATAAAAAATAAAAAAACAAAAGCGAAATAAAATAGAGAACAAAAGATAGAAAGTGAGAGAATTTATCCGCCGTAGATGTGTGGCGTAAGAAAGGGCCGATAATCTAATTCATTGTGTATGTATACAGACAGAAAATAAATATAATATTGCGATTATAAATATTAAACTAATAAAGAATAACAATATTGTACCCCTCTGTACATATAAATATATATTATAATACGATGATTATTACTATATGATTTATTATAAATATATATACATAAATATAAATATATCTCATGAATTCACATTATTATGTTTATTATTGTTTACTTATTATTATTAAAATTATTATCATTGCGATGATAACGAGAAGGATGATGATGATGATTATTATTATTATTATTATGATAATATTATTAATATTTAAGAAAAGGTTCACAACGTGCCGTGTGTATGTGGGAATAAAATATATAATATAATGGACATTGTTCAATTCAATCCAATGTCTTGTCGTTTTTCTCTTTCCTTGTTTTCAGTCTCATATCATATCCTTATCACTTTAGATAATATTCCTTTCTAAATTCCATAAAGATATTTATTCTTGAACATTAGTTAAAAGATTTAATATATCAAATTCATCAATTATAAGTTTATTGTGCTTCTTTGCCTAATTAAATTTAAAAAAATTAATTATTGAGCGATATACAACAATAGTACCGTTATTTTATTATTAAATTTTATGATAAAAGGCTTATTTTCAATAAAATAAAATAAGTAATAATATACATATGTATATACATATATTTTTCGCGCCATATAGTTTGAATTTTAGTCGAGTACGAAACTATCGATAAGTCGACCAGAAAATATGGCGCCAGCCATGATAGATTTCGTTATTAGTGTCTTAAGTGATGTGTCAAACGTGACATGAGTTTTCTTTCAAATTCCGTATGACAGTTTAATTAATACCGTTGTACATTATCTAGAACGAAATGGGTATTTTCTTTGCAAAGAAAAAGCCACCGAGCCGTATTACCGAACAGGACAAGGCCATTTTAGTACGTTGTTTCGCACATTTTCTAACCTCAACCATTTTTATTTCAGGCACATATTAACTGATTTCTAACATTTTTACAGCAACTGAAACAAACTAGGGATAAAATCAAGCAATATCAACGAAGAATCGAGCAAAGTCTCGAAAAAGAACGGTTACTCGCAAAAAAACTTATACAAAATAAACAAAAAGAGTAGTTATTAAATTCTTGTCTATTGTAATTTTAAAATATCTTTAAAACATTTGTTAAACGTTATAAAATCTTTTCAGACGTGCTTTACTTCTTCTACGGAAAAAGAAGTTCCAAGAACAAATATTATCAAAGACTGATGGACAGCTAGAGAACCTTGAACATATGGTACATGATTTAGAATTTGCACAAATAGAGTTGAAGGTTGTAAATGGCCTAAAAGTGGGTAATATTGCATTGAAAAAACTACATGATTTATTATCCATTGATGAAATTGAAAAAGTTATGGACGAGACTAAGGAAGGAATTGAAAAACAAAGGGAGATTAATGAAATATTGTCTGGAGAACTTACAGAGAATGATGAGAGTGAAGTTGAAGCAGAGCTTAATGCTTTGTTAGCGGCAGAAATTGAAGAAAAGGCACCAGAAATACCAGAGGATGTAACATTACCAGAAGTACCAGAGGATATAACATTACCAGAAGTACCAGAGGAATTACCAGAAAAGAAGATAGGTAAATACATTGTATAATATACAAATAAATAGCAATACTATAATACACAAATAAATACTATCATGTTAGATTTATTCTTCTATTAGAAAGGTACATTTAATCCATTCATTTATCTTCTTTTTATTTTGCAGAGCGTACGAAAGAAAGAACAAAGGAAACTGTTGCTCTGGAAGCATGAACAGGTGATAAATATCATTAATAAAGTTTCTATTCTATTGGCACTTTGCGCAGGGGTCTCTGTATATATGTACAGTACCTTATATGTAAGGCTCAGCGTGAATAATTCTCATCCAAAGGGTGTAATTGAAAGAATGGAAGTTACGTTTTATTAACAAAGTCGTTTAAGTGCTAAAGACTGTTATTGTAAACTGCGTATACATATATGGTTTTGATGCTGTGAATACATAATCCAGGCAAATGTACATTACTCTCTCATATATTACATATACCATGTAAGTTTCACAATAATTATGTTTGTACTACCTTACATGTACAAATATCTTTTTATCTTATTATTGGCCTTTCTTATGTGTAGTTATACAAAAATATGCAGAAGTTTAAAATCTTTTAATAAATGTGATTTTATTTACAACATGTTTCAGTAGATCTTATTCTCTGCAATAAATTATACAAATTTATAAACATGATTCAACAAAAAATTGTACATAAATCATAAAACTTTTCTCCAAAATGGAGATTATTTTGGATTAAAACGGAATAAAGTATATTAGGTATCTTCAACGTTTCATCCTTCTAAATATTGTTTTCGAATAGGAAAACACTTATATAATGCAGCTAGTAATGCTTGTTATTGATATCAATCCTATTATTGCATTGATCATACATGTTCTGAAATCTATATCTTTTCGTTACTCTTCTTCCTTTGTTTGTTTATTTTCGTGGAAGATATTCATATAATATATAATAATAATCATATATAATAGGATGATAATAATCATTTATCTTTTATTAATCTAGAATATTTAAACTTTTCCCGCAATGTAAAATTGCACAGTCATATGAATAGAAGGTTACACGTGATCAACCAGCTTAAATTATTCAGGAACTGATAAGATAAACCAACCACCGAGACGTTCTCAAATACCTAATATCTTCAGAATATTTTACGCTTATTCTATATGCTCTTAGCTCAAGTTACAACGCAGATAAAAATATATTCACTTCTATTAATGGTATGAATAAAATTAATGGAATTTATGATTTCACATGAAATATTTTGTTTCTATTTGTCTGAATTGAGAAAATATAGTGCGATACTTGGTACCATTGAGCTGCGCGTCATAACGTAATATAATTTGATCTTTTTTTTGCAGAGGAGGGGAAAATGCAATTACGCATACCCTGTATCGCTACGCGCCCCCGGATTATGTGGGGCTCGGCAAGATGTTAACGCCTCTACCCACTAAAACCCCCTCCTCATTCTCTTCTTCATCACACTTCAAACACTTCGGTTATCGAGCAGGTCACTTATGTGACTCCTATAAAAACTTTTTGTTTTGTTAATGTTCCTTTTTCGAAGTTAACAATGTGATACTTTTAAATTTAAGAAATCAGACACTTAATCATTTCGACATCGACCCAAATACTAATGAAGTTATAGAAATAACATAAATCATTAGAGAGTCACTTTATCCCATACGGGTATCATATAATTATATTCATAAATTTGCAAATCAGTTTTATAGGATGGGATGGTTTGTAATTCTTTAATGATTATCTATCTCTATTGATTTGCAAATATATAGCAGATATGTAGAGCTTTTATTCGTCATTTTATGTCTATGTCCATGACTAATGTTTTAATATGCGAAATATCTTGCATCATGAGATTATTTGTAACAATTAGAAAAACGAATTTAGCTTGTTATTTAGATTTTAACTTATTTATTCCCCAACTGTCTTTTTACATATAGTGAAATAAACATTTGTTTTTACTGTGTCCAACTGCAACATTGACGCTTTCGAAGTTTCCACAATTCTATAATCCGAGATAACACGACTTTCCTGATATCTTCCTCCCAAATTAATTTGCCGCTTTTCATTGTCAATGTACGTTACATTCTAACGCGAAGTAAGCTGAATTATTCAATGGAACCAAATGTCAGCTGTTCATTTTCCATATTTAGTTATGTAATTTCGCAGTGTCATAACTTTCCAACTTTCCGCGCTCGATGAAAACTACATGTACGTTCATATCGTAACATTATACTCAACATACAATAGTACATCCGAAACGTCAAAAAAAAGTTATCCACAAAGAACTGTCCTCACTAGATAATATATCTTTTGTTTTGTGTAGATAATATATCTTTTAAGTTTAATATTTTTTCTAATCTAATATTTTAAATTATTTTCTGGTCTTTATGTTTAGTTTCGAAATCGAGTCACTAATCCATCGTTTATTTTACCGGTGACCACCTACGTTTTCATAATATTTGCATCTCGTGTCTTGTACCGAACAACGTCAACGTCCAACGACTTTGTTAGATTCAACGAAGCTTGTTTGTGCGGCAGAAAACGTCGTTTGAATAGACGATGTCTGATGTATTTAACTTGGTCTGTCGAATCCAGATAACACCAGCTTACGGCGCCAATAACAACGTTCGAATTGTTTTAACAAATCTCATGGCGCCTACGAAATCGTTTCGTAGTCACTAAACGATTAACACAATTTCAATGGTCAGGGACAGAATCCTAACAGACTGTAGATCAAGTAATAATTACTAATAATCAATTATCGCTGATTAATCGTGTTGCTCACCCAGAATCGTACAAATAAAAGTGTATTCGCGCCTAACGATTGCGGTATCAATTACGACGCTAATTGTCCTCGAAAATTGTCTCTCTTTACCACTTACAACTCAATAGAATTTTTATCGAGAGAGCTTTAAACGACCATTGATTGACATACAGCAAACGTAATTTGCACTGTATACTCTTTTTCATCAAATGTTTAATTTTTCAAAATATTATATTTGTCGAAGGAATGATGCAAATTTATTCCTTATTTACACGATAGATTAATTGTATAAAATTCTTTATACTCTTTTTAGCTGCTTTCCGTCATTATACCTTGATACCAAAGAATAAATTGAAAAAATATTACATGAAGAAAATGGAGAGAGGATAAGAGTTAAATGTTAAATCGCATCGACAGACTATCATAAAAATACAAAATTAATTCCAAAACCAGATATTTCATGTTAAATATATTCGATTTGAACGGAGTCTATGATGCAAGATCGTAAACTTTACGCGAATTCGCGAAGTCGTTGGGAAACTGACGTTCGCTGAATGCCGGTAACACCGGGAAACGACGAATAAAACGGCGATCACTTGAACAACTGTTTTTAGAAAATCTGTCAAATTATTGACAATATATATATATATAGCGTATAGGCTGTGCAATTCTAGTAGTAAATTACAGGAAGTATCACAGCCTTCTGATATTTAAAATGACGCCTGTATGGATCAACGATTCCCTATTTAAAACCAGATGACCTTCGCGAAATGAGAGAGACGAAGAGAAAGGAAGAACGGCTGAGGAACGGGATCCGCTGACTAACCTCCGGCCATGAAGCCTTCGTTTTATTTCTTTTTCTTTTCTCCGAGTCCGAACATATCATTCTCCTTATCTGCGAGTGTGTCGTAGATCCGTAGTAGAATTTCAGCAAGTTCAACGGTTTGTGATCGATTAATAAACGAATTAAATGACGTCAATTGTTGTGTGATATGACACAAGAAGGACATTATCTTAGAACGTGATTCTCTTTTTATCGTGAATTATGTTACTTGGAATGCAGAATTACCCATATTTAATTTTAACCCTGTTATGTCCTTTGGCTCATTTCATATATAGTCACATCATTTTTTTGTCCAAAAAATTGTTTCGCTCAAGAGGGATACGAATGAATTACTAATATATGTTATTCTCCATTTCAACTTTATATTAAATATATCTTTTAAATGTTAAAAGTCTCTTTACCTACAGGAACGAGAGAAATGTTGGAAAATGAGAATTCAAGAATAGTAGTAGGGTAAACTTTATCTGAATTTTTAGGTTCAAACATAATTGGTAAAAAGCGGAGGATCATGATTGATCATAAAATATGTAAGATTCAGGCTATTTTTCATTTGATTTATTATTATTTTTGAATTTACTTATTAATTACAAGATATGTAAGATTCAGGCGATTTACCTTTTATCTCGGTCTATAGGAAGCCCTACATTCGATATTTTTTACCAATTGACTGTTACCTTTTTTACCACAGTACAATATCTAGAATGTCTATCCCAATGATTTCATCGTCCAAAAATTCATCGTCTAAGAATACTTGCGAATGTCAATCTTGTTACTTAGCATCGATTCTCTTCCATTAGCAATAGTGTTACTGTACCAAACAGTACAAGGTATAATTTTGCGGGAAACAAGTTAGACGCAATTTCGACGAGCATTTCGTTTAGATAACAAGAAGTTTTACCGCGTAATTTACTACTTTAAATATAGCATCCAGTGATTCTTTATTTGTCAGGAGGCAAACAAAGTTATTTCCTTAACTGAGGTAGGTATGCAAATTACGATCAACAACGAAATAAATCGCTGTTTGTTTATTTTCCATCTTTTATCAAACAAGCATCGTTATATTAAATATATTAAATAAATTTACTATTTCTGAGATTATTTAAATTAATTCAAACATAGAAAATATTGCGACGGTATAAACTTGTTATGCATCGGATTTTGCTCTATCTACATAAGTTTAATGAACGATTTCATCTCACGATAAACGACTTCCTTGGGTGGCAAGGATTTTCTACAAGAATGATTCCATAGAGCATTTCGCAGACTCTTGCAGAGAGAGAGAGAGAGAGAGAGGGAGAGAGAGAGAGAAATATATCTTATCTTATTGGGAATAATGCAGATAAAACATTGAGACGACAGTTTATCTGCGACGCATATATATACGTGACGTCTCACAGGTAACGCTTCCAGGCTACGTCTCCAGTCTTGAACTTAATGTTTTCGTCAAAGCCTGACCTCCTTTAAATACCTCTTATCTTGTAATTACACATCTTGCTATCGAAAAGTTGAGGTTCTGGAAATTAACAGGCTGTTTCGTAAGGTGTCACATGTTTAACTTCTTAAATTTTTTACTGTTCGGCTGAAGAAAATTATTACGACAAAATGAATAGAAGGATGCTTGAAACGATTTTACAGCTTCCCCATTTCCATTTTCTAATCCTTTGAAGCCTAAGGATTCAAGTTTATTTTTATTTTCTATTGCATTAAACTATTGAAATTGTGTTTAAGACAAATATTTTCTAGTTCTGTTGAAGTTTTCATCGAGAGCTTGTATTGCATTATTTTCAAATAAACGTGCCGATACGTAAAATACAGCCTTCCACTTCATCTTTCTCTCTCTCTCTCTCTCTCTTTCTCTCTCTCTCTCTTTCTCTCTGTCTCTCTCGCCATCTACATACTTCTCCTTTGCGATTTTTACTCCAAACAGAAACAACGAATCGTCTTGTAATAACAGTAACAATGCACCAATCAGCTTAAATTACCCGCTGCATCGATTTGCATACATTGATTCAACTTCGTCAGTGTTCCTTCGCTGAATTTACATTGAATCGCTCCTAAACCTATCCCCTTGATTTCAAGTGCAAGATACCTCTCTTATACAATATGTAACAGTACCACGTGCAAATATCCCTCGTCGAAGGTTGCGGAAGTGCGATGAGATAAATAAAAGTTTTAGTTTATTTGAACAACATGATATATGGGATTTTTGCATAACAATGGAATCTGGCTTTATAACGCTATCTCGAATTATTGGAAGACTTTGTTCACTATTGAAGAGAGTTAATAATTTTTACGCACGGAATAAAACACAAAGGATGGGTTTCAAATATATATTAATTAATGATAAACTAATAATCTGGGGATATCAGACGGTTCTCATCTGGATACCCTTCTTGTTTCATCGATTCTATGTTAAACTATTGATAACGTTTCGTCGGCGGTAATTTTCTAGAAATTTATGTCTCACGAAATCTTGTAATAAAATTTATGTCATAGTACAGGTAAACAGATATATACTTTATATAGAATTACTTATGTATTTACTAATACTTAGCTTCGTCCTTAAACATTTAAAATCAAGTTATAAAATATTCTTTATACATCTACGAAAGAGATATCTGAATATTCTGTGTGGAATAATAAAAAAAATGAGACCTAAGATATCGTCTCCAATGCGTGTAGTAGATTATATCTCATGGCGTACATAATTTTCTTTTTAAAAAGAGATTACATTGATGAGGTGTTTTATAAAAATAGTTTTCGAATGAAAATGGGTGTTTAACCCATATTAAGTGATACGTAGAAACTTGAAAGGGTTTAATAAACAATTTCATCGAAGACGGTTCCAAAGAGAAAGTCCCGTTTTACAGCACTATCTAAAGGAGTGGTCGTCGAGGAGAGCCATTATTAAACCAAGTGAAAAAAGGAGGTAAAAGATATCAGTCGAGGGGAAAATGCTTTAATTGGGCAGAAGAACAATAGCATAAGGCGTTGTACCGACGGGACAAAATGAGTCATGCCTACATACAAGGTGAGACAACTGAATTCTTAATATTATAGAAACTAACTTTATATATTTCTTCATCATCTTTTTACTAGCAAAAACCACCTCCAAAATTCTCGTTACTACACGCATTTAATCGATATTGATAATTAATTAAAAACAAATTTTCGTTTCGAAAAAACCGTTTCAACGTTCGCAATAAGATAGTCAGATTTTACAATGTGCGTGTAAATGCTGAATTCATATTGCCCAAAAACGTCGTACTTTATTTGAAACACCGGAAACGATATTTTCATAGGAGGTAACATGCTGATGAATATCGTTCGCTGTACCCATTTAAATTATAATTTTTCAAGAAGCCGGCGTTAATATTACCACTTAGGTAGTACATTGAACTTTCTTAATCTGTGGAAGAAGTTTTAACAGTACTACAGTATAACAGTAGTATGGTAAAAACGGCGACAATTATGGCCTTGTTTGCCTCTTAAAGACGCGAATTTTAATGACACACGCGACATCACGTTCATTACGTGTTTCTAATAATACCTAAACAATCTTTTGCGACATTAATGAGTTAAAAAATTCATTGTATTAAGTTACAGAATTGGATGACTCATCGTACACCTGGGAGTGTATAAAGAACACCGGTGAGATTTTACAAATAGAACGAGACACGAAACATTCGTCTCGTCTTGAGAACGTTAATTGTACCGTTGCGCTGCTTGGAACGAGGCTGGGAGACGCGTCCACGATGCTGAACAACTGAACGAAGCATTTCCCGATCTTACGTCGTTCTAGATATGTACATTTCTTTCTTTATCAGTTCATATTTTCCCTTCCTTTTTTCCGTATTTCTTTTCTCGTCGCCCAAGAAACACTCGGCATCTTTTGTCTCAATTAAATGGCACGGGTCAATTGAGAAGCTGTAGTAGATGATAAATTGAAATTAATGTCTGTGTTCCTAGATCATGCTTTGACGTTATTCCGATATTGCACACAAACAAAAAAAAATACACCAGACCAACCGTGAAATCAATTCTTTATCTTCACAACTTTGTTTGCAGCTCTAGATAATGTTTCCAGCTCTGGTGCCATTCGCCAGATAGTACTGGTTAAAAATTATTGCCAATAAAATCTTAGATGATTCATACCTGCAAATATTTGTACGCGATGCATGCAGTATTTGAAAAGGTAGAAAAATATGTAAAGCGGTGTTACAATAAAATTGAAGCTAACGTTTTGAGTTGCGATGGAATTATCATATCCAGTTTGTTAGATGAACAAGATTTTTTCCCTAATTATTTAAGATTATATCTCATTTGGTACGTTTCTCATTATCATTGTTAGTTAGAGTAATAAGGACTCCTCGGACTCTGTGGAATATTCCATTGATTTAACGTGCAACTTAAGCTTAATCGGATGTAGATCGAGAAATTTGTATGTCGTCAAAGTATCTTCTATAACGGTTACTTGTGTAATTCATTATAGTATAAATATAAATAATTAAAGTTTAGAGAATATCGAATTTCTGAAAAGTTTCGCTATTAAATTTACAAAGTCAGAATGTTCTTCGGTCTGAGTAAGCATAAGCAATTCCAGACGAGCATAGTCAGACACGTACTATAAGCGTTCCTAGGCGTAACTTCACTCAAGATATCATTTAATGGAGCGTTTATCTTATTTAGATTGTAAATCTATTTGCGATCAAATAACAATAAAAAGGGAATAACTTACATTTCCGGAGAATACCGGACGAAACACGTTACGATAAGTTTTAAAATCTATAAACGATAACTTTTATAAATTAATTAAAACTCCATCATTAAAACAGTTTACATGTATGAATCGAGTGATTCTTGAGCTCAGAAACATCAGTCGACACTGTTACTCGATAGTTTAATTCATGATCTCGTTGTGTTCCAAGTATATTAAAATTATGTTATCACTTGCAAAAACATTTATACAGTCGAACGTATTCTACTGTAGTCAAAATTAAATGCCAAAACAACCGTCGGAAATGTTTTTGAGATAATTATTCACTAAGGTTAAGCAAATATTTTTCCTATCTAAATGTTATCATCGCTTTGACATACCTCATAGTATATCAACCCACCATTTAACTTTTAACAAACCATGTACCCAGTTTCTTCATTATCATAACACGGTTGCATAATTACAGCAAAAGACACTGCTACGTGACCCACATAAAATACAACAACTGCAAACCGAAGATATCTAAGGAAGTCCGAAGTGTACACGGAGGATATCGCGATGTTCAAAAACCGGGTTCCCCACGCAGCGTGAAAGCAACGCAACCTCACGTCTGCGCTCACATCAATGATACGCGCTATACTCGTAGCCGAGTCAAGCGGTAAAACTGGCAGCCGTGGGTTAGAATAGCGTACAGAAGCGGGAATCACGCCAGTCCGCGACGAGTTCTCCGTGTGGCAGCTGCGCTCTCTTGGTGTCGTTACGCTGGGGGTTGTTCGCGCGCTCGATCGCACGTATCGCTACGAATCGATCTCCAGATGCACAGAAGAGCAGTGAAAGCTTACCAATTAAAAATACGAGATTCAGTGAGTAAAGTTCTATTTGTGAGAAAAACAGTGAAAAACGAGAATCGTCAAAACGCAGCGGCTCGATCGCCATATTCAGTCCAGAGGTAGGTGCCAGAGATTGTTTGCCTTTTCTCACGATCCTGAAAATAAGTATCAATGACACAAAGCAGATCTCAAATCCTCTCAATCTTTCCTTTTTTATTAATTGATTCGTTTAAATGCGAATCGCGTTTTTTCCCTACAATTTTACATGATATTTTGTAGCGCTTTTATTTGTTTGTGTACGGAGTTTGGTATTTCTTTCGACTTCATTGGTTCTGCCCCATAAAAGGCATCTCTAGCATATAATATGCTACGTTAGGCAAAAAATTATTTTAATTTTACAGTTTTCCATCTTTTGTAAATTTGTATTTTCGCGCCGAGAAAACCAAACTCGATGCGAAGCTAACATTTCGATTGTTTGCGTACAAAATCCGGGATTTGATTCAAATTCTTTAATTTCATTCATTGCAATTAGATATATAGTATAATATGAAATATATATGGGTATTAGATATATAGAATGCATTTATAAAAGAATTGCATTTCGAAGAAAATTATAATTTCTTGTACAAAAATATTTTAAAATATATGAGAATATTTATAATTCATGGATAATTATTGAAATAGAGATATCATTGAAATAAACTTGTCTGAAAAATTCTCTGCTTCGATTACTTGGACATGAATATTAATTTTTAAGAAACTTATTAAAAGATAATATTGAAAATTGCGAAATCTTATCGCTTCAAAACGAAGTTCGCTTTAGATGAAGCGATCTGAAACGCTTTATCGGTGTCTATTAAAAACGCTTTCTAAAATGGTAAAGCTATTTATACGCTCTAGTAATCGTTTCCTAGACGACGAAACAGATTCCTAGGACTGGGAAAATTTATATCGTCATCGTGGTACAACGAATTGGAGTATAGGAAATACCGGTAACTGTCATTTGGCTGATACAAACGCGGATTGTCGATCGTAAACAGAAATTAAGGACATCACTGACGTAAATTACCACGGTGAACAGGGACGTACGAAAGTGGTCAGACAGGATTTATAGATAGATATGCCAGATACATATACTCGAGGTATCAAGGATCGAATACTAGCAAATTCTAGCGAACTCTAGCAAATTATTCAAGTATACGTTGTCGTCGATTATTAAACATGCCACTATCTGTGCAGCAATTACATGACAATCAAAAATGGAATATATCAAACAATCTTCCAATGAACGATGTATAACAAGTGGGAAATATGCTAGTTTTGAAGGCGTGAATCAATATACGTCGAACAGACAACATGATTGGTCAGAGCTATGGGAATACTATAATTGCGAATTGTTAATGAACCTTATAAACTGTGTTTGATTTATACGTCGCACAGTTTTTTCTTCACGACAGAATGCATAAATACCGATCTCTTCCACGGCAATTATATACGAAAATTAACGATATAATAACTAATTCATTTGATCGAATGCACGTGAACTATTGTCGCGCCTCTCGATCACGTGACTGTAATCGGGAATATTCCGTCATGAGCATGACGCATCTTCGAAGATTTTATTGAGAATATTAACAAAAAAGAGGGAGAGAGAGAAGGAAAAAGTGGGATATTGATAGTTTCCATTAAAGTTTCAAATTACATCACTAATAAAATTTGAAGTTATATCTATGATTCCAGCAGCTTCAAGCAATTATCTAACTTCCTTTGTGAGAAATGAAGAAAATTAAGAATTTTCATTGTTTCTGCAGTTATAATAGCGAACATATTTCACTTCCTTATACACTGTTTTGATATTGTGTTCTCCGTACACAATGTATCTTGTCATAATATGATAATATTGTTGAAGTGGAAGTCCTGAAGTTTATTATTTTGTGTTCAAGGAAGTCGAAGTAGAATTTGTTTACTTGAAATATTGGTTTATGAAAATTTTAATTAATATAACGCCATTTCTCTGTATGCTGATATGAAGCATATTCTCACTCGTAAACGAGATTTCAATTACTGAAAGAATTATTATTAATTACGTTTTGTCGTTACATTTCTATAATCCGCTTTATCATTGATGTTTAAGTCCCTTTTCAGGCTTGTTATGTTTACGAATTGAAATGTGAAAGTCAGTGACGTGTTTATCTATTCGCCTGAGCGTACTTACAGTGAGTAACTTCAATATTCTGACACCACAAAATTTTTATTTTATTGCATTATAATTTTGTTTATAACGGGAAAAAACGTAAGTAGTCAGGTATAATATTTAGGCACTGTGTCTAATAGTATAAATAACAATAGTTTTATACTTAACAATAGTATACTACAATAGTATACTATTATACTATGTATACTATGGAATAGTATACTATGGATAGTAACTACAAAAGTTATACTAAACAATAGTATAAATTTTATTTACATAACATCCAAAACTTGTTAAATAATGCGTATTAAATGAAACAATGTCTAATTTTAACATTACTTGAATATTCGGACACTCTAATTTTTTCTTAATTTTTATGTTTTATAAGTGATTTAATACCTTGTAAAATAACTTGACTAATAACTTCCTTCAAACGTTGGGGCATGTTACAAATTAATTTTATCAAATATTCGGTATTAATATCATTTCATTCTTCCTTTTATCGCTGTTTCAACACTTCTTTTGACGTTATTGCAGTTTTCTAATTCGCCTTTCTAGTTCGTCCCATAGGTTTTCAATGAAGTTTCAAATTTGGTGATTGAGGTGGAAGGTGTAACAATTTTAGACAGTTATACAACAAATATTCCTGTACAATATGTTTAGGGTCATTTTCTTGGTAGTATTTACAAATATCAACAATTGCCATTTTTATTTTTTTAACACGTTTAAATACATATTTTTGTCCCTAATGCTATCAATAAAAACTATTTCAGCCGTTTCAAACGTTGCAATAGATTCACACACAAGCATGTTTTCACCACTGTGCTTTACAGTGGGTTTCATATTTTTAAATTTAGATTCTTTATTCTTTTTTCGCCAACCACTCTTTGCCAGAAATATTAAATTTACTTTTATCGCTAAAATTTACGTCATTTCACCATGTGACTTCTTTTTAAAATTATCGTGCATAATTTAATCTTTTCTTTCTATTTGCCTCCTTTACAAATAGCTTTTTTTAAGCAACTCTTCCGTTGTAACCACCTTTTTTCAGTGTTCTGCGTATGGTTTGGGGATGTACCTTCTTCTATCTCTATCAAAAGTTCGTCAGCTAGTTTTGCAGCACTTAATGAAGGATTTACCTTTATTTTTCTTGTTATTTTCCTTTGGTCAGTGACATCCAACTTTCTTGGCTGTCCTTTTTGTGGTATAGATTCTATACGATCTTCTTGTTTAAACCTTTTAATTATACCTTCTACTGTGCTCTTACTTAAATTAAACATGGCTGCAATTTGTCTATACAATTTGCTATTAACACTATGAAAAATGACGAGTTGGCGTATATTAAAACTGTTATTAGTTTTGCCTGTCATTATGATTTGTGAATTTCACGAATATCGAAACGCAACTGATGCTACGAGGCTTGATATGGTATTTATATGTAGACTAGCATGTTTGTAAACAATGATAGCCTTGGAGTTCTGGAATACAAAGTATCACGAATGTTGCTGCATCTCTGTGTTCGAATATTAAAGTAATGTTAAAATCAGATCTTTCATTTAAGATATATTATTGACCCAATGTTACAAGTCATGGAAATAAAATTTATACTATTGCTAACTAAACCTTAGTATTGCCTTAATATTATATCTGATCATGCATGTTTTTTTCTGTTGTAAAAAAATTTATAGTGGGACAAAATTAAAATTTTGTGGTGTTTGAATATTAAAGTTACTCACTGTATATTTTAGAAATGTACAAGATATACTGTTAGATGTACACATACTGTAATTATTAGTAGTCAATTCAACATTCTTTGTCAGAAATTATCATAAACTAAAGCTTAAATTAGTTCTGTTATTAATTCTGTTATTAAAAGGTATATATAAAATTTCTACTTTCTTGATAACCAGTACTATCGTTATGAGAAAAACTCGATAGTTTTGAATATTGATAATGCAAAAAAAATACTTCATTTCCAAAGGAGAAGGAGATAAAGATAAAGAGAAAAAAATATTTATACTAGAATAGAGATCATTTTGCACTTGGTATGTTTAAGAATTTCAGGACTTCATTATTTAATAAATAAGTGAGTGTCATTGCGGATTTATCGTAAAACACGTGATAAGTGTAAAATATGATCCTGTTGTCAACGACTAATCACGCAGCACGCTTCGAAGTGCGAAGTTGCGAGAGGAAATTAGACTGGGTATGGTAATTTAATTATGTCGACAAATAGCATGTCGATAAGTCCAAGGCGAACTGTAAATCACAATTTGTTACTGTTCATTAGCACTCACAACTTTGAATAATACATAGTTTTAATAATAGTTTCTATATATCATTACATAGTTAAGATATTTATGAAGTGAAAAAAGTGTCATAAAATCATTATTTGTATACAAAGAATACTGCAAAACAATTTTTAATTAAATTTGGAATTAGGAAATTCAAAACGGAAAATCAGTTTGCGGAAGTAAGAATTACTCATACTTGGCGCAGCGTCGCCACTCACTATTTCACAATTTTGATATCATTGCACGAGATCACCAAGTATAACGAGTTATTAATAAAACACGCGTTTAGCTACGCGGTTTGATTCAAAATGAGATCCACGTACCACGTGCTGAAAAACGTGTTCATCTCGAGCCATTGGCAGACACTTTCACTAAACCTTTTCCTAGTGTGTGCTCCACTTTTCATTTATGCTCGTGTAAAATTTACTTATATATGCCTTTTCAGTATTCCATGTCGAAACAACTCTCTGAACACAGGTTCTCGCACGATTGTTCATAGCCACTGTTCAATCTAATTTCATGATTTTGTAAGTCAATAGTAGTATTTCATTTGAATAAATAACAATAAAGATTTGCAAAGCAAATATTTCTTACACGTAAGTTTCTTAATACACGTTCTATAGAAAAATGTACTGGAAATGTCTATAGCTATTATCTACGTATAGTACGAAATATGGTAGAATTAGATTTTATCGTAAAAGTTTGGGTCGATTAGAAATTTAATGATATTTGGATTGATGTCATGCTTGCTATTTTATGAATGAATTGGTGAAATGAATGATGTTTTCTGATTCAAACAATAAATAACAGTCGATTATGTAGTCGTAATAGCAGTTGCAATTAGAAAAATCTATTTTCGTGAGAAGATATTCATGACTAATTTTAGAATTGTTCGTAAATAGGATATTACTGTCTTTTTCCGTTTACGGTAATTGTTCTTGTTAAATCACATTCGGCGGCTTTAAAAAAGCCAACTCACTGGCGTGTAATCTGGTAAATAAAATAAGTAATGAACCTATGGTAAAGCGGCATCGAATTCAATAACTTGGGCGACTGATGTTCCTTTGAAAATCGACACTTTTATTTGTACGAACAAACTCAGCTTATGAATCTTTTACACTTGGTTTCGGTCTATAAACTCAAGGTTAGGAATACATGTAGATCGCGACACCGTATATAACGTTAGTGGAATATTCTACGCCACTTCAGACATACTAACACATTTGTAAATAATTATTACACAGTCACGTATTATAAATTATAGAAAAACGAAATCTTATCTCATATTGAATTTGAAATAAAGGCAAGGGATTTTAATGCTCTGTCTTCGATGAACTATGTTACTAACAACAATAATTAGTTTCAATGTAACTAATTAACAATTGCATTTAAGTACGAAAAACCTTAATTAGTATATGAGAACATACTCTGGCTATTCAAAATATTCACAAATATTGACAGAATTAAAAATTCCGAAGCAATATTTGTTGTTTATTGAGATTCCGAATTTTTCGGTTCATTTCACAGGATTCGGATGGGATTTGCCGAAAGATCACCTCGCTGCAATTTGCATCCATATCTCCAATTTATCCAAGAAACCAGAAATTTTACTTTTACTTTTTACTCCTTTCTTTTCCCCTCCATTCTGTTTTTATTTCCCCGCGAAGATGCCCATTTGCATTGCGTTCATGAATTTTGAGATAGCACATATGTATCCTTTTTCGACATAAAACAGAGAGGGAGTACTTTACCTCTGAATAATTGATTTGGATAATATCCTTACATTTCTTGACTTATTGTGTCGGCGATAGAAACGAAGAGATTCGATTGAAATCGCGGAGAACGCCTCTGCATGACGCATTAGCACGTTGAATATCACCGATTAAATAAAACTTTTTAGAAAGAGCATTGAAAGATGACACATGAGAATGTTAATTTATATAATAGAAAATAAAGGAGTGATGTTATGCAGTAAAACAGAAGTGATGCAATTTCTAATCAAAGTATGAGCTATTCGTCCGTGAACGTGGACGTAAAATAATTGACGAATCATTCTTTGAAGTGACATCACCACCCAATAAAATTTCTGTTAATTTGACAACATTAACGTGAAACGAATCAGCTACATAGTAAATACATTATCTTCTAAAACTTCGTCCATCTTGACGATTAGATCAAGTCGAAAGTCTTCCCATTCTTGAAACACTAGGTTTGCTGATCTGTAACATACATAGACAATTATAATTTTTCATTTTCTTACTAATTATAAGAACAAAAAATGTAAGATCTATAATTTGGATGTTTTTGGTAATTCTGGTATTAGCATAATGTGTTGTTATCGTATTGTGTGATTATTAATTATCAGGGAATAATGTATATGATACGAGTAAATGTCTGAATTTACAAAAATCAATTGTTCTTATAACAGTGCAAATACCAAGGTAGACAAAGCATCTTTAGCACGGGTCACATTTAAGCGCGATATCAGCTAAATCATATTTGCCTTCCATTTCGTCTTCGTCTTTCCTCTTCGTCTTTCCTCTTCGCCACTCTTCTTCATCTTTTGTTTTCCTTTTTAATTTAGGTTCACTTCTCCTTGATTGGCGTCTCCCTTCTCAAGCAATCTCGTTGCAATCTCGTGAGAGTTACGATTTTGACGTAAGTTTCCGTGTTGCGTCTATTAACCAATGATAACTCTCACGATATCAATGCCGCAAATTTATTTACTGGTTACATACAATGTCTGTGTGCATGCATGTTCTTTTCTTTTCTTTCGTTTTATCATTCATGCTCTCGTATCATTTGTTTGAGATTGTGAATCATTTATTGAATCTGACCACTGACTGGTCAAAATCCTCTTTTGTCAATTTATGATCTACTCTACGTGATCGTATTTAAACCGATATTGTGTAGTATTACTAGTGACCGTGTGATTTTTGTTTTCGTTTTTTTTATATTTGCGGATCGAATACGGATTATACATAATTGAAGGTTTCTTGTAAATGACGTTCCAAGTGCAAAAATTGAAAAATGTTGCTTTTTTAACATATAATTTCCTATATATCAATAGGAATACTGTAGTATAGAATTTAAGAGCAATTTCCATTTGTAGATAATAATAATGTTACAACTAATTTAACGTTAATAGTGTTAAAGGATAACACCACTCTTACGTCTAACATTTCCTCTGTATAAAACAATGTAAATGGCATTAAGTGATAGAAATTCTTGCACGGAACATTGTAATATATACTTTTGTAATAAAGATAAAAAGAACATCCTGAAAAAATGTATCTTTTGTTTTGGTACAAGTTATTTAAGAACAAACAGAGTTGATATTTACACTGTTTGCAAATTTAAATGAATAGCACATTCAGTTTTCTTTGCAACTAAGAAATGGCACGTACAGACTTCCTTATAAATACAATTCCACAAAACTTTGTGGTGCATTTGGATTATTGTACACCTAAGATAACTTTTGTTATAATCAAAACAAATCGAATGTCGAAAACAATTTTATTTTCTAAAAAATTTGATATTTGGTATTTACAGTGTTGTCTACAAGAGGTCTTCAATTATCGATCTTTTTCTCTTTTCGCTGAGTATTTTATTATCAACGTACTTTCAAGGTACTTCCATAGTTAGAAGCGTCACGTGCTTAGGTACCCATGACCCCTGTCGCGAGTATTCAGACGATATTCTAATGTATGACTATCTGCTGCGAACCGCGTGACGCAGGTCAGAGTTCAAAGAATTCTTCTGCAGTCATTGCGTGACAATGGAAATCGATACTGGAGTGATTGAAAAAGTGTTCGCACGATTATCTATCAGTCAACCGTTTACAATGCCACGAGGCTACTGCAACTTTCGTGCTGTGTAACGTTTTTGACCACAATCAATCAATTTATTAAAAGAAATTTATACGAAGTACAAGGAACGCGATAAATCACGTAGGACTCGTTTGTATGTGAAATTGTGAGATTATTTAAATAAGATGATTCTGCAACGTTCCGTGGTTATATCAGTTTTATGAAACTCGTATCAATATTTAGGAGAACATCGTGACTTTATTCGGCTTCGTGTTTAATGAAATATTAGCTGGTTTTAGAGATGATTTCATCAACCTTGGAATTACATTATGTTCGATCTTATGAAAGAATGAAGAGTTTTATAATAAAACCAATCTGACATTTCATTGGAATAATCGACAGTTTTATCGGTAATCTTTAAGGCTTTCGTGGAAGCAATTTAATGCAGAGTAGGAAATCATAGTTAGTGACCACGAATTCATTAACATGTTTTTTTGAATTTTTTTATTAAGATATTAACAGTGTGAATAAAAGGTTGTAACACAAAATAATTGAGAAGAAAGTACGCCACAAAGAGTACAAAATGAAGATATTTAAAGATATATGAAACAGGAAAAAATCATTATATTGCCACTCATATGAACATTTCGATAAAACAACAGAATAATTGCGTGTGTTCTTATCTAGTGACGTCGATGAGGTGTAATTATAAAATATACAAGACAAACGTAGGGTGCGGAAGAGACTACCAGAGGATTAGCGTTCTATCGATTATACTATCAGTCAGGTTTTCATTAAATAGAAAATACGAAGCATGTATTCTAGTCGCGCAGTTTATTTCTCTACAATCGTCGAACAATGGAAATGAATGAAGAATAGGAAATATAACAGATAAGATTAAAGAGAAAGTATATTATCTATTATAACGTATATCAATCTTTCAGCACATCTATAAGTTGACGTTATGTTTGGAAAATAATGCATGTTTTTATCAGGTTTTATACGTAAATTTCATTTTCATAGTATCAGATTTTTGTAGCCATACGAAAGCTAGTAAATGTGATTACCACTGGTGAATATTTTGTTCTAAAATTATTAGATGTTCGAGCTATGAACAGATATAAACAGTTACATGGAATTGAAAATTTTCTGTAGTTAATATGCACGATATTAATGAATATCTAACAACAGGAAGAGCAGCCATTTCGGTGCATTAAATGTCCCATTAACTTATGAGCTAAGCGGTCGCAGAGTCGATTGTTTGCTTTTCTTTCATTAAGCGGTGCTCGTGGCGCAAGGTGTAAAATTAGGTTAAGGTTAAGCCATGTAAATGGCCGTGTAACCATGTAACAGTTGCAGCCTCGTTGACGCAACGATCGACAGAAATCGCCGGGACGAAAACGCGAGTCTATGCAGAGAAACCAACGGTATATGTATAATTTATAACAGGGAACCGCGTATATTAAATGTAGAGTAGCGTTAAAACGTCACGTGCGGTATAGTATAGTACGCGATAACGGGTTATTCCCGAAACGCGAGAAAGTATACACACAGATCGATCTTCCGTTCAGGAAGTCTGTATTCCACGAAACCGTACCTCGTGCGAAAGTCGATACAAAAGCCGCTACCAGAGGCTAATTTTTCTCCGTCTTTATTTTCAACAACCAAGTAATCGTACGTGCACGTAACCATTTATTCGACACCACAGCGCCTCAACATATAACGTTGGTAGCAAGCACTGTGAATGCGAATTGCAAGTGTTTTTATTGAAAGCAGAAACAGAATAGATGCTTATTTGACGATCATGAAGAACGATCGAGTAAACATCTTGTGCTGATTCGATTAACTGTGCTTCGTACATTTCCAAGAATATTGATTCTAACCAGTGTACTGAATAGTGTTCGATCTAAAGAAGAATGACTTATAGAAAGCAGATTTTAATGGACTTCGCGGAGATGTAACATGTGTATTTATGTGAATCGTGCACTAATCGATGGTGCAATACTGTTTCTCAATGTAATAGCACCAGGTATTTGTTGTCTGTATTTATCTATTAAATGTCGCGAATCCCAATTTTATATGTTTTACTTTGCTGATACATTACGTCATCTATCTCTCGTATTTCATTCGATTTGACGCCGGTATAGCTACATTTTAATTTTCGTTTCGCGTGATAAAATAAAAGCAAAAACGGCTGGGTATTAGTTAAGCATGAGACCGGTTAAGTTTTTACCGATTGTCTACGGTGATATCGCACAGGTAAACATGTTGTTGCAAAGTAAATGTATAAAAAACAGAAACGTTGATGCTCATTCGGTTCTTAGACTACTGCATTTCTCTCACGTTTCTCATGTTCACGTTTTCTGCGTAGCACGTGTATTTATTATTACGTGCGACATTGTTGTTCTAATAGTGAAAACCACGCAACCTTGATCCATTTTATCACGAACAGTGAACGTTTGAAATTAAATTTAAAATGTAGGCGATCTTCGAGCATGAATAATATTTGTTCGACCGATGGTTCATTTTTAGCTCAGTGTGAAAAAAGGATGACAAAGTTAAAGCAATATGGCTGGAATGTAAATTGAATATTTTATGTGTGAATGAGTTCGTCATTTATCGTGCAATTGTACCATTTAATACTTTAAATATGTTAAAGATACGATAAAAGCATGTGGTATACTTGTGAAATGTAGTATAGTACACTGTCATATAACAAGCAAACAGTGATTTTTTATTAAAGAAATTATTTCATATTTTGCAACAGAGTTCCCTTTCTATTTTAATAAAATATGAAATTTTTAATTCATAAACATATAAGCGTCACATTTTTATAAAAATTACAGTTTTATTGCAATTTCCACGTAAACGTTTGAAATTCTTTTCAGACTGTTCTATGCTGTCGCTGTCGTTATTCTAAACGCACTTCATTCATTTCAATCTATCACAGTTGGTTATATACTGTGCAATTACTTAAGGTTTTATATTGCATCGCTCCCGTCGTATCATCGGGCTATTGTTTTGCTATCAACCAAATGGCTGGCAAGAACAAGAGTTATTAATTTAATATCATAACGTATCCTAATCTGTTACTAACGTTTTTTAATTGCTATTACCGTGTCTACTATCTGTCGATCACGTGCACATTGTTTATGATTTCTTTAACATCCTATAACAATATTTATACACACGCATATATATACAATTATTCTTCGTGTGGTATCATAGAAACATATTTTTGTGCTTAAAGCGTCTTCTACACTATGTAATTTGAGGTTAAACGATAATTAAAGGTAATCAATGATACACAGATCTATCAAAACGAAATTTAATTATTAGAGATTAAATTAATCGATAATGGCGCGTATCCGTTTTGGAAATTCTTGATAGTACATATAAATATGATTTCGATTCGATGTACATATCATAAATCAGTTAAGTAATCAAATATTTGCACGTATATAACTGCTTATGATTGATGTCTTTGATTACCATTTCCTTTTTCCATTGTCATCATATTGTTGCGATAATTCTATC
Organism: Bombus huntii; assembly: GCF_024542735.1. NCBI lineage: Eukaryota > Metazoa > Arthropoda > Insecta > Hymenoptera > Apidae > Bombus > Bombus huntii. The sequence goes on along the minus strand of NC_066245.1, from coordinate 16,651,651 downwards.
ACCTGGGGAGGAGGCTTATATACTTTCCTCGTGTTTCACAGTAATTGGAAATCAGGTTTGATTTTACGAGTATCATCCTTTCTTATCTCAATTCATGGAATTGCGTAATATTTCTTCTCCAAGTTATTCAGTGTATCACGGACCATTTATCTTATATAGAATACCTAATATGAATTATTCGTTAACGTTTTAATAATTCAGTATTGCACAGCTTCACGGTTACTCCTAAGGAAACGACGTAATTTATTGCAAAATGTACATCGCTTACAATTCAGAGATTATTGACGTGGCTATTCACCCATGATTCGATATTCTGGAAATCGCTAACAAAACTGCAAATCCGATCTGAATATGTTTCTGAAGTGCCAAAAATATCGCTGAGTCATTTGTATGCTTTTGAATTTGATGAAGCATGAATTTATAATACACATGATAAATTATAAACATCTTTTATATTTCATTGAAGCGATTAATTTTCAAAAAACCAAAGAGAAAATAATAAGATTAATATAAAAATATCGAAGTGTGTCGAAATTAAAACAAGATTCTAACTGACGCATTCTGTAAAATACCATCACGCCCACTGATAATCCTTCCTAATCCTACCACCACTCCTACTTGAGTCATAGTGTCTTATCTGTTTCCATAAGAAGAAAATTCCTGTATCAAAAATCATCGACAGGTATGCAGAGTAGAGAAAATGACGGCTGAGTTGCGTTATGTGCAGGAAAAATGGAGGTAGAACGTGACAGAGGCTTGTCTGGCTGTTATGGCCCGATTCTACCGTTGAGAAAATTCACACGTACGCGAGACGCCTATCATGAACACTCATTGTTCGTGCTGAAATTAAGCGATGCCCCATACGCAATTTTGGGATAAAGATTTCCTTTGTGGCATGTATTTTCCGCTTTCAGAATAGAATGGTAAGAAACGGTACTGGCGATATCGTCTCATAGAATATTCACAAAGGAACTACAATTAGAATCGGTAGAAGCTTATCGATGTCCCAGGAACTTACTGTAAATATATGTGGGATAAACCGTACATAAACCAGATATATTGCTATCCATATGTCGTTCAATTATAAATCAGGAAGTGTTTGTTAATGCCTGTTAAAAGAATACCTTTTTTTTTTTTGTTTCTGATTACTTCCAGTTCTTGTTCAGCCTTCATCTAGAGACACGTCCTGGATTTTCATAATTACGCAAGAGAAACTTCCATGATGTTGCAAATAGCAGAACAAACCAGATTACTAGATGTGCTCTATTTTTAGGCGCCGATTTAATTCTATCTCTGTGTATGTGTGTGTAACTGTTCAGCTAAATTCATTTATTCTTGTGTCAGTGTTCTACGTCAAAATACTTTGAATTACACGTTATATAAATAATACCATAAGTAGTTGAGCTATAGGAGTATCAATTTTTCTAATTGATTTTAGATACTATAATTGTAATGCAGATTTTTCTTGTTTCTTTAATAAAGGAAAGAAAGAAAGGGAAAGAATAAAATTTCTATTAAAGAAATTATTATCAAATTCTATTCGCAATTACCTTCTCTTTTTGTAAAGATCACAATTTGTAAGAAGTATACCCCTTTCGTGGCCAAACTTACGTCCTTGGCCATTATTTCATGCACCTATGCAAATGAAAATCAATTTCACGTGTGCAATAATAGTCATGCTCTGGTTTCGGAGTAATCACGTGCAAAGTGATGAAAAAATCACGCGACGGCACATTGAGCAAACGAGGGAAGAGAATGATTTTATAAAGTATTGCACGTGTATTTAGACAAATTTATTTATGACAAATGAGCGATAAGTTTAAAAAATATCATCCCTTATCTTTATGATTTCTGCCCCGTTATCAGATGTAATCCTCAGGTATAAAGACGTAACTCTGTATGCCGCAGATAGGCATAACTCCGTATTTTAGTCGACCGGGAAGTGTGGCACATATCAAAGTACGAATTTGCTCGTGTGTTAAGTGCCATTTTAGGATATGGACGAAATCAATGGTAAATTCTTTAGAACGAACTTGGAATTATCATAATCTTTCATTCATACCAAAGTGTGTTTACGATACCGAGTGTTCTCATATCAAACATACAAAAAAAATCTATCCAATTTTTAAAGTATCGCAATTGTGACTTAGCATGATTTAAATATTAAGTAACAATAGTTAAGCGCAATATAATAATTTAAATATTTGATTATTCTGAGAAATTACGACTTCTTTCCTTTTTTTCTGCAGTTCTGCGTTTCCCTGCTTCTATTTGTATTCATTCGTCTTTTACAAATTCCATTATTGAGATACCTTTGCTCTCTTAATTTCTTGCGAGAACTGTTTCAAGGAGATAAGTTATATAATTTAAATAATAATACGTTGCTGATCGTCGCTATTTAGTTATAGTTAGGATTTGAATACCAAAAGAGAATAATTTGTAATCACGCTACATTCATTAATATTCATATTCTTCTGTTATTTGTAATTACGCATCAGGTTTTCCTTTTTTTCTTCTTCTTTCCAGCTTGCGGTGTTTGTGTTCTCTTTGAAATTTGTAATTTCTTGGTATCGCATCAGTGCAACGATAACGTGAAATGTTGCTTCTTGTACTGTCTTCACCGATAAGAAATTTGCAAACATTTATTATCGTTTGCTTTACGAAACAAACGCATATCTTCCAAAAAGTCCATCGTAAAAATATACTGGAATTTTTAACCAATTCGTATTATAAAAGTTTTCAAAGTGTAAAGGTTAACATCGATATTTCCTCAAACAGTTTATGAACTATATTTTTCCTTGTGGGCGATTAGGCGGACGAATTTCTCATGTTATACAAAAGAGCACGCGTGATCTTCGATAAGAACATCGTTCGCATTTTATAGTCAGTGAAATAGATGCGTTAATATTCGATTGGTTTTTATTTTTAAAATAGCATACGGCGCGGCGGGGCAGAGAAGTGACAGATATCGATCGTACGATTGCTGATGTCCGAGATGGCCTACCTTTGTGGTATATTCATTCTCGTGTAGCCTACTTTTCTCTATCTTTTTTTCTCGCAACCGAAGAATATTTATAGATTTTTACTTCACGCGAGCATATTTCTTTAACACTCAAAACAAACACACCGCCGATCGATTTATATTTTATCATGTTTACACACTTTTCGCACATTAATTACATTCAGCATCACCCAATTTCGAGAAACTTTCATATTTGCTCCAATACCATGCATAATTAGCTGCCGATTTCTTTTGTATAGAACAATCATAAGAAAGGTAAAAACCACCAAGATAAAAGTAGGATATATTTATATAAGATTCAAAGAGGATTTTGAAACCAGGGACAGCGTGTAAGACTTAGAGTAGGTCTTGATTACGAGATATCAGCTTCAGCAGGAATAACGTCGTTGAGATTTTTCATGCGACAGGGAGTAATAAACATTTTCGTGGCAGAAACAAACTTTCGTTGGAACGGGTTATCTTTTCTCCAGAACCCTTATTTATCGTTGTCCTTGATTTCATTGTGCGTCACTTACCAAACTTTTATTGTAAGTCATTGTCGCTAGACAAACAATTGCTTTGTTCGACTAACCCACTTCTACAAATAAGTTTCCTACCTTTTACCTGTCCGTAACGATCCTATTCGTCATTTATATTCATTGACTTCCATTATAGCCATTAACGCGATATTATTGTTTACAAATTTCCATACATATTTTATTGACGAAGAAAACCCGTTTTTCTTCTATATCTTAAATTGTGGTTGAATTTTACTTTGTAATTTGAATTCCACGTAAGATTTCATTTATGTTGACTTCTTCTAATTTCACTTCTTCTAATTTTCTACTAAACGTGAAGTGTGAAAAAGGTAAGGTTTTATGTCCAATCTGAAATTCATTAAAATTCATTTGTTATATATATGTTTTATATGTATGTATTTAACGATTAAAAGTGTAAAAAGTGAAAACTAAGTGGACGTATGTCCCCTTAAAATACATCATGTTTGCTCGAGGTATACTCAATATCATGCGTGATCTGAAACGAAGTTCAGAAACAGAGTTGTGTCCACTATGTCATCGCGCATCGCGCGAATCAATATCGTACAGTTGGAAATAAAGTACGTGGCAATATCCTCGCCGTAGTTATATATAGCGTCATTTTCTAAACTTGATCGTACGTACATGTCAATCTAATCAAGTCACGGAAGTGGAATATTACCTAAAAATAAACTATACTTTGGTATATATCTACGTAGAGGTTTGTCTCCCAGTAAAGATCAAAAGGTTTTCTACTATAAAAAAATTTTCTAACAATAGATACACACTTTTCATACCTCGATAAATTTAGTTTCAAATCCATTCATAAAGTCTAAAGAAATATATAAATCAGAGGAACTATATCTAAACCAACAATTTCGTCTGAAATGCCAAACGTTAGTTTCTTCATGCATACGCTATCGTTGTTTATGTCATTGTTCAATAATTTAGTGTCCACAAATTAAATCCTCTGCGTCACCCAAAGACGTGAACCTATTTTCAAAATGCCAGTGAACTCTGAGATTTCCCGAGTATTTGAATTGATATTTTTGAAATTTGTTCTAAATTCAAATCTTAATTTTCAAATTCAAATTCAAATTACAGAATTCAGAAAATTATTAGAAATATGAAATTCAAGTTAGAAAGAATTGTTCCATTACTAACTGATGGAAGCAAAAATTCAATTGATCAAGCGATCTTTCTTCTGAACAAATTCTAAAATCACTATCATCTAATAATAAAACAATGATCTTCAGAAAAGCCGAGATTTATCCCGACAAATTTTTTCTTTAACACGGTGGGCGATCGAACGATATACGACAGTAAGGAAATCTGTCTGAAACTTTACAGGAAAGTTGCAAAACTGATCTTTGTTTGCGATTTCAGCAATGTCCTTGGAGGAGTCGCGGCGTTCGCAGCGTCCCTACAGGTACGGAATGGTTCTCCTTTGCGTTGGAGCACTGATAAACTGGTTAGGCCTCGCAGAGAACTACGTCGAACCGGTACGATATGTTGGTGTTGCTTGCATAATCGCAGGCGCACTTCTCATATGTGCCGCAATGTGTTGTTGGCTGCACGCACCGCCAAGTAGGGCAACCATGCACACACAACACACAAATCATCCAATCACAGCACAGGTAAGTCTCCATTTTTTAATCCATTACAGCGATAATCATTTTATCTTTTATCGAAATTGTCAAACACGTCAGGGAATACAAATTTGTCATGAGTAGAGATTGCGAATAAGTTGAGAGAATGATTTGGTATCATATTGGCATATTTTGAAGAAATTAATCAGACGTTGATTTGATTGATTGGAATTTGATTCTTATTTTATGATTGATTTATCTTTTTCGTATGCAGCATGTAATTGTTGTTAAAGAAAATACAAAACTAAGTAATATATCTTATACTATAAAGTGCAATTCTAATAACAGATCGAATCGTACGTATTTAATTAGCTAGTCGAAAGATGAAATTGAAACTTCTGCGAGCAACAATGTTCCAAGAAAATTTGAGATCAATATTTTACTTCTACGTTTGACTACATCTTTGTATTTCAAGCAACTTAAGAACTAGTCACGTGCATACAGTTAACCTATACATATAGTGAATTCGAACAAACTCCCGATTAAACAGATAATATTTCTGAACTTTAGCCGCGGTGACAGTTCACTTAACATTGCCAATATTTATGTATTCATATTCTAAGATCGAGAAATCTATCTGAATCCTTTCTCTCGGAATGACCCAAGATAAAACAACAGCTGTAACTCTATTGACTGAAAGAGTAATTGAATCTAATTTCGATTCTATTTCACGTGTTAAAATCCTTATTTTCTCCGTAAACGGCTCAATTTACCACCGGCAAACTTTTGTTTGAGTTTAAGGATTTCGAAACATACTTGATTGAGACCTCCGAAAATTGCAGCGTTTTTCAGATCGATCCAGGTCAACTTCCTATTATAGACGGCGAACCGGTCGTCTATAGCACAAGTAATAGTACGCAAGGGAACCGTAATCACCAGCGTTTGTAAACAGGCTACGAGATAAAAATAATATAGTTCGATCAAAATTATTGCAGTGGCTTTTCCTCGCCTCATAAATCGCTCGCTAGCTCCTAAAATCGACATAGTTAACATACGCCATGTAGCGTTTCGTAAAGCGGCAATAATTGCTGTGTACTCTTGGTACAAATCAGCTTCGTCAAGAGTGAAAATTTATGCACAACGTTTAAAGTTCGATAAGAGAATGTTCGGTAAACGAAATTAATTTTCGTAATTCCTTTTGTTCCACAATTCATTATACATATAGTTACAGCATACAAGCATAGTACACAGTGCCGCTTATAATTTTTCGAGGATTTATTTAGTATTAAAGAATCGCACTTAGCTTTAAAATCAATAGATTAAAATCAATACTAGTTACTAATAGATCGATCAATAGTAATATCAATAACAAATCGGTAAAGTGACAGATAGATGATAATAATGTAACATTAACCACGTTTATAAACATAAGTAGCAATAAGTGATGTATATCAAGATCTATCAGGTTATTTAGAAGCTAAGTATATTTGATACAAAACCGATTTCCATGGAAACGGAACCGTATTAACCGTATTACAGTACTATTTTGCGGTGTATCCTGTATAGAAGTATTAAAAAATCACTTTCGTTCGTTTCTTATGATATAATTTTCACATGAATGTGATCAATGTATCTTTATAACACGTAGTATGCTGCCAAAAGTTACAATAAGAAATAAAATTTCTAATTCATATGGCCATCGAACTAAAAATTCTTATCCCTCGAACAATTATAAGCAATATCGTAGACGCGATCGCATTACTTTCACAGGTATTATGTAAATTCTGGGAACCAGACGATCAGAATCCTCCGATTATCACTGAACGAATTCTTTTGTCGCACGTTTTCTTTTATCTCCTCGCGATTCTGTCATAGCTTTGTTTGCAACGTTCTCTTTTGTCCTACACGCCCCATTGTGTCTACGCTTTCATTTCACTCGAATTTTGGTCATGCAAAAATTGTTCTTTCAAAATCTGTTTCTCTTACTTTTTTGCCTCTCCTTCACATTTTCTGCATTTTGTCACTAAAACGATATGTGGGCGTAGTATAATCGTGTGACTTAGAATAGCAACTGTTCCTCTTTTCGTTCACGCAGGGAAACAATAGAAATGCAAAGGTCTGTCTGTGGCTCGATGCATAAAGGAGGTCGCTGGTAGTTACAGTACACTTATCTACTACTGTAAGGATATTCACCCGGAAGCACGTATCTATATTTATCGGCGGCCATCCTTCGATTATTCTGCCGTGTCCCAACTGCAATAAACACATTTGAAATAGTTGTCAATTTTCTGTTATGCAACTTTTTTCTTACAGTAATTAACATTTTAAAATCAACCTGTTATTAATAAAATAGAACGTCAAGAATGTAGAATGATAAAAAATACATAAGAAATATTCATGTTTTGCAAACAATATTTCATCGTTCTTAAGTAAAATGGAAATATAGCGATGCATTGATATTCATTTATACTTCCAGATTATCATCTATTTCCATTACTAATAATCTCATCATGGATCATTCATTTTTAATTATTAATCATATTAGCGAAACGAATTAGTCTGACAAAGATCATGAATACGATTATAAGATATTTATTCATGTGTATATCTAACAATAAGTATAACAAGAGACTTAATCCCAAAGTGCATTATTTATTGTCGTGCAATATTTACGACAGATACATTGATAATTTCTCCTAGGAAATATGTATTTGAAATGAAACTTAATGGTGATCCTTCAAGTATGAATTTCTATCATAGAATCTTAGTCGCATAAACAGGTCCAAATGAATTAAATAAGTAACTAGGAAATTCTCAAATACCAACTTCTATAGTTGGCATCAAGTAAAAAATTCTAAACAACAAAATCGTGCGATATTTTTACAAATGGCTTTTACGTCAGCTAGATTATTTCCAAACGAAGAAACACTATCATTTATCGATCTATAGAACAATCACGAATGAAATCGTGAGCCACTTGAGTCAATAGAAACCGAACTACCAGTGCCAGCATTGCAAAATCTGTAATTTGCGATTTGTACCTAATGAAAAAAAGCCGCCAGTTTCGTCGAAGAAAAAATCGGCTCTGTTCTCAGTCATTCACCCAACGATTCGAGCCGACAAAACGATTATGCAATTTTCCGCGAAGCTTTCTTTATAGCCTCGAATAACCGCGCTATTTTCATCCTGTTCTGTATCCGGCGTACGTAACTCTGCGGTAAACGCGCGCCCTTTCGTGACTTAGATCCGGCCAGCTATAAAGTTTCTAAAGAGTGTCGAGGCAAACACGTAGGTGGATATCTATAGACCAGTCGCGATATATATAGAAGAATAACCATTTTGGGGTTAATATCCTTGCCGTTGATCGTGTAATACTGTCGTAAAATATTAACGAGATAAGAATCGATTCGTACGAATTGGATCGGAGGGGTCACTTTCGAAAGGCAGACGTTGATCATTCATGGCTTTAAGTATAGAACTCTATTGAATTACTATTGTCTTGTACTTGAATATATATATATTTATATATGTAAATATATATATATATATTATTATTTTATAATTTTTTCAAACGCTGATTCGAGTGATAAATTCTGTATCACGCAGATCGACGATCCTATTCACGTAATCTCCATTGAGGAACCATCTAGTGGATCCAGACAAAAACCACCAGATTACGAAGCGGTTACGGACGCGCCACCTAGCTACGACGATGCCATCAAGTTGAATCCTAGTCATCTATTTAGGCCGAACAATAGCAACACGTTGTCATTACCAACTGTACACAACATGGTTCCTAGAACCGTGGAGATTGTTTCTAGGGACCCGACGCCGTCGCCGCCGCCGCCTTACGCGAGGTAAAATACAATTACGCATCCATTGCTTTCCCTTCGATGAAGCGTTCGATTATTTAGTTGATAGATTCTCAGTAAAGTATAAAAAGAACAGGTGTTTGACGTATTGTGTCGTTCGTAAGTCATGAGAACTAGTTAGCCTAGCCGCGTCGTGAAACGTAGGGTGGGGATGGAACGAAGTCAGGGAATTCCATACATCTGGGAGGAACTATGATGCAATTTCACTTCGCGGTTTATTACAGGTGATGCTACGAATTGTTCTATAAAACTTGGTTACGTCATGATATACTACGAATATGGTATTAGTTACGTCAGAACTCCGTTCATTTAAACTTTTCTGTGAATAATTCGCTGGTTTTCCCGCTATTTAGATAAGATTTTTTCATTCAAATAATAAATTTAAACAACAAGAGATTGTTTAATTAAGCATTAAATGTTCCAATAAATGTTCTGTTATATCTATAACGTATGAGATTCGATCGAGTTTCTGAGAATTCGATGGATTCCTATAGAAATTTTATTGAAAGAAATAAATCTTTTATTGATAAGTATGCGTACAGATTTTTGATGTAATTATACAATTATATTGATGATTTCTCTTTATTTTAGGTGAAATATTTGGCAATACCACTCATGATCGCGACAAGAAAGGCTTGCGGCATGCTAGAGTTCCTGTGTATTGCAATACATCTACCAACCGACCAAGTACAAAAGTGCAAAGATGGTACGAACCATTCAGCCGTTCGTTATAGCTGTTACAGCACCGTCAAGGATGGGAGAGCCTCGTTTAAGTAGACCTCTTTTAAGTAGACTAAAGATATTTGTGTTCAAAGAATCAAACGAACAGTTCTCCAAACGGGACTCCGCTTTTGTCACTGAATCAACGCAACGACACGATCGAAGCTAGGATCGAGGGTAGAGTCGTATTACATTGGTCGTTACAGATGGCGAATTTTGTTACAAGAACTTGAGAAATTCGAAGAAGAGAGAGCTCAAGAGAGTCAAAGGGAATGTAAACATTGTGCCTTCTGCAAAGCGCCTAGAGAGACACAAGCCTAAATGTTTGCACAAGATACTCATGACTTGATACGTAGTTCCAGAGCTGTCGAAACTTCAAGTGAACTTGTCAATAAACCAGTATAAGCATGATTAGCGAACTCGTCTGGCTAATTTAGAGTGAATCTAAAATAGCAAATACGAATTGTCGATAATTCGATACACTTCGATGCGTTTGTACATTGTTATATCTGTACACAATCTATAAACTGTATCCATTGTCATTAAAAAGAATAGGATTTGCTATGGTCGAAGAACTTAAGAGACCTTTACGCGGTCTTAAGAGACCTTAAAAGACGTGTAGCAATTGGAGAGGGAAGCCCTAAAACGTGCCGGAACTAGAGATGTTCTGAATTTCATTGCTTAGACAATCCCGTGGCTTTTTAGAGGAAATACGTTTGCTTGCCATATAATTTCGATGATTATCATTTTTACACGATGTACATACCATATGCAAAACTCATTCACACGTCCATTTTATTGTGATACATACGATTATGCAGGTATTATATAATACGTTACTATGTCAAGTTCGACGTTGCTTTGTGAAACAAGACTCTTTTTTTATAACGAAAATGCAAATATAATGATAGGCAACTTTTAAACCTGAGTTTCTTTCCTACACCACTTCCTTATAGCGTTTTCTATAAGATTCGAAACGATAGATAGATTCTAAAACGATATGGACTATGGCCATAATCGATAAAAATCTTAAGAGGTCTTCTTAGTATGACGAGCTAAAAAATCAATCTTTTTCTTTTTTTTTTTATAATTTGACATCTTGAAAATATGTCCATAAAGTGTTAAAGTTTAATTCTCAATATTGGCAGAGATCCATGCTTTCGAAGAAAACGGAATGAGTGTACCGAAATCGCAGTAAAACCAGAAAGTGAGTAATTGTTTGAAGTAAATCGAATATATAAATCTTCTACGTACTATAACATCGTATTTCACATTCCACATCATGTATTCCACAACCAATAGTTCAATTACCATACCTAATATTTTAAAAGTTACATACCAAGCATCACGATCTCTGTCCCGCTCTATCTTCCCACATTATTCACATACTCTGATTAAGTGAGATTTGTGCATCGGACTGGCATGACTAAGGAAAACGAATTTTGGTCGTAAGAAGTGGAAAGTGAAGATTTAAAGCACCGAACTTTGTGTTTGTAAGACTTTTCTATGAAGAATAAACCAAGATTCATCGATAAATACCCTTTATTCAATCGGAGTAACATTTATACTTACTTAAAGCATGTCATTGAACTTATATATTCGTACAACTTTATCAACGGCAACAATAATAATCGTAATAATGACGAGAACGTAACGACAATAATGGTAATAATGGTAATAATAGCAATAATGTCGTCGAAATGGTAACTCCCAGGAAGAACGAGCTCGTACTGATCGTGAACGTGTCGCCCGTCTGCCTTCCCACTGCCTGTATGCGGTTCGTGTTGAGCAAAAAAATAGATCTAATCACAGTGACAATGGTAATTATAATCGTAATAATAATGACAATGACAAGAATAATGATAACGTCGAAGATTAATCGTAATCGTCGGCCGACTATCGCTATATTTTTTAATTTATTATTACTCTCACTACACGGTGTTTGGTTAAAGTATATACCTCTTCTCACGGTATCTTCCATCCCATCTGTCCATGAAATAGACGAATAATTGATTCTCCTACACTCTACTTCCCAGATTCTCCCCTCTCTCTTACTTTTATGTACACTGTCTCGTTCTACTGTGACGAAATTATTTCAGTCTGTAAAGTAATAAGCGCTGCACGGAAAATATCTTCGCCTATCTCGGTTATCTCGCGTCTCTTTCTATCCTTTGTTTTAAACTAGTACTCGTGTAATACAATGTGTTACTTGGTAAACGTCAAAGATAATTTTACGCGGACGTCGCCATCGACTTTTTTCCTCGTTCGTCTCGTATACGTATCGATGCCAGAGAAATAAACCAGAAACGCTTCGTTTGCCGGTTCGACGACGTGTATTGTCAGAGATTTGCTTTTCTTCATCGAGCCTTCGACCGTTAAGCACCCAAGAGGCAGAAGATATTCGTCGTATCGCGATACGCGCAGGAACGTATCGATATTTACACGTTTGGTTCCTCGCGTGCTTTGCGATCCATTAAAAACGCCAACTTACAACGTAGAGAGACGTAAATGTATCAACAAAAATAATAACAATTCACATAGACGCGACGGTACTATGTACGCGTATCTGTTTATCCTAATAAATTTCTCCAACGAAAGGAACAAACACAGAACGTTTCGAAACTATTGCACAAAAGAACGAGTATCCTTCGTCCCGACCCGATTGGTCGACGATTCACGACGAGCACGAGGATCAAGGATCGTCCTCGCTTTTCATGGAGCTCGTCGATCCTCGACGCGCCCTTAAACGCCTGGAAATTTGATAAGTACACCGTGTTTGCGATTGACATCTTGACAATTAACGACCAGGCTGTGTGTACATGCACTGTTATTACAAGATCGAGGTTTCACGCGCAGAATCTTCTCTCATCGATCATCTCACGCACAATTAGCCAAGTGGATCAGCACTACTCGCCGAACTCTCATTATAATATTCGTAATCTCTTTCTGTCGACTATGTACACACTATGGACAAAGTGTTTCGCCGTTTCGTAGACTCGTTGATAATATAAATGCGTCGGTATACTCATCGCTAATATCCTATATCAGACGGTAGTAAGAGTAGTGGTAGCAATAATAATAATGATTGGGTTAGTCCTAGAAACAATCTCGGTGGTTGTAACAGTGACGATAGTAGTAATAATAATATCTAGCGGTAAGTACGCAGTAGTAATTTATAAGTAGCTGTCGGTTCTTTTCTTTTTTTTTTTTTTCCATTTTTCCATTTTAGCAGAAGCAGCATCGATAGCGGTTCCACATTCTCGTTTACTTTTTAAACGTTTAATGGCTTAACGGGTAGTAACAGTTATGCACTGGTAAGAGCAATACGTTTGTTCGATATACATTTAAGCTAATCATTTATGTTTTTCGCGCGTGTGCTCCTTGTGTCTTCCACCAACTTCATCTTTATCTTTACATGACTTAAGAGTGATAACGACATTAACGTTTCCTTTGAATAATATGTATATGTATATATATATATATATGTATATATATATATATATACATATATATATATATAAATGCTTTCTCTGCTGCCTATTTACAATCACGATGCCTACGAGTCCTCACGGTCCTCGGCCTTACGTTATTCTTATGTTCTACAATTTCATTATATACAAAAGATATCGCTATGAGCAACGTCAGTCCGTACGGTTCTGCGGGATCACACTGAGTGGTTATCAGATGATACCTTAGATACCGTTTTTCTTTGTAACATTTACTACTCTCAAGTCTATACAGTCGTCATCGGCTTGTGTCGAACATTTACCGTCTTTAAGTCGACAGTCGAAAGCACCGTTTTCCTTTGGTACACGAGCAGATCACCCGATAATTGGTAAAAAGTCTTCTCGATTTCTCATTCTCAGTATGGAGAGTCATAACACAATTTATTATACGATCAAGAAAGTCTTTCTCGTTGCTCGTTTACCGACACACGATTTTCATTGCACAGAATAGTCTTTCCGTTGTGGTAAACCACGCGAACTCCTGTGTCTCTGTTATGATCGCATTTTTTTTTCTTATCATCACAACGAGAACGAAGTTACCGCATGAAACGCGTTCGTGTCACGTTGTATCCGATCGTCGAGCTTTAAGGATGGTCTCAGATGGGTGTCGGTAGGACCGTGAAATCCTGCAGCGCGGTCTTCACCGTTTCGTATATCGGCCTGTTTGCCTCGTCCGCGCAATAACCATCAGCGGTGCACAATGTCTGCAGCTTCGTCAGGTAACTGTCGAAGTTTTCGTGGCCCATCTTCTCCTGCGGTCCGCCCGGGGCGTTCGGTATTCGCACGTGCTCCAACAACGTTATCATGTTATCGCGTAGCGATTGATAGTACTCGGTCAGGTTGTTGCTTCGCTGAGTAATCGCCGTTGTTTCCTACGAAGAAACGAACCTTTTTTTTACAAAACATTCAGCTTGTTAAATATACACTTGATCGCTTTCACAACAATAATAAAAAGGAAGGGAAATTTAAGTATTTGTAACGAGATGAATATTATCTACTAAAAATTTCAGAATTGGGAATTTTCAACTTTGGGCGCCGGAGGAAAGGGAATCTCCCTGATCAGCGCAGATCTACGTTAACAAAGAATGATACAAGAACTGTCTAGCCTAAAATTTTCACGAATTTTAATTCCATACTGTGTTACTCAATCACAGTAGGTTTAATATTCAAATATACGATACTCAAATCTATAATAATATTATGGATGATAAAATAACATTGTAAATGGAATTTAGCCCTGATTGGATCGCATTCTATGTAACTGGCAGACGGAAGCTCCTCTAGCATTTCTATCAGCGCACGGTAATAATCGATTACCGACTGAGTACAAGCGTACTGACCTTTTCACCTTGCTTCAGTTGGTTCTCCATGGCGGTGATATCGGAGCGCAAGCGCAACACCTGCGATTCGACCCGAGCGTTTTCTCTCTGGAGCTCTGTGATCTCGGCTTCCAGTGTGTAGAGATCCTCGCTCTGGCCACTGGCGGTACCGCTACCACTCGTGTTACCCTGACCCGTACCCACCGCACCCCCGTGAGCCGGACCACTGGTGTCCACTCCTGAAGATAGGGCATACACGGTCCATTTTAACAGCCTGTCTATCTCCCTCTCTTTTTCTTTCTTTTTCTTATACTTTTATTTTGCTTTTCCCGATTTCCAACAGCTTTCACCCTGATTCTCGAGACACTGGTTCGACTGATTTTTTCTGCTAATGACACTGGGCGCCATAAGTAATAAAACAGCCATTGATATTCAACGTAAAGTGAATATTTTCATTGCTTTTACTTTCTTATAGCTAACTTGTAGTTTTATAGTCAGCGTGTATAACGATGTCGATAGTCTCGAGAACGTAGGTTTACTTGGAGAAAACCATCGGAAGCCAAGAAGGTCGATAAAGTCCGATCAACCCAAGATCTTGACCGAAACTCTCAAAAAGAGCTCTGTCCACACGAGTTTCATACAAAAGCGACTTGATATTAGAGAGAAAAAATGTTACTAGTTACATACGTAGTTCTTGACAGGTGTGCGGGATTCATATACAATAAAATGTGAGAATGTGGCGAGAGCATATATGTAAGTAGCGCCAGGAAAGCTTCGGACAGCGATTTGGGTTGGTCTGTGGTCGGGTTACATTGTTTTACTTTTTTCTTTTTTGGCATCTTTTTTCTTTTTTTGGAAAACAAGTGCATCATCACATCGCAGGTTCGTCTTATCGCGCGACAATGATCGCTTGCTAGGCGGTATAAGTCTAGAAAGTATCCCAAGTCGCTGCATGAGGATTTGTCTGAAATATGGGAATCGGTACGGTTTCTTCTGCGAGTGGTTCGTGCTGAAGTGATGGAGAAAAGAGCTCGTCTAGTTCGCAAACGCGACGACTTGTTCTTTCGATGAAACGAGTGATGCGTTTTACTCATTAATAGACGCACGAACCTGACAGGAGTGCCGCAGGAAAACAGAATGATCGGGGACGATGTTAAGGTGATCAAGGGGTAGCGTGAGGTGCCATCATACCAGATAGAAGAAAAAAATAGGAGACACCGAGTGCTGGCCTTTTAATTTTGCAACGTCATCGTAACTTGCAGTTATATTATAAAAGAATTGAAAATTATTTAATTGAAACTATAGCAGGTACTTTTCTGTTTCTTTATGTTGCTGCCAACACTCGGACGTCATCTCGTAAAAAGTAAAATTACTGGTGTGTGGATCTTGTATGTAACACCGAAAACACATAGAAAACAAATGGCGAGTACGTCAGTCCCTTACCTTCAAAAGTAAATGTTCTCCTCAAAGCTCAATGACAGGAAAGGAGCTGATCGTGATCCCAGAATAAATCAGAATATATTATTTTTCATTATTATGACATACGGCTGCTTTTTTTTTGGTCTTTACATTTTCGCTTCTTTTTTTCTAATTGTCTTTGTTCTTGCACATAGTAATGTGGGAGATAGGATTTCACGGGGGCCAAATTCGTAATTGGAAGAAGCAAAGTGACACAGTGGATGTTGAGGTGTCCAGTTCAGGTGTTTCTTTCTTTCATTTCTTTTTTTTTTTCTGTTGTCGTTGGTCAACAAATTCCGTGCGTCTCTGTTTTCTCGTGGAAGAATATAAAAAAGAACAGAACCAAAAAAAATATCTCGAAAACACCTGAATACCAATATCACGGAGAAAAAGGGTGGCGAAAACGAAAACGTAAAATTTAAGTAGAAACGACCAAAAAAGTAACTGAATATACAGGTAGACAGAAGTGGGCGGGAAAAAGGACGGAGGTTACTCTTGTTGGTATGACAGCACATCATTGCGTGAAGAGTAGAGTATAGCGTAGCATAGGATCAAGTATAAGGTCATATATGCACAAGTTTACAAATAAACGTTCAGAATTTTGTCACAATTTTTTGCCCTCGACTCGTCCAAAGTTACTAATTCCATATATTATTCCGAATATTTATCCAAATATCATCTAATATGAAAGTCAATAAAAAGAAAAGAAAAAGAAATTATATTGGACGAGTACGGCGCGAGAAAAGAATAAAAAGGCAAACTTGTAATAATCATGCCTACTCTACAATTTGTTGCTTCTACTCACTGTAGTAGGCAATCACATGTCGCAACATTAGCTCGACGTGAATGAGATATCTCGAATTTACAGCGAACATTTCAATTCGTAATATGTATCAATTGTCGACGACTCGTTCACGAAGAGCCAACCGATCTGCTTTCCTTTTCTTTTTTCTTTTTTGCTTTTTATTCTTCGATTAATAACGATACGCATCGATAATCGAAGACATGAACGACATCTGAGGCAGCTTGACCCTCACCGGTGATTCCTTTGCTGTACATGGTCGACATGTCTTCGAACTTTGGCTTCTTTACCGCGTGACCGGCTATCGGACAACCGGATAGAGATCTGTGAGTAGAGAACGATCCGTTTATATGACCGATTCCGTCACAGCCCGGCGTGGGACAGTTCACACCCTCAAACTTCATCGCTGTCGCCGCGGCCACCGCTGCTTTGTGCTGCTCAACCGTACCTCCCGATTCTAATACACGCATCTTGTTCCTGTTTGCAATGGGGCAGCCCGATGCGCTGCAACAAGTCGTTGTTATCGCAATTAAGGACATGTCGTTTCATAGAAAATACCCTCTTACTGAAAATAAGGAAGATAAGAAATGCCAATCTTTTTTGTGGCAGAAGAACAAAATCAGTTCGAGACATTACCATCGAACAAAAATGTAACTTGGACAAAGTATTGGTTAAAAGTAATTCGTTCGAATTCGATCTGCTACGTTAATCTTAGTCAAACTGCCTAGTTTCTGTTAACCGGCTAAATTGAAATAAAATTTATTAGAAATATTTTTTTTCGATCAATTTTTTTGCAAATACTTTATATTGGGAACGAAGCTATATCTCGAGCCTTGCATTTTCTTAAAATTATGAGTACTATTACAAACGCTCAATTTTGAAAAAGTTTCTTTTTAAAGTTTTTGGTAAGTCATAATTACAATATTTGGTCTTCCAAAAAAATAGCGAGGAAATCTTACCTGCGATGCGACAAGAATTTGCCAGTGGCATGGCCAGAGCCGTCGCAACCGGGGATGGGACATCTGTAGCACGAAATGCCAACACCACCATTACCAACACCATATAATCCATCCACAGAGAAATAGAGAGAGCGAGCATGAAACGAGCGGAAACCGCTGGTTATTAGTCAGCGTCTTCGTCTTTGCGTTAGGAAGCGAATAGGGTTTAAGGGACACCGCGTTGAAAGGGATGGGGACGACCCTTTCGGTCTGGTAGCGGATCTTAGCACGTGCAATGCGGTCAGCAAGATATCCACGTAGCTGCGTGTAACGTGCGAACATGGTGAAAACGCAAATTGGAATCGTGATTATGTATAACACAAGTTGCAGAGTTCGCAAGAGACTAGAAGCTCACTCAATTAAACCCATTCTATCTTTCTCGCTAATCTTTATCAAATTTATGGAAGTGAATTGCACTGTGTTAGTTTTAGGGCAGTGATTACTTGCAATGATTTTCATAGAAAACGATTCAATATGGAAATTTGAAAGTTTTAGTTTAAAGTTTTAGAGATCGAAGGATTGGTTCGATTTTGAAGTGTTGGAGGATTAGTAGAATGTGAATGATACAAACCTTAGTGGTTCCGAATCCTGTCCATCTCGGGGCTTGCTTTTCGGTTTGTTAGCCCTTGGACAACCGGACAAACTTCTGTGAGATGAATAGTTGCCGGTTACGTGACCCGAACCGTCGCATCCTGGTGTGGGACATTTGAGCTCTTGAGAATGTGCTTGGATCTGGGAACGATCGGCTCGCGGACAACCAGACAAGCTGTAAAGGAAACAAAAATTTCTGCTCTTTTAAACTTGGTCTACATATACCATGACGATTTTGCGCTACTTCCACTTCGTTAGAGAATGTTTTAACAATCTTGTTTTATTCATTGTATATCAGGTAGAAAGAATAAGCAGCGCAGGAATCCCCATGGTCAGGATCACGAACGCACACCTCAGAAACATCCAACGATGGCTTCAGCAACACATCGCATGCAATTTACGCGACGTTGCCAAGAAGTCTCGAGTACTTACGTCCAGGTACCAGATATGATACTCAGGTACTATTAAACGATTTAAAAGAAGATCTCGATGAGATTACAAAGTATCGTTCGACAAATGTTAGTTCTATTGCATTATAATTTCCTATTGTTATTTATTATTCGTCAAAGGAGCAAGACAATTCTGCTCACCGAGATCATCCACACGGACTGCTTACATATTAATAATGGTTTTATAAAAGAAGCAGCCTTCAGCGCGATTCAATCTTGGACAACTTGCCTTGCGTCCAGTTCGAACGAAGACATTGAACATGAAGGTTTAAGGCTCGTGTCGTAAAATAACACGTTTCCATTCTCTCTCGAAACATGACTTTGAATGATATCGTATTGATTCCAACAGGTTCTTTTCCCTCGGATCTATTGGGTGAATGGTGGACTCGCAGTCGAAACGGGCAATCAACGATTCATAATTATATACACATATGATAGCATGCAAATGGCAACGCCGTGTTCCAGTTGGATCACTCATGAGGTGTCGCTCGTATCGATCGATCGCGTTTTAAGTTCATGTCAATACAAGGTTGGCCTTACTCTAGGAACACTGAAAAGGAGAGCAGGGAGCACACTCACACCTGACCCCAGTGAAACTCGTCAATTGCCAATTGTCTTTCTCTGTGTTTATAATTAAACGATTATAGTTAAACAATCGTGCAACACGCTTCCGGATACGGTGCACCTTTGTGACTGTTACAATTATCGTTATATTTTATTTTCTCTCACTTTTTTCTATTCCTTACGGTTCTGCTCTGACATGGTCATTGGCAACAGTTCGCTACGAAGCTGCCCACTCGAGGCTGGCGAAGCGGTTTTTAAACGGGCGGGTTCGGTGATCGTATAATATATATTTATATATATATATACATATTTAGATGCGTATATGAAAATGAATATTAATTACAGCTAGAGCTCAAGACAAACTGGTGGAAGCATCGTATCTTTGCACGAGCACGAAGCTGCTCTTCACCGGCGATCGTCTTAATGATTTTGCCATCCCTTTTCGTAGGGGTCGGGTCGAAACAAGGAGCAAGTGGTGCTTCATTCAACATGAAACTCATCTACACACTTTGGTTATAGTATATCGTACGATAAGGCAAATGGGGTGTGGAGGAATTACGTACGTGAAAAAGGTACGCAAAGAGAAACTATATTGGGGAAGAAGAAAGGATATATAAAGAGAAGAAAGACCGTGGAATGAAAATAAAATGAAATAAAATGATTTGTAAAAATAGCTATTTATATCAAACGGGTGTTTACACGTATAATATGGTAACAGCAATATCGAGTAAGGAGTACAAGACCGGTTTAGCAAGGAAATTAGGGGCGGAGGAATTCTAGATAAAAATGATATAGTGTCACAAAACACTTAAGAAGCCACTACGCCACGGACCACCAATATGCATTGATGCAAAAACCCATCCATGTAATTTTCGCATTTTCGTGAGAAATCGCTTTTAATGTTTGAATGTGTTTTAAGGATGTCGATATGTGTGACTTTACGCGTGTGTTCTATAGGATGCCAAGTACTTTAACAGGAATCGAACTACTATCAAGGAATTTTTACGTTGGATCGATTCAATGAGGAGAACCAGGGGAATAATTGTGTAGCAAGGTTCCTATATGTATGAATATGTGTATATATGTATTTATGTGTGTGTATGATATGTGGAGCGTGCGTGCGTGCGTGCTGCATCGCTATATCAATATATAAATTATACATAATCGGATGACGTCGTCGAATGTAAAATGTCAGTGTCAATGTCAATGCTGCCTTGCCTTCTGTGGGTAGCGTAGTTTCCCGAGACATGACCCATGCCATCACAGGACGACGTGGGGCACTGTATCAGCTCCTTGCCATCGCGACCACGAGGGGCGGGCCGAGGCACGAAATTCAACGAGTGCCGCCTCATATTCATACTGCACCGAACAACATCAACACTATAAGACACTCTCAACGCGATCACTCGTCTCTCGTATGCCTGCACCTAATAACTCTTTCATACGCGTTCACTCACTACGTCGCACAATGGATGCCAGCGCATAGTCCCATGTCGAATCATAAATGGAGAACATGTTCGAGGAACCCAATGGAAAAGTGGAAAAGATCATGTTTGTCTGGATCAACACAATCTTTTTTAAAATAAAGATATCGTCACTTTTACCACTTTTCCTCTGAACCCTCACTTATTATCGTCAAATCCAATTAAAATTTCACACATATAACAACGAAGATAATAAACGATAGGAGATTTTTAATCTCGAAAGCTCAGTTGGAATAACACTGCTTCGGACATCCAGGGTACGAGCGTGGCTGGAACGCAATCGTTGCGTCGCGTCGTTACAGAGCTGGGATAGCAACCGGAAAGTTTTATTGCGCTCCGCAACTTTTCCTTCTCGGCCAGGGCGAGAGGGAGGTTGCCGTGCACGGACAGCGGGTGTCATAGCGACATATGAGAGAGAGAAAAAATATTCCGAAAAGTTCGGCATCCGGTCGGTGGAGAAAGGACGAGGCGCAGCAGCAGCAGGAGCAGGAGGCGGAAGGAATATATGCGGATCAGAGCACGAGAGAGCGGTTTGCTTCTGCTTTTTTCTCTCGTCTCCTCGTAGTTTCGTAGATGAACGAACTACCGCTGGGCTATGAGAAGCCTCGAAAACCTCGATGACCCTTGAGTAGCCGCGATATTGCCGGCCAACCGAGCCGACGGATGCGGACTTGAGTGCAATTCACCGGTACGCCCCGAATGCTCTGCCTTGTGTATTTTCCCAGGCTCCGTCTAACCACCAACCTTCTCTGTCTTCATATCAACGACCTTCATAAGTCGCGTTTCCGTTATTCGTTCGTTCTTCCATTACGAGTTCTATTACGAATCGAAGATTGTCTATGGAGGGGAGTGAGGTAATTGCTCTTGAAAGCATGTTTCGTGCGTTTTGAAGGGATGACGAGTCTCTAACAAGATTACGATTCATAAGATGATACGATTAGAACATAATGAGAATTGTATAATAAGTATTAGTAAAGTCGGAAATTCGAGAACGAATGGCGCTTCTTTCCTTCCTAGTTTATCGTTATACAAATGAATTTACTGCGGATATTAAATTCCTAGTACACTATAAATTTATATAATGTATAAATCAAAAAAATTTATGTAATTGCCGTATTAATCATTAAAACTAATAAGATATCTTTTACAAGACTGCAACTTCCAAAGTGTTTTATACGCGAAACTGTTGAAAAAAGGTTGACTACATATAATTATGTTTAAAAGAACTACTGTTTATTTAAAAAATTAAAAAAAGAATCTATTATTTGTATGAGTTTGCAATTTCGGAGAATTCTAGGTGCCTACATATCCAAACCGTAGACGACTATTTTAGAACGCTTAATTTAAATATGATTTCTCCAACTTTTCCACGATCTACCCCTTAATATATAAACGCGAACATTCTCGAAGAATTTGGGTAACGTTGTCGAACGGACGCGCGGAATTCCAGGGCATGGGCGGAGATTAGAAAAGAGAGGAAACCAGTGTTGCCCGAGGTATCCGAGGTGCATTTCAAGGGTCTAACCTCGATGGGACGACGCAGGTCTCGCCCCATAATCCAGTGCGGTGGCAACTGATTATACCCCACCTCCTCTTTCGACCTTATTCACCCTTGGCGGCTCCCCTTCCAGCAGCCTCTCGTTCCACCTCCTCTCCTTATGCGCCGAACCGCGCCTTCTCCACTGTACCGCCGAGCTTTACGTCAATTAGAATAAGGTTGGCACTTTCGGTACGAAGAGTAATTACTTTAATTAACAAAATGGAGGTAGGTATGCGCGATCTCCGCCTCCTTCTGCGCCGTTAGTGGCCGCCACCGCCACCAACCGATTTTGCCTCCTGTGCCTTTTCAGCCGCGAATATACGTATACATTCGCGAGAGAGATTCGCGCGACCCTTTCCGCAAGGCAAGTACCAAAATGTGCGATGCTCGCATGCACGTTTATTAGACGCGTGGACGTTCCTCCGGTTCATTGGACAACGTGGGTACCACCAGAATGGGACGTTTCATTGTGGTCTGATCTTGTATCGTCCCGCTCTACTGAATGAGATCAATTTTTACAACGATCAGGACTACAGGACTTCTCTGAGTAATTAATTTTAATTTAGTATAGATTTATATAAATCTATATTTATATTTAGTATAATTTAGATAGATTTATTGGATTGCACAGTATCTAGTTTACTGAAGCTCTTACTTTGAGAATAATAGTGATAAAGAAATCAATCATCAATTTTCTTTAGAAGTCAAATCAATTATAATAAAGATCAGGAATCTTCAGAAGTTAAAATTAAAAATCTTAATTTGAAACGCTAAGTTTCTTAGTGTCATATATTACTTATTTGAATTTATGTGAATTTAATTAAAATAACAGAGAAAACGTTAAAATACTAATTAATAATAATATTTCGATATTCTCTCTCTCTCTCTCTGAGGATGGCAGTATCGAGTTTCCGATGAACCAGAAACGTCTTACATATTCTCACGAGCGCGGTATTATTTTGGAAGGAAAGTACATAGATCGTCGAGTTCCTTACCTATCGTCTTTACCCGTAGGTTTATCGAGAGGTCCGACTGTGTGCTGCGGAGGTGGCATACTATAGCAAGGTGTCGGCGTGTAGCCAGCTGGGATTTGGTAACCGGAAGTTACGGGACCTCCAGGATAAGTTCCACCACAATTGTAGCCTGCGGTGGGGTAAGGGGTATACGTGTTCCCAGGGTATTCCGGTTGAACGCCTGTCATTCCGTATCCGGGGTGCGGGCTCATCGGTCCATAACCTGAAAGTGACAAATATTTATAATGTAATCTTGTCGAATGAAAGATTCATTATTACAATAGAATATTGTATATAAAATGTTTTATAAACATAAATATGAAATTTAAAAGATTAAAAAATCCCTATTACATCCTAGTGTCGTTTAATAATAAAAGTTTTTATTGAAATAAAAGGTTTTAGTTTAAACGAAGTTAATATTCAATTCATTCTCCACATATTTACCATTCTTTATTCACTTTTCGGTATAGAGGTATATTTAAAAACTTGGAAATATTTATAAAGCTACGTGGATACTTGTCAAACTTGCAGTTCGGATATATATATACAGATATCAAACCAACAGTGTTCGGTGAAAACGTACAATAAAGAAACACGGTACGGTCTAAAAACTGGAGCAACGCGAATACATGAACACGTGCGCGAATGCTCCGCTTTGGTGAAGAAGACGCATGGCGAATTTCAATTTTATGAAAATCTCCATCTCATTCCTACGTAATCTCTTGACTGGCAACGAGATGCAATAATGAAGTAAATAAAGAAGTCACTCTTTCACCGTGGAAACAAAAGAACCACGATACAAAAATAAAGATAAAAGAAAACGAGAAAATACGGAGAAGAAAAAGAAGGGGATGAAGCAATCGAAAGCGGCAGGACAAAGGTTTGGTGGCGCAAAGGTCGAAACCGTCCGTTAAGGTCGACGCGTCGCTTGATTAACCGTTGTAAAATCTACGCGTTTATTTACCGGCAAGAATTCATTTCGTCTGCAGTGCAAATAGCCGACGGACGAAGAGCGTCGGTGTACGGGCAACGTGGACGACGCGCGAACACGACGACGCCGAACGAACGAATGAACTCGACATGCCGGCTGTGTGCTCGAATATTTCAATTTCAATAACTACTCCCCAGCGTCAGAGTCCGCACAATATTGGCCGCGCCGGACTTTTGCCGGCTACGTGTACGCGAAATATTGATAATTAACAATGGTCGTGTACCGCCACAGGGAGGTGGTCCGGTAGGAAGGGTGCCGGTTTGGTGCACATCCACGCCGGCGAAAGAGGATGAGAGAAGGAGGAAAGGGGCGGGTATACACAGCGAGAGCAGGAGAAACGACGACGGGGACGAGGGAAATGGGCTGCTGTAGGTTTGGAATGCCAAGGCACAGAGAGACCGAGGAAAATGAGAGTCGGGGCCATAGGTGCCTATTATGGCAGTCATGTACTGTTCTGGCGAATTTTTATTCGACGGTTGTAACCGCGTATCGCTCTCTCGTTCGGTTCCTCTCCCGTCCGACCCCCGAGGGCGTCGAGCTCTTTGTTCTTTTCCCTTGTCCATGCATTTCCTCGCTCGTCCGTTACGTGTAGTCAAGCTGACGCGTCGCGTATGTTTCAAGTATATGTGCTTGTTGAAATTTAGAATACCGAAGACTTTGTTGGATCTATGTACATGTTGGTGTTATCTACCCGTTCCAGGTAATTTGTTTCGGTGTCTCTAGTCAACGCGTGTAACAGCTTCTGTTGCTACGCGATGAAAAATGACGGGTTTCAAAACACGAGTCTCATTGGATTTTCTTTGCATTCGATCTCGCCACAGCTAGAGTTTTTACTGCATGACGCGGAGTAGTGAAGGCTTGAAATTTTTTAATATTATTCGTTTTCGGTAGCGGATGTTTCAAAAATTAATAATTAAAGAATGAAATGATTTATTACACAATCAAATCAAACTTATCAAATTTCATCTTTAAAATTTCAAAAAACATTTAAATCTAAAAAGACAGAAAAAAGAGAGCACCTTTTATTTTATACCTCCGTTAAAAATTATCATTTTCAATATTTAAATCGTCAATTATTATAAAAACGATCAACAATTACAGATAAAATAGAGATGAGGAATAGAATAGAGTCAGGGGTCATAAAGCGTTTCCAAATGATCGATGACGAACTATCTGGCAAGTTAAGTGATAAACAGTGATAGCTCACCAGTGGGATCGCGGTAAGCGTCCATGTAGTGGGAACCCCCGCTGTCTGGGGTGCTTTCCCGACTGTACGCCGTGACGTGCACACCGGGTGGCGGGAAGCCTGGCACAGGCCTGATTCCAGGACCCCCACTGAAATTGACCGGCTCGTTTGCCGTCGAGAAGTCCACGGGCTCGGTTTGCTCCTCGATTGGTCTGGGTGCTGGAAAACCAGGTCCAACGGGAACCGCCACAGCTTCTCCGTGGCCGGTTGGATATTGGGGACTTGGCGCGCCGCTATAATCAGATGAAGATGATGTACGATTTAATATCTCTCCCTCTCGTTGTATTCTGGTTGCGTTAGAAGAAAAATATTCGTTGAATTAAAATAATTCCAATATTGTTCCGCGTGTATTAAAATGAATGGCCAAACTTGATTTCTAAAGGTTGATTAAAAAGAATGTTTTTTGCATAAGGGAATAGTAGATCAAATGATGATTACCTATGAAGCCTGTTGACACTGAGATCAAGGGTTTGTCCTTGAGGACTGGGAACCTGAGGACTTGCAGTCAAGTGTGGGCTCGCTGCAGCCTGGGGACTACCACCTACTGTTTGGCCACCGCCATATTGAGGGCTGAGACTATTGGAACCATACGGTGGAGCCTGTAATAATTATCATCATGTTTTTTAAAAATTTGTGCAGTTCTACCTTGGTTTCTTGAAAATCTGTATGTAAATATTTACCTGTGGACTCGTCGAAGTGACGCTGGAGGTTGACAAATCCATTACCGAACCACCTGGGGAGGTTGGGGGGCCACCAGGTTTCTGCATTTGCTGAACTTGCGCCACTGTGACACATTTCACTGTAAGTATAAGATCATTATGAAAAATTGTATGATTGTAAACATTTTCAAATTTCCAACTAAAAAGATCCTGTGATTTACACGTCCGACATTTCTATAAATTACGAGATCCAAATTATACATCACTTCAGACTGCAAATTTATCATTATTCAGGAAAAAATTTAGCAAAATTAACTTGTATTCAAACAAAAATGGCTCATGTTCTTATAATAATAACAAAGAAATTCACCATCTTCGGTCTTCATCATCCCAGCAGCCGTAGCAGCAGCCATCGCCATCTGATGTTGCTGTGCTGCAGCCGCAGCTTCCTGATGATACACCCTTTCTTGCTCCTCAGGCGTCATTCCAGTCTGTCCCAGATAATACATATTCGTCCTGGAATGCAACTGTTGCTGCTGTTGTTGCTGCTGTTGTTGTTGTTGTTGCTGTTGCTGCTGCTGTGACTGAATCGGTGCGCAACTTTGTGTATCATATCTTTCATAAGCGGATGTGGTGCCAGGGTCATACGGTCGATGATTCGCAGCACTGGCTACTGCGTTCTCATATCCCCTCCCGGTTGCGATCTCGTTGGAATAAGTGACAACTGGTCGCGCTATATTGCTCGCTCCAGGATGCATGTAGGCTCTCGCGTGCTCTGCCGATCTGTGATGATAAAGTTCCTCGCTGGTGGTGGCCGCAGCAGCAGCTGCCGCCGCTGCGGCCATCATAGCTGATGGCTCGTACGGAGATCTCTGGGACATCTGATGACTCATCCTCGTATCCTCGACCATTGGCATGGGATATGCGACTGTGGGCTGCATAGGCAGCACGTGATGCGTCGGATGCTGAGTAGGATGATGTATCGTCGCGCCAATAGATCCTCTAGACCCCATGGCGTCCATCGAGGACATCGACGAAGAGTTCGAATCCTGATTCATGTACGAGTCGTACGTTGGCCGTACTGTGGGTGGTGGAGGTGGTGGCGGTGAATTCACTCGACAGGAAGCAGTTTCTTCCGTCTTTGGTACCAGTAAGTCGGTCGTGTTTTGACCTCTGGATGGCAGGGTGTTGCAGCAACTGCCACTCGGCGTCATATTTTCAGTTTTAGGGAC
Organism: Bombus huntii; assembly: GCF_024542735.1. NCBI lineage: Eukaryota > Metazoa > Arthropoda > Insecta > Hymenoptera > Apidae > Bombus > Bombus huntii. Next base: position 16,624,081 of record NC_066245.1, on the reverse strand, counting down.
TACCTTGGTCGTACGGGATGAGGGATTCTCCTCCGGTGTTTTCGGAGGTTTCACGTTGATACCCGTGCTTTTCGTTGTCGTGTAGTAGTCATAGGTCAGGCTGCTTAGCACCGGTTTTGTGTCCTGCGCCGTGGACCCGTACTGGGAGTAGCTCTTGCTATCCATCGACGGCGGCAACAGGTTCGTACTGATGTATTCTGGAGGAATTCCGGACACTGTTGCGAAAATGAAATGGTTATCACATATTTTTTATTGTTATTAATATCGTGGTGAAACTATATTTGTATCTTTGCTTGGTTATGTTTGCTTTTAATTGAGGAAAAGATTGAAAAACTTTCAAACGAATGTTTGTGAGTAACACGCTTCTGTGAGTCTAATTATTCTGTATCTATGTATTTTCTTCAAATAGATAAAATATTTAACTTGTAAATATGAAAGTTTAGTTCTTCATAACTGGGTCGTTCAGAAACCATGCTGATAAACTTTGCAAATTAAAATGCATAGAGCAATGACAATTACTCGACAATAGCCACTGACGAAAAACGATGTGGTTTATGTGTACCCTCGAATGTTCGGTTTGGTAGAAGTTCACGCGAGAGCTATCGAGAAACGATCGGAGGATTAGTTTCGGGACAGTCTTGGAGCTTATAAGCCCCGATCCGATTTCACGGAGCGGCTCCATCCGTGGATTTTCTCTTGGGGTGAATTCCAGACACGTCGGAGTGCCGCTGTGCCGCCTTACCTTGAGCCTTGTGTCGTGCCTCGCGTGCAGCCTGCTTATTGGCCGCGGCAATGGGACATCCGGATAGGCTCCTGTGCGTGTTCCGATTCGAGCTGACATGGCCACGGCCGTTGCAACCAGGCGTCGGGCATTTCAAAATAGTCTCATGCATCGCCAGAACTGTAGAGAACCCAGAGACACGTGACGTGGTTATAGAACGCTGCTATTCTCGCTCCATATCTTTTCTTATTACGTTTCGATTAAGTTATCGCTAGATTATACATACGTATACACGCACACTAAGATACGATCGGTAGCATCGAGCTATTATGGGTTTAAGCTCGGTTCTTTCTTATGCGTTGAGTATAATTATCATCTTTGTCGGCAACACGATTCGCTTCTTTCTGACACATTTCGATCGCGTTGGTTTAGCTTCGATCAATGTTACACACGAAGTCAGAGATGTTGTGTATAGTATACAGAGAAAAATTAGAGGAGAAAACAGAAAGTAAAGGAAGAGAAACAAAGAAAAAGAGACAGGTGGGGTACATAACGTCACGGGATGAAATATACACATCAAATGTGTAATAGTACAATCAAGTATACCGAGCGGGTAGAGAGAAACTCAAGTAAAGACATAATCGAGTGACAAAATTATAAGACAACAACTTGCGATTCTTGTGTACCTCGATAGATTACTTGTCGTGTGTTTTGTGTTATATTGGGAATAATGTTGGTCTCTCGTATAACAGATATCGTGTACATGAAACGAGTATTTTAAAGAATCACACAAAAATTAAATTACTAAAATATTTGACATTTATTGATCTTGCTATGAAAATGAACTATGAATATTTAATGAATATTAAAAAATTTCGATGTTTCAATAACGAATCTATCTAAATTTAAATTTGAAATTAATAAAAGATGATGAACATTTTGTGAGAGATGACTACAACTTGTTGATCCACGATGAATCAATGATCTTTCACCGTTTCGATCACGACGACTTTACTTGTCGTGTGTTCTACAGGATCGGTCGACAAGCATAGTTTGTCTGATATAGGGAACCGTGTCACAAGAGTGTGTAGTCGCCGTTTTAATTATACTCAATCGCACAAGACCCTCCGTTCGGATCCGGCATGCTTGTACACGCATACCGGCTAGTCTTGCACCGTCCGTGTCTCGAGTTCTCCAGATGTTCGTAGGTACGGCCAACATAACCAAGTTCAAGTGTGGTGATAAATTCTCTACTATAATTAAACTACAAACAGAACGATAAAAATTAAAACGGAAATGAAACGCAATAAATAAAGCTCTCTACCCCGCAAACGAAAAGCACAAAGAATATAAATAGACAGACACATAGACACATATAGACGGGCACGGTTAAACGAGCCCGTACTCTTTCGTCAATTCGTTCAATGCACGAAGTTGAAGAAGTCCAGTTTTCATTCTTTTTCTCCATTTTTTGTTCCAATTGCTATTAATAAATGTCAACATATCGCGTGTAGACTTTTTACTTTGGTCGAATGAATTTTTCGTAAGCGTAAACGAAAATCAGTATCGATTCGCGAAACTTGTACCGAGATTTGATCGCATAGGTTTAAAGATCTTGAGCCC